>NC_062969.1:29500214-29579612 GCF_023119035.1 Salvia hispanica
CGTCCTTTCAAAGTATTAACTGTGCTAGGGTATTGTAGTTTGGAATTTGTATAACCATAAAAGTGAAAGCACATCCCTGGAATTCCCTTATCTCTATACTTTTCTCTCCGTGATTTGCTTGCATTTAGTTGTTTACTGTTTTTAATATTTACTGTTTTCAAAAAGTTACAAAAAATTCTTGTTTCTCCAGATAGTAATTGAGTTCTAGTAGAAGATAGACACTTTGTGTACATCTTCCCCGTGTTCGATACCCGGTACTAACCTTTTGCTATACTATACCTACTCTGTATACTTGCAGGTATTTATAGGGTGCAAATAAAAAGTGCATCAAGCAGACCACTTGTCAAGGTTGGAACACCCGGTGGAGGGAGAAGACTTGTCTCAAGAAATCAACGAGGACTTCCCAGATGAGCACCTGTTTTTCACTCAAGCCACTTTTCCTTGGTACGCTGATATTGTCAATTATTTGGCGGCAAAGGTGCATTCTCCCGATCTTACTCCTTATCAGAAAAAGAAATTTTATAGAGATGTACGATCTTGCTTTTGGGATGAGCCCTACTTGTTCAAAAGATGTGCAGATACTATACTTAGGAGATGTGTCCCTCAAGAAGATTGGGTGGCTATAGTCGAAAGGTGCCATTCGTCCCCCACTGGAGGCCACTTTGGTGTGCAAAGAACCGCGATAAAAGTCTTGCAAAGTGGATTCTATTGGCCTACCATTTTTCGCAACTCCGCTAGTTTTGTTCTCCAATGCAATGAATGTCAACGGACATGTGGAATTTCTAAGAAGAAGGAGATGCCGATGCACACCATCATTGAGGTAGAATTGTTTGATGTATGGGGTATAGATTTTATGGGACCGTTCCCGAAATCAGGAGAGTACCAATATATCTTACTTGCAGTAGAATATGTTTCTAGATGGGTGGAAGCAATTCCAACCAAAACTAACGATTCTAAAGTTGTCATTCCTTTTGTTAGAAAGAACATCTTTTGCAGGTTTGGTACGCCCCGCGCCCTTATTAGTGATGGAGGATCTCACTTCAACAATAGATGGCTAGACAGCGTGTTGGACAAATATGGAGTCAAACATAGAGTAACTTCGCCCTATCATCCTCAAGCAAATGGGCAAACTGAGTTAGCAAACAAGGAAATCAAGTCAGTCCTTCAAAAGACGGTGAGTGTGAATCGTAAAGATTGGGCACTCCGGTTGGATGACGCATTGTGGGCATATCGTACCGCCTACAAAGGCCCCATAGGTATGTCTCCTTATCAACTTGTGTTTGGTAAGTCTTGTCATATGCCTCTTGAGATGGAATACATGTCATATTGGGCGATCAAAAAGTTGAACCATGACTTTCACAAACCCGGTGAAGAAAGACGTCTTTTTCTAAATGAGATGTACGAATTTAGGATGGAGGCTTACGACAGTTCATCAATTTATAAGGAAAGAATGAAGGCTTACCATGACCGTATGATCAGCCCGCGAGAGCTCACGCTGGGGGATGTAGTTCTATTGCACAATTCGAGACTTTCTCTATTCCCCGGAAAGTTGAGGTCTAAATGGACCGGCCCGTACATGATCAAGAAGATATATGATAGTGGAACAGTGGAATTGCTAGCTCCGGATGGACAATTGTTTCAAGCAAATGGCCACCGTGTGAAAAAGTATTATAGTTCGGACAAGATAGTGGATGAGGAGGTTGATCTAGAGGAACCTCCCAAGGAGTAAAGAAGGGGGTAACGTCAAGCTAATGACTATAAAAGAGCGCTTGTTGGGAGGCAACCCAACCTTGTTTTTGAAAATTTTTGCTTTAATTTTAAGTATTTGTGGTTTAGTTTAATTTTTGTGCGTTGAAAAATTTTCGCAGGTTCTGACCTCTACGCGGCGATCGCCGCATATGTTGCGGCGGTCCGCCACCTGCTCGCTGGACCAATCTGTTGCTGCGCGGCGACCGCCGGACATGCCGCCACCTCGGCTCAATTTCCAGCACGATTTTTTTTCGAATTTTTTTCGAAATTTCGCCTCGTCAAGCCTCAACGAAATTTTTTTTCAAGGTACGTTTTTTTTAAGTAGTTTACTCACGTCCCTACCAACTTTACAAACTTATTTTACACTTTGTTGTAAATAAGTTTGGGGGGATGAAGTGGTGGACCGTGAGTTTAAATTTTTGTTTTAAAGCTTTAAGTTTTTGTTTTTGTTTCAATAACCCCGTAGGTGAATTTTGTGTTCTAAAAATGTTTTCTTGAATCCATGTCGTGAACTTAACATGAAGAACTTAGAAACACGCATGCTTAGGGACACACTTAAGATTGAGTTGCTGATGATATTACATTCCATCTATGTTTAAGTGTGGCTTAACATTTTGATTTGATGATTTGGTAAAAAGGTGCATAATTAGTGAATTGCTTGTTCGTCTTGAATCATGCTTATACCTTGTGAGGATTTGAGCCAAAAATTTATTCTTGTGTGATTTATCTGCATGCATGTATATGTTTCTAGAACTTACTCCTAGTCTTGCCTAAGTTTACATAGTGTTTAAGTCGATTTAGGATGATGATTGGCCATCTTTTCTTAGCCTACTTTTATCTAAGAACCATGACCCTCTAAAAATTTTATATTCAAAATTTTTCCCTTCGGAGCCAAGTTTGAGCCTTTAAGCCTTTTCTTTGGAAGCCAAAATTATGGGGACAATTCCTTGGATTAGTTAGTTTGTACTATCTTATTTTGTGAAGGAATTGGAGAGATAAGGAGGAAAGTATAAAAAAGTAGTGTGCTTAATATAAAGAAAGTACAAGTTGTGAAATTGAGAAAAATTTCAAATATGTGCTTGATCTTAGAAAAAAAAAGAAAGGATGTGTAAGAAAGAAAAAGGAAAAAAAAGTGTGAAAGTTTGAAAAAAAAAATTAAAAAAAAATCAAAGGATTGGAAAGTGAGTTGAAGGAGAAATAAATAAAGTGTTAAAAGTGTCTTGGGTTTAGAAAAGTGGAGTTACATTTACTCTACTTGGGATATTTTTATTTTTAGTCACTTTTTAGCCAAATATTCCTCGCCTACCAAAGAGTCCACATTACAACTAAAGATAAAGACCTTTCGGACTTTTGAAGCTTAATCACATTTAGTAGAGGAGGGAGTAGACTTTGAGCAAGCCTATGGTAAACTTTGCATGATGCATGATTTGAGTGCTTGTGTACACATTATCCTTATACACTTTGAGAATGAGAGAACACTTCCCATCTTTGGAAGTTTGCCACGTGCGAGGGCTTGAATTCAAGGTGTTCCACGAGTTAGTAATGAAAGTGCACTAATAAGCCTTGCTTGATTTGATTGCGTTAATACATGCTTAATCTATTCTTTCATCTTTTGAGGCAATTATGACGTCTAGTCCTTGTTCATTCCGTGCGTCTATTCTTGTGTCTTTATTGTTTTGTTTGAGGACAAACAAAAATGTAAGTTTGGGGGAGTTGATACGCTCGGATTTTGCACTGTTTTAAGGCCATTATTTAGTCCATTTTTTTATGTCAAAGTCACTCTGCACGTCCATTATTTGCATATTTTGTCTATTTTGGTATTTTGACGTGTTTTGTGAGAAATGTGCATAATTGAGCCGAAAAAGGGAGCCAAAACGCCAAGTTTGGGAATCTGGAGTCGACAGGACGAGCCGGCGCCCCGCGGGCAGATCAATGCAGGCGGTCCGCCTCGGAAAAATGTGCTTGGAAGAGAAGTGTGGCGGTCGCCGCCGAGGAACAGAACTCTCTGGAATCCAACGCGGCGACCGCCGGAAAAAGGCGGCGAATCCGAGAAGCCCTAGATTTGCGCCCAGTTTTACCATATTCGGAGATTTTTTCCTTCTACAACAAGGCAAGGGCCTCAAGCTTCATCAAAAAAGAGAGAACTTCTACTTGTAAAATAATTCATAGAGATCAAGACCTAGAGTACTTCATTGGTGCAAGGAGTTGGAGAAGGATTTCAAGAACATCAAGAACGACAAGGATTCAACCTACGGGTTTTATTTGCTTTAGTTTTATGTTCAAATTGACTTCCCTTCAATCTATGTTTTTAGCTTATTCAATTATGTGTAACTAAACTCATAGGAATCTAGGGACGTGTTAGTAACGACTTTGGTTATACAAGTTCCGTTTTCTATTTAATATCCGTTTTGTTTTTATTTTGTTTCTTCCCTAAGTAGTTTTGATGCTGCATGATTGAGTGACACAATCGTGTATGATTTAATATAACTTGCTTCATAACTGTGACAGAGTTCTAGCGAGTTAGATCCACTTAGTAGACACTACAGTTAGCTTCCTTTAAAACGACACTGTTAATTGAGAGTGAGGATATTTTAAGGGTCTTAGGAGCTTTTTGGAGTTACGTGTTAGGATCGACAACCCTAATCTTGTAATCAACGTTTGTTTCGCATGAGCATAACCTAGGTGACTCGTTCTATCAAAGTAATAACTGTGCTAGGGTATTGTAGTTGGAATTTTGTATAACCATAACTGTGAACACACATCCCTGGGATTCCCTTATCTCTATTGTCTTTCTCTTGATTTATCTGCTATTAGTTGATCTGTGCTTTCTATTGTTTTCTGTTTTTCAAAAGTTTTCAAAACCAAAATGTTTTTCCAAATAGTGATTGAGTCTCAGTAGAGGATAGACACTTTGTGTTAGTCTTCCCCGTGTTCGATATCCGGTACTAACCTTTAGTTATACTATATATACTCTGTATACTTGCAGGTTTATTTAGTGCTAATAAAAAGTGCATTAAGAAGTCCTTGACATGTTTAAAATAATGAAGTTATATACTCCATACGGGAGTTTTTCCAATCATTTTTTGAGGCTGAGGGGCCCAAGGGCCCCTGACCCTGGCTAAATCGTGGCTTCGCCAGTGGCCCAGTGAATGTAGGCTAGCCGGGACCATGTAAAGTAAAACCATTGTTCTTGGGATTTTTTGATAATGTCTTATTTTACAATTTTTTAAAAATAATTTTGTGAAAGTTTGAACAAGTTTTTGATATTCAATTCAAAGATCAAATCAGAGGTTATTAGTATTAACATATTAAGAAAAGATTATTAACACATTTTATAAGCATTGTGACCGTTTTCCGTGATGATTGTATGTGCGAATTTAACATATTTGATCTCAAGTAGTAGTATGAGAAATTTCATAAGCATGATTCTCAATTTGTTGACTTTTGAAATTGGTAAAAAATACGTTAGACCTTGCAGAATATGAGATTGAGGTAAAATTGTTAAAATGGGTACCCGCGGGCATCCGCATCCAGCGAGTCGGGTACCCTCACCCGATTTCAGCCAAAAAAGTTGACCCGATACCTGAGTCGGGTATCCCACGCCCGACACGGAATGCGTTCTTCATGTAAACAAGTAGAAATGTAACAAGTCAAACAGATTTACCGAACCAAATTGGTCAAGCGGAACCTAGACCTACTTGCGTGTCATCGGACGCGTTATAAGAGCTGCTACCAAAACCTTAACCCACAGTACTATTAACCAGTACAGGAAAGTAAGGATCGATCCCACGAGGAATCTACTTGGAAAGGTTTTGACTGCTGCCACGCAAACTAAGTGGGTTAAGTTTCAATCTACTTGACTAGGCAGAAATGAACTGGTCTCTGTCTAACTGACCTACTAGATGGACTACGTACGGACACTTGCATGATGACTAAACATGTAATAAACGTTTAAATCTAAAATAATTAACTAAGAGAACCTGCAACTACTAGATCATGTTGGAGACTTTCCTAAAAAAGGCAAACAAAGTGTAAAAGTAAAGTGAGGACCAATTTCCTGAACTAATAATCCTGGCAGGAAAGCTGCAAAAAGACATAAAGCAAAAGGAACTCCAGATATGATTTTCTACAACCAACAACTTCATCTTCTTCATACGGTCGGACTGAAAACAGAGCAAATCAGGACATGGAACAATAATCAAAGAATCGGAACAGAGCATGCTTAAGAAAAGACTAAAAATGAGAAATTAAACTGCTAATAACTAGATCTAAGCTAACAGACCAAGCAGAATAGCGTACGCTCTGAAACAGATCATAATCATGCAGATTTGAAACTACGAACAACAGATCTGAGAAATTAAAACTCGAGCAAACATGGATCCTCAGAATCGGACATCAAATAAGCTAGATCTTTTGGATCCTAACTACTAATAGTTGCGAAAAGCATCCAATCAACATAAATCAACTAAGCAGCAATCATATTGAGTCAAGGAAAAACGTTTTATCAGTTAAATTATGTTTCATTGTCTGTAGGTCATTTGGTACAAACGATTTCTCTGGCCCTTTACCATCTGAGCTCGGGAGCTTAACACGATTATCAGAAATGTAATTTTTATCCTTCTTTTAATTTCATCACTTTTTCACTTTATTTCTTTCTGTGATACTGCTCTATCATTTCTTTCCAATATATCGATAGTTCTGAAGTTAGTGGTCCCATACCTCCATCATTCGCAAATCTACGCAACATGGAAACAGTGTAAGACCACACTATACTATATATAAAAGAAATGTAGAGTAGTAGTATATTTTTGAGATCTATCTAAACAAACAAATTATTAATGATAAATAATGTGCATTTTCGGATTTCAGATGGGCATCACACAATGGATTCACAGGATCGATACCTGACTTCATCGGAAGTTGGTCAAGTCTTGTTCAGCTGTGAGTCACAATATTTTCTTTCTTACTATTTTGAATCAAATATTCCAAGCTTAATCATAATTTGTTATCTTTTTGTAGGAGATTTCAAGGAAATTCATTTGTAGGTCCAATACCAGCACCCTTCTCAAACTTAAACTTGTTGAATGACTTGTAAGTACTATCCACAACAATATTTTTTTTGGGTGATTACTGTCATCTGATTTTTTTTTTGCAATTCTTCCAACATATACACAAATTTTTCACATTTTAAAAAAAAATTCACACAATTGTCGATTATGTGAAACTGATACTAATGTGGACGCTTGTGGTGTAGAGCCTTATAATAATGAAGGAAACAAATGGACAAGAGATATGGTTATGGATAAGCATAGCATATTCGTTTATGAGGTTTGTATTTCCTGCGACAACTATTTTCGTCATATTGATAATGTATAGAGAAGAATGTTTGATTGGACTTTGCACAATAAAAATAAGGTTGTTGGAGGAATATTATGAGGCCCCAGTTAAACTCTAAGTTAAGAAATTGGAGGAATGTTTGTAAGATTAGAGAGATTCATAGTGGTTTCAACAAATGTAGGGTTACATTGATTGAGGCTTTTTGAATCACAATAGTAATGAACAATGTTATTTTCATTTATTTGAATGATTAAATAAATATATGTAATTCACATGTTGTCAAAATAACACACATAGACGCCACATATTTAAAATGCATCTTGAAAAGTTTCTAATCTAAATTAAAATTAGAATTGTTTGGGGCCAATGGGCCCCTGGCCTAAGCGTGGGCCTCTGTCAGTATAACTCTAGTTATTACTCCCGCACGACTATTAAACCCTAGCAATACCATCCTGTTTAACGACGAAGATGTGTTCGACTTCGACACATATGGCGGGTTTGAGGACATTTTCGTCGATCTCGATTTCTTGCTCCAATTCCCCCTCACCAAGACCCTGATACGATCTTAGCTCGAGATCGCCCGATCTTGACCAATATCACGTCAATACGACGCAATCAAGTAATAAGAAACGTGTTATATACAAGCCTATCCCACATACGATGTCTGAGGGAAGTTGGAAGGTGTATATAATCTTGTCCAATCCCTAATCAGTTTGAGGCCTTTTGGGAGTGACCCAAAAATAAATACGTGCGGGTTTGACTCAAAGCGGCGGAAAATATCAAACGTTTGTTGCAGTTGATAATCCGAACCCGAACAAGTGGTATCAGAGTCAGGTCGACTGCGTCTGTCTGTCCCGATGTGATCTGGTTTGAGGGGGAGGTTTGTTATGTACAAACCCATCCCACATCGGGAGTCTGAGGGTAGTTGGAAGGTGTATATAATCTTGTCCAACCACTAATCAGTTTGAGGCCTTTTGAGAGTGACCCAAAAACAAATCTTTGCGAGCTTGACCCAAAGCGGACAATATCAAACGTTTGTTGCAGTCGATAATCCGAACCCGAACACAATGTGAGAATACGAAATCAGAAACAAATAGGAACTATATTAATGATAATCGAACAATAACAACAACATGGAAATAACAATAGAATGAAGAACAACAATACAATACGATGCCTTGGATCCACGACCTAATGCCCACGATAATCACACTATTCAACAACAACCAAAAGGTGGTGACTTCTCATTTATATAATAGCCTTCCCTTCACGCGTCTCACACCTCTTCACCTCAGCTTACCACCTCAGTGTGTGATGAACATGTGCTTTATTAATCCACGTCAGCTTATTTTATCCTACTTGGGTCATACGAGACCACATCCCTCCTTAACGCAAGGATGCGAGTGTTGCATGCATGTTGTTAGTATGATTAGATCCATGCATGCAACAGACCCTGACCCTATCCCTGAACCTCAACTTGACCCTGTCGTTCCTCCTCCTGATGATCCTGCATGGGATATGGTTGATGGCTTCCTCAACCCTGAAGCTGAAGATGAGGGAGACTTGGTTGATGCCTTCGCCAACCCTGAAGACATCGCTCTCTGGCCGCAGACACCGGAGATTGTTGATCTTCGTCGACCTTAGGCTCATGGTTTTTGGGCTTATAGTTTTCTAGGGATCTAGAGTAGCCATATCTGTAGATATATCCACGATCCTTTTCCAATAATTGATTGTATCAACTTTGGTTAAACCTAGGGCTAGGTTGATAAGGTATATTGTATTGAAAATTTTGTATCATTATCGTATCGAAAATATCGATATGAAACAATTTTATATCATTATCGTATCGAAAGTTTCGGTATATCAGATTTCAGTATGCATAATATCTATACCATTACCGTATCGAAATTTCGGTATGTCGTACCGAACTTTGGTATACCATTTTGAATGGTATTAAATGGATATCTATTTATGATTTTTGGGTTTCCAATAAATATTTTTTGAATATATAATTCAAATCAAATGGATATATATTTACGATTTTAAACTTTTAATCTTAAAAAAAATAAGTTATATTATTATTATAATCAGTATAAACGGTATGTATCGATAATTCAATACACATTGGTATAAGAAAATTCATATAATTATCGTATCGAAAACTTACGATACGGTATTGCATCGTACCGAAAATTTGATATTTTTCGGTATGATACGATCGATATATTATTTTTTCGGTATATTGACCCAGCCTTAGTTAAACCTTGAATCACATCTGATAAGTTGTATGGATTTTGCTTGATTAATGCCACGCACAAAATGATATGTTTCTGTTCATTTTATTTTTCTTTGCAGAGTTTTTTAATTTTGATTTTCCATTTGAAATCACTGCCCTGGTCATTTTAATATGGTGCTTTTTATGAATAGTTGTTGATGTACATATTTTGGACTTTAAAAAATGATATTTAGTGCTGCTAGATCCACAACAGCTTTCTTGAGATGGTTAATATGTGTAAATTTATTAAGCTGCTATACCTGTGGTCCATTCATGGGAGGGAGTCTATTGTGACGAGATGCGTTACGAACAAACCTTCAATGGCAGCTAGCAATGGTAGGAAATATTAACTAAAAAAAAGAAGGAAATTTACGAAAGCAAAGGAAAATAAAAATAGGAGAAAAATGAATAGAGGAAAGAAAATATAGAATCTTCTAGATTTTTGGCTATGACTAAATTAAGAAAGTGTAACCTTTCTTTTACTTCCAAAACTTTTGTTAAATATGCATATTTTGTAAAATGACAACCCATCTTAAAATAACATCATACCACCATTCATAGCCAATCATTTGTACACGTGGACGAATAATCAGTTGCCATGTGGCAATAATAAAAAATTCGCAAGGGTAAATTTACGCGGACTGCAACATCCAATATTGTAGACTGCAATATCCAATACTGTAGACTGCAAGGTGACGCGGCCTGCAATATCAATACGCTAGGACTTGCAATCTATAGATTGTTGTAGATTGTTGTCTAGCGTTTATACTATTGCAGTCTAGCGTGGTGTCACAGTGTCATTTTAAGAGTGTTGTCATTTTAACGCACTCATATATATATATATATATATATATATATATATATATGTGTGTGTGTGTGTGTGTGTGTGTGTGTGTGTGTGTGTGTGTGTGTGTGTGTGTGTGTGTGTGTGTGTGTGTGTGTGTGTGTGTGTGTGTGTGTGTGTGTGTGTGTGTGTGTGTGTAAAAGGGGATCTTCTATTAATTCAAGATTTGTACCAAAATGTGACATCATTTATTCGATTATTAAAATAATCGGGTAAGGGGTTTTACAAGTTTGGTATCAGAGCCTAGGTTTAGGCGTTCCCAGGCTTCTGGTTCGGTTAAAGTTAGTTTAGACACATGCCACATAGGATGTTAAGTCGTTTTTTATATCAGTTACTCGATGCGGCTGTTACTGTATGTTGGTATATGAGTTTCTCAAACGGGAATTTAACATATTATTTATTCTAAAGGTTGCCAAAGTACGGGATATGAATTCCCGTGTGACTGAGAAAGTGGTTATATGGGACTGGCCATCCGATATAGCTCGAGTCTCAGTAGCATCGTCTTGATTGAAAGATTAAAAAGCTTGTAGGATGTTGTGATTAGAAATGATCAAAAGAGATTATTTTGTTTGTGATTTATAAATGTGTTGGTTTATGGATAAGAATGTGATAATGTATGTGATTTGTATACATGGTGTGTTCAAATGAAATGTTGTGCGTTATATGGTATGATTAGGGGATCTAATCTAGGATATATACGGTGTGTTGGGAGGATATGATATGTGATATAAAGTGTGAGGGAGGATATGATACACGATATATGGTGTGATGGGTGGAAATGACACGTGATATGTGATGTGACGGAAGGTATTAATATATGATACTATTGATAAGTGTGTCTAATTGAAGGCTATGAAAGTTTCCTCGAGATCTGTGTGAAATTAAATGAATAATGTGATAAAGAATTATATGACATGGTTGATATATGTGATAGATGCCTTACAATAGGCCATATGGGAGATGTACTTATATGACAGATGCCCTCATCAGACTACTTATAGCATTCGTGTACCCTTGTCCATCACAAAGCAGAAGTTGGGGTTGAATGTGTTATCTATATTGAGAGATGATAGTTGTGCTTTAACATTATTAGATGGTTATGGTTATATGAAAGTATAATATTGCATTGACTGATAAAATAAAGTGATAGGCATAGAGACAAGATGAGTGTTATATTATGCTATATGTGATTCAAAGATGTGTCTAAAATTATTCAAAGTACGGCGATTATCTCCAAATCTATATCTTGTGTTGATTGATATATAAAGTGATAGGTTGTCAGAATAATATGTTACATTTGTACTATTGTAACATGTATTATTTTGGTTAACAGATGGCCTGTCATTATATGAAATGGTTGGTGATTTAAAAATAAAATATATTGTGGGTTGTTTGATTTTGACGAAATTATTTAAGGGTTAAACGTGCTATCTATTTGAGAATGATATATGTGCTTAAATAGTTATGATACCTCAATCTTTATACTGTGTTGGTTGATGAAATAAAATGCGAGAGTTGATAGAATAAAATGTTATACATGTGGATTGTGTTGAGTAGTTTGTGTAAATCATTGTGTGAGGTAATTATGCTCGTGTAGTAGTTGGGAAAAGGCGAAGGCGCATGACTAAGGTGAGGCATTCTACATTGTAATTATATTTTAATGTTAATGCTTTATGGGGTAGGCATTCTACATTGTATCGAGACATTTCAGGCTTATGGGGTAGGCATTCTACATTGTAATTATATTTTAATGTTAATGCTTTAAGAAAATTTCATGATTATTAACGATATTATGATTATGTGCTAATATTATTATTTGTATTATTTGGATATGGTTGTGACATGAACATATGTTAAGGTATGAGGATCAAAAGTATATGTGGTCATGAAAAAAAGTGTTATCTTTGTACTTATACGTTTATGAGAGAAAATGAAAGATGATTTACGATACATGGCGTGATGGGAGGAACTGATATACGGTACATGGTGTGACGGGAGGAACTGAGGAACTGATATATGATATATGGTGTGATGGGAAGAACTGATATACGATACATGGTGTGATGGGAAGACCTAAAATATGCTACGTGGTGTGATGGGAGGTTCTGTCAACAAATTGTTGCGTATGTTTGAAACTAGAATGGAATTGTAGTATAACTTGGATACTGGCAACGGGAATATGATGGAGATTTGTTTTCAGGCGGTGGAGGGGGATTTGGCCGCTTCTAGGAAAGACGCGTGGAGTGGGAGCTGGGATATATATTGGGCTGCAATACGCAATCAAGAAAAGATGAGTTGAGCTTCTCCATGGACTCCAAAATTTTCGAAGTGGGCTGGGATTTAACTTATAGGCCCACAAAGTACACCATTTTATTTCTTGTATTCCATTTTATAGTTTTTAGAGATGTCTACCAGTAGTTAGACTTGTAAAATAAAAAGTTCGGTTCCATTAGTGTGATCATGTGCTCACTTATGTATGACATTTCATTTATTAGAATTATAATAATTTATATTATTCTTTAGTTCTTTTGAAATTTTCCATTAAACATTCGATGTCATTTCGAGAAAAACAATGAAAAGAGTCGGGATGTTACATTCTACCCACCTTAACAAGACGATAAAAGTCGGGATGTTACATATCCACTCCGCAGAGTGTCGCTTCGTCCGCGACTCCGATGCGGTGGGGCGGGGGAGGCCGCGCGCCGGAGGTAGTTGGCGTGGGGGATGAGTGAGAATTGTAGAGAGAGAGAAAAATGAGTTGGGTTTGGGAAGATATGAGGAGATGCATACACAGTGACTGCATAATATTTGATCTACCAAAATTACCCTTTTAAAAAATAAGATATTTTGTAATTATTAATAACCATTAGATCTAATTAATGGATGGATGAGATTTGTTCTCTAGTTCGGTCTTTAAAATTAGATCGACACTGATCACAACTCCCTATTATCAAACTAAATATGATCAAATATAACAAATAATTGTTAAACATTAATAATTAAAACGATACATAATATTGAATTTTTATAATAGAAACATATAATACATAATATAAAATAGAAGACTAATAATTAAATTACAACAACTAACAAAAATTTATCTAATAATAATTCTGTAAATTTTATTATATATTTAATTTAATTTAATTTAAGTTATTGACAATGTGTCATGGTGTTAGTATGTAATTAGATAAAATATATAGGTATGATTGAAAAGTATAAAAAATTAGTGAATGGAGAATAATTTTTTGGATTTGAGTTTAGTGTAAATGGTTGGAGTAAAATCAATATTTAGTGTGATATTTACACTAAAATGAGTTTGAGTTTAGTGTAATGGTTGAAGATACTCTAACCAACCCATATAAAATATCACAAAATATATTGCTAGCTTGTATGGCTCTACAATAGTTTTTTCCATGCATGATCTTTTCTATTAATCTCGTTTATTTCCTTCTTCACGTATCATAATTAATTTAGAAAAATTTATTAATTGTCAATTTGTAAGATTCTGCTCCAAAATTTAGTAAAAGAAACTAGTTTTCTTATATTATTGAATATATTTTTATACTAAAGAGCACATTACTGAAACTGACTTTATTAATAATATATATTTATGGAATTGAATAAATATTTTCTTCTATTCTAGATTTTTTAATAACAAAAAACATATAATTGAGATTGATTCTAAATAATATTATATGAAATATTTATATATTTATGAAACTAAAATAGTAATTTAATTTTTAAATAATAAAAATAATTCTTTGTGATTACATAATAAAATTATCTATACAAAATTAATATCTATAATATAATATATAAAATAACTAGAGAAATTAACATGAAAAATTCTTTGTCATTATAAAATTAAATTATTAGCTATAAGAATAAACAATAAAATTACTAGAGAAACGAAAATTTAAAGAGGCATAAAAATTAACATGAAAAATTCTTTGTCATTATAAAATAGAATTATTAGCTATAGATTATATAAATTTACTAGAGAAATTAAAATCGAAAAAGGCATATCTGGGTGCTAGCAATTATTATGTTAAATGTTGTATACATAAACAATTATAGGTAAAATACAAATTGAACATAATGATTTGTATTTTTTTTTATTCAAGAAGTCTGACCTTCCTCTAATTTTCTTTTTTCATTTTCTTCTAGAGTACGAAGAGAAAAGAATTAACGAAAATATTCACTGATTAATAGGAATAACAAATTATAATCCAATCCCAAGAAGCAAACCATAATCAATGTGAGAAATAATCTAGAAAAAGAAGACTTGCCCTACGCCTACAGCTCTAATAAGGTGATCATTGAAGTCATACTAAAACAACAAAGACATGAAAAGTCCAAGAAGCAAAGCCGCAGGAAGGAGGGCGGCGGCGGCGCTTTCCATAGGCGGAGGCGGCGGAGAGTCCGGCTCCAAGACCTTGACTATCATCTTGAGACCCCTCTGGCAGTGGGTCGAGACGCCGCTCATGAAATAGTACAGGCCAGGCCGCTCTAGAGCGAAAGCAGTGTCACCGTTGTTGGCGAAGAAGAAGGGGTGCGACGACCGGCATTTCTCATATTCCTCCTCTGTCACCACCATCACCGAGTCCTTCTTGTAAACAAACTCTATAGTTCCGTTTCACAAAACGTCTATCAGTTTCTTAGATAAAAGGTATAATCCAAGATTAAATTATGAGATTATTTTAATAGGAAGAAATTGACTATTACTAATTATTACATGATTATCTATCAACGATGAATTGTGAAGTTCAATACCCCAATACCATGGACCTAATATAATAGGTATTGTATTTAATAATGAGATATAATTTTGCGAACCAAACAACCTAGGAGTACTAAAACATAGGAGTAGTAATTCTTATTGTACTTACTTAGGGTGTCGTTGACGTTGAACCTATTTTTGGAAGCCCAATCATTGTACAAGAGTTGATTCTTGGATGAAGGAGTGACCCATCCATCATCTCCTCCAACATTCAACTCCACACACTCAACTTTGTGCATGCACACCACCACCACCATTGAGATCACCACAACGCTCAAAGGGAATGATAAACTCATCGGAGCCATTTTAGTAGATTTTTGCTTATGCTTTTGCTTCTGCTTCTGATTTACTCATTCATCATCATATATAGAGCTGACTGCTGAGAGAGAGTGGAGAAAGTGGTCGCGCCAGTTTAGGGGCTCATACTAGACCTTCCTTTGACCAAGTCTAACTGTTTTCCGCATTTATATATCAAAATCTAACTATTTTTCAAATTTCAATAATTTTGCGAAACAGATTTTAGAACTGACTTTTGATTTTATATAATCAAATTAACAAAATTATGCCCGATTAACCTTAACTAGTGATAATTTATCTTTAACGACACAATCATTTTCTGGTGCAAAATTCTCCCTCATTTCACAATTTAAAGAAATAATAGTATATGATTAATTTTAACTTGACGCGAGTTTTAGGAAATTGTTTGAAAAAGATTAAGTAGAAAAAAGTTAGTTGGATAGATTTCATTTAGTAGGGAATATTAAATTATACATATCCTAAAATGGAAAAAATAAATCTTAAAATAGTAGACGAAGTGAGTATTAAAGAATATTGGGATTTGAAAATAAGGCCAGATGTGGATTTTAACACTACTTTTTTAATTATGTTAAGCACTTAATTTTGAAGCTGTTTGATCTATAACATATAAGTATATAGTTAAAAAAAAGAAAAAAACCATATACTATATCTTTTCATACAAAAGCACACTACCTAGTTAGCACGTAAAAAATAAGAACTATTTTCATTTCAGTTTGTTCCTTTAAATATGCACTATCTATTGTGAAACTTTTGTCAATATAATGAGATGCGATTAATTGTGTATTAAACTCATATCCCTTTAAAATATTTTATTTTTAAGGGGAGGAGAGAGTAATAATTGATCATAAAAAGAAGCAAATTGGTGTGACACTATTATTGAGCATTAGTAGAAGGTGTAGAGACTGTTTTGAATATACAGAAAAAAAGTCAGTCCAAGATCACGCAACAATTATATCCGCTCCGGCACACATGTACAAATGGAATATATAAATACAAGCAAAAATGGAGAAGCAATTACTATCTACCCTCACCAATGATCTCATTCAGCATCGGTTTACTAGGATCAACAGGTGAATAGGCTGCTACATCTGTAGTCGTAGTCGTAGCCGTCGAACCTAGATGAGCATCGACATCCGACGTCGAGCTAGCAGTGTTGGTCATGAAAGTGGTCGCATCGCTAAACGTCCAGTCAGTGAGATAGCCCGGTCGTGTAGTCACAGACGGCACCTCAATGTCCCCGGCAAGCATTGCCACCACACGCGACATCATCGGCCTTAGCCCCGGGGACGCCTGCGTGCATAGGAGGGCGATGTCGATGATTCTTTTCACTTCATCAACCTCGTATTCTTGCAACGTTGGGTCCACCAGCTCGATTTCCTTGCCGTTTTCATGAAGGTTCCAAGCCTGGAATGCAACAACTAACGGTTATTAGAAAATGTGCAAACAATATATAAGTGGAGCCGTATTTCATTAGTACGAGGCCTTTTGAGAAGTGTTAGAAAACAAAATTGTTGGGCTTAGCCCAAAGCAGACAAAATATCATACTAATGAGGAGTTCGGTGTTTTATAAACTACTCCATAATAAGAAGTTGGTGTTAAGTAGAGAAATAGCCATACCCATTCAAGAAGATACATCCTCTCATTTTCCAAACTTGTGTCGGAATTGAGCCTCCCGCTGACGATTTCAAGAGCGACGACGCCAAAGCTGAAGACGTCAGCCTTCTCGGTGAGATGGCCGCGCATGGCATATTCCGGCGCTAGATAACCACTGCATCAACACAAAATTAATCCATCATCTTACACTAACTAGGAAGTAAATAACGCAGTGAATCGAACGTACATTGTGCCTGCGACTCTAGTGCTGATATGAGTCTGTTTGTCATCGTACAATTTGGCCAATCCGAAGTCAGAGAGTTTAGGCACGAGATCAGAATCGAGCAGAATGTTGCTAGCCTTGACATCTCTGTGAACAATCCGAAGTCGAGATTCCTCGTGTAGGTAGGCCAGGCCCCTTGCTACCCCCATGCATATGTCCGAACGTGTTTTCCAGTCAAGAAACAGAGACGTACCGCTGCTTGGTCCAAATAGTATCTGGTCGAGGCTCTTGTTCTCCAGATATTCATAGACGAGGAGGCGCTTCACTCCCTCAATGCAGCATCCGTACAATTTCACAAGGTTGCGATGCTGCACGGCTGATATAGTTGCAATCTCCGCTACAAACTGACTCTTGCCTTGGTGTGATGCCACTGAGAGCTGTTTCACCGCGACTAGTCTTCCATCTGCGAGTGTTCCCTGTTTGCACATACGAAAACAATATCGATACATATCTTGTCTTGCTATTCTTGCATCTTAAGAATGATTGTGGATACCTTGTAGACAGGTCCAAATCCTCCCTCTCCGAGCTTGTTAGAAGGGTCGAAGTCGCCAGTAGCAGCTCTAAGTTCCGCGTAACTGAACGTGTAAGTTTGAGCATCGATCCCTAGAAACTCTGTAAATCACCCCACCCCAATTAACATAGATAATGTTAGTCTGATCATTAAGATTCGGAGATGTATTAAGAAAACGATGAACTTTTCATCGTTACCTTCATCATCGATGCTCGTTTGCTTTTCTCTTTTTTGAGATAAGTAACAAAATGCAAATATAAAAAGCAAAGCTGCAACTGAAACTGGAACAACAATGCCAACAATCAGACCGGTCCGGTTCTTTTTACCACCAGGAGGAGTATCCGAAACGGTTGGAACGAAATCTGATCAAGAAAATGAAAAACAATCAAGTGATGAGAAAGTAAAAGAAAATACTAGTAATAAATTTGCATGAGCAGAGAACAACATACTTGGTGTAGCACTTATTGCAGAAATTAAGGGTCCATACACAGCTTGAGCAGGTACACAGCAGGTCCCTTTTCCGCCCCAAAAGAGATGGATTTCCATATAGTTTTCGACTACCTCTGCAGTGAATTCCCGTGTCACAGCTCTTAGAGGGACCCTTCCACTCTCTCTCTGCAAATCGAAATCCTTCTCCGCCAAACTCCCCTGCGTATCATCATAATAAACTTTCCTTTTCTAGTAATGAGCATGAACGAATGCAGTTGGAGAAAGTAAATGCGAAACGCAAACCTGGACGTATATGTCAAAAACACGCCTTTGAACAGCCTGCCAAGTTCTAGCAGCGGGGTTGATCGTCTCTGCAAACTGGAGCCTTACAGTGTAGTTACCGTTTTGAAGGCCTAAGCCGTAATATCTGAGGTCACCAGCAGAGAGACGGACATTTTGGAAGAGCTCCGAATCTAGAGTATTGGTGAACTGAGATGCTGTAGAGCTTATGTATTCCGGTGCATTGTTGTCAACAGCCAAACCGGCATTGCTAACTGCCCATCTACGTGTAGAGCTTGTATAATACGTTGCTGGACCGAGAGCCTCACTGTCTGCTTCATACTCTATCCCATCATTAGATGTAATACTTCTACCACCACAGTTCACTGCAAACCTTGAATCTGCACATTCAAAACATCTCTCGTTTGTTTCATCTTCTGCTTTAAAAAAACCATCCACAACTTCATATATCAAAATATCCATTTTGCTATTGCAAAGATAAGAAATTGCCATAAAGATAATTACAAAAAGGCATATGTTATTAGTTCCTTCATTAATAACTTAACACTTATTATACTACTTACATATAGGCTGTCCTCGACTGCACGGAAAATTCCTCTGGAGACATTCTAAACCAGAAGGTAGAGCGCTGCAAGGATGAAGTAGATGAATTACGATAAACAAATGAGTTAAACACAAGAACCTGTGTAAGGACTTGAATGCCTTATAAGCACCTGGTAGTGTTAGAATCTCCAAAGGTGAAGTTGTTGGAAACCACATTACTGCACAAAATAAAAAAATTGTTGTAGAGCCAATCAAGAATCTTACAAGACATATGTATGTATGTTTGTCTTATGGACTTACAGTTGTAAGTTCTCTTCACTGATCCAAGACGGAAAACTTCCGGACAATTCGTTGTATGATAAATCTCTAGAAGCAAATAAAAATATTAGTACAGCATCAATTTTGTTTCTATTAACATAAATACTGAATTAATAGAAGCATACATGTTCCTGAGTGACGAAATCTTTTGCAACGGTAGTCCACCAGTTAACTTGTTACTACCAAGAAATCTGGAAATATGAGAACATGAGATTAATTAGTACTATTATCTTTTAACTTTCTGGAGAAAAAAGAAACTAGTTGTGTGAGATTAATAATTAATGTGTGTAATTTATAGATAGAGAGTTACATGTTAGTGAGAGAAGACTGATTGAAAAGGAACTCTGGAATTGTGCCATTCAAATTGTTGAAGCTCAAATCCCTGAAACATGGAGTGATTAGAACATTTGTTGCTGTATGCAAATCAAATCAGAGTAAGTATATATAAATATATACTTACAGAAGTGTCAAACTCCCAAATCCCTCCAGAAATGAAGGTATGCTACCAGAAATATTGTTGTTCCTCAACACTCTACCAAATAGAGCAACAACTCATCACTAACAACTCACATTACTTTTATTTGGATAATGAGAAGCTACAACGACTTCTTACAAGGTCGATAGAGAGGTCATGTTTCGGAGGAAGTTGAGGGACGAGCTACCATTGGCGTTGGATACATCACTAATCCTCCTAAAGACGTCGCATATGGCCAAGAAAGTTAGCTTCCACATAATCAAGAAAGTGAAAAAATTTACAGTTTTACACAACAAAAAAAAAATCAGATGACAGTAAAAAAAATATTGTTGTGGATAGTACTTACAAGTCATTCAACAAGCTTAAATTTGAGAAAGATGCTGGTATTGAACCTACAAATGAATTTCCTTGAAACCTCCTATAAAAAGAGAACAAATGATCATGAAGCTTGGAATAATTGTTTCAAAATAGTAGTAGGATAAATATACACAAAAAAGATTGTGACTCACAGTTGAACAAGATTTGACCAGCTTCCGATAAAGTCAGGTATTGGCCCTGTGAATTCATTGTCCGATGCCCATCTGAAACCCAAAAAATCCACATTAATCATCATTGACAATTTGTTTGTTTAGATTGATCTAAAAAACATACTACTCCACATTTTTTTCTTTTATGCATAGTACAGTATAGTGGTCTTACACTCTCTCCATGTTGCGTAGATTTGCGAATGATGGAGGTATTGGACCACTAACTCCAGCGCTATTCATGTATCTGGAAAGAAATACCAGTGCAGTGTTATGGAAAGAGAAAATTGAAGGAGTGATGAAATAAAAAATAAAAAAAAGACTGAGAAAATTACATTTGTGATAACCGTGTTAAGCTCCCGAGCTCAGATGGTAAAGGGCCAGAGAAATTGTTTGTGCCAAATGACCTACAAACGATGAAACATAACTTAACTGATAAAACGTATTTCCTTCAATCAAAATGTTTGGCGATTCTGGTAAGGAAACTCACAAGGATCTGAGGTCGGTGAGCAGCCCAAGCTCACTCGGAATCGTCCCTGATAATGCATTTATGCCAAGGGTCCTAATAGTATAGATAAATCAAGGCATTAGGCATATGCAAATATTTTTATAAAATGAGAAAATCAAACAAGAATGGAAAACAAAAGGAGGCGTACAAGTACTGCATGCGATTGAGATTTCCGATGGAAGCTGGAATCGGACCTGTCAAATAGTTTTGAGCCAAGTTTCTGAAACACACCATGCATTTGTGTGACATTTAGTATTTTTCAACGTAAAGCTCGTAAATATGGTACTAGTAAATGATAAAGAAGGAGGTAGGAATGAAAGATATATACAGATTAGTGAGATAAGTGAAGTTCCAGAGTTCATCAGGTAACGGGCCATCAACATCCAAGGCATAAACGCGCCTGCATAAAAATAATGAATTAATTAAAGTGAGCAAATATGAATATATAGCATTAGATAGGAAGGGAAAAAGACTACTAGTAGTAAAATTACAAGAGAATGATATGGCAAGTGGAATTGTTGTCGTAGGAGCAGTCACACTTGATAGAGGGATTAATGTTATTGGTTTCAACATCAGTGGCATTAGTGGCAACACCGCTGCAAACCTCTCCGCTAATGTTCCAACCATCTGTAGCCGAGATTCCCCATCGCGCAAACATGCGGTTCAGACCACTTGCTGTTACATCCAAACCATCAACAACTTTATCATGCTACATAATCACATTTAATATTTTACGCCGAAAAGAAATGTTTCACTTTATGTGGGACGGAGGAAGTATAACGACTCAACTAGTACTATCAAATTTATGTTTGGCACCTAGCAGTGGACAACTTAGTAAGACTAAGGATTACTAATTTATGATTACAAACTATAGTAAATTGCAACCTTTGCATTCTATAATCCAGTTATATTGCAAATTTAGTCATATTCGTTTGCAATTCCAATTAAGCACATGATTTTCATGAAATATGAATACCGAGAACTGGAAGAAAAAAAAAAAAGAAACTCTAGATGAGATTTTTTGTATTTTGGGATGTTATTTTGAACCAAAGCAGCCATTTTTCTCTCTTCTAACTTCTTCGAAGTAGCTAAACAAATCAGAACAAATTAGTTATAGGATCCGGACTTTGACTAAATAAAATATAGTAATATTATTGGAGGGAATCAAAACATTTAGAATCAAAGAGTGCAGACAGGATAAGATTGAAAAATTTTGTCCTCGGAGAATTATAAGATGACAACTTGATGAATTGACTAGTCACCAGTTGGGCAAGGATCACCTGCTGTGCACCGCACGTGGTGTATCTTGAAAATGCAAGTCATTTTTCTTTTATTTTCTCTCTTTTTCCATTTTTTTAGATTATTGTGTATGCATATTTTAGGACAGCCTGTTGTGCACAGCAGGAGGGGATCATTGCTCAGTCAGAAGTTACAGCATCTATTTCAAGAAGAATAAAACTTATTGACTTTTTACAGATTGATCTAATTGAGTAAGTCATTATTCTAGATCCATGTAATAAAATTTATAAAATGGTAGTAGTAGAGTAGGAGACTTGATTCTAAAGTCTTAACTCAATCCAAAAAACAAGTCTAAACTAAGAAGTCCCAATTAATCCAGTTTCGTTTGCAGAGTGAATACTGATTTTTTGTGAGATGAATCTAAATTAAGTAATTCCTAAGCTACTACTAAATCTTAATTACCAAAACAGAGAGATGTAATTATTCTTGCAATCCAACTTCACAATAAAACATAAAAAATCCAAAACAGTAAATGATATCCAAAACTGGTACAACAACATTAAAAGCCCATCTTTAATTTTCACTTTCTGATTCCAAAACTTTTTTGGGAAAGAAAAAGGAAGAAAAGGTGAAGCAACTAAGAAGAAAGAGAGAGAAAGAAAAAGGGCAGTACCTTCAGAAGGATCAGTAGTGGCGTTTGTAGTTGTAGTTTGAGCATGAATATCCACCAATTGGGTAGCGGCGAACACAGCCAACAAAAGCGCCACCCGCCACCGAACAGCCGCCATACCAAAATTATTACTACTATCTTTGAATAGAGAGGTGTGTAAGAAGATTTTGTGTATTGTGTAGTAGTAGGTTTTAAATATAGTGTGTGTGTGCAAAACAAATAAAATTAATGTAGTACTATGTGAAAACGCATAACATACATGGTGGCTGACAGAGACGCAGCTCACTTTTTAGTAGGAGTAACAAATTCAAGTTGATCAACTTGGAAACTTGTATGTACTATCATGACTTTGTTCTCGAGTGCACACGACAAAACAAGAATTAATCTTTTAAGAGCTAGGACCATTCGCTGTCTGGATTTTAAATTTAAACATATATCAAATTTTCACAATTTTTAAAAATTGTTTTCTTCCAACTAAAGGTCATTTTGTATCTTAAAGATAACATTTTATGATTTTGATCCAAAATGTTACAGTAGTTCGTAGCTTGTAATCTCTAACATTATAAATTGGTCAATTTTTTTTATCCTAAGAGTGATCATCAACGAGATTTTAATTCAATTAATAACTCAAACACTATTAATAATATAATTTTTTAATCAAAATACCTTCTATCTGTAAATTAAATCAAAATCAATAATTTTAAATAAAACCCAAATACAAAAGTGACTTGAATCCAACAACATAAACGAGAACAGGAAATAGAAACCCCCACAAGTCTTGTACCACCAAATAATCAAAGCCTGACATAGGTTTAAAAAAAGAGGCTAGAATCATTAACAAAACCTCATACATCACTACGACAAAAACAGAAGTGTGGATATCTCATCTGATCCATTCTAACAAGCGCCTTAAAATATTGAGACGCAGACTTGAAAATATAAAATGTAAGGATAGAGGTTTGGGTCCCTCAACTTGCAAGAACGTGAGTTGCACAATTTCTTTCTTTGTAGATGTGTGAGAAGTGAATCAACCGCTGAGAGCATGCTATGAATGAGGATCATGGAGTGCCTCACACGTCTAAAGCACCAAGCTATCCTGACGATAAGATAGGAACCAAAGCAGTTGCATCCAGCTCAATCCAAATATTTGTAGAGTACTCCATAGTAAGCGAGAAACTTTGAATAAAAGCTAAAAGCTTCGCCTCGAAACTCGACACTGCACTAAGGGGAGTACAAAAAGCCCTCCATCAAATCCACGAACAATGCCACAACTATCAATTAAATACTTATTCATCAAACAAATATTCATTTTGGTAGTTCATTATCCTAAACATATGCGTATTTTACAATTTTGGTACAAACAAACAATCATGTTTACTAGCTTCGAGTCCTAAACATTACAAATTGCTCATATCTGTTTTGCTGAAAATTAACAAACTGTCACGACCGCACTTTGCTGATTACAAGGTCCGAAAATCTGCAACTAGGAGAAGGGTTTAAGGAGATGTGTAATAGATTAGAGAAAAATCTAAAGATCAACCGTACACTTGAAAGATAAAGAATAATCAAATACTTTGTCACAAAGATTCAAGTAGTGAATTCAACATCAATCATTACTAAACAATCAAATTTTCAGAAATAATAATATCTTCGTCTCAATTAAGTTGAGTCAATACTTTTGAGTATAGAGATTAAGAAATTGTATTGAAAAGTAGGGGTGGGGAATAAAAGTATGAAAAATTAAGAGAGAGTGAAGTACATGATTGAATAAAGTAAGAGTTATTAGATATTTTATTTTTTGTCAAAAAAGGAAATGACTCAATTTAATTGTGACGTCCCAAAAGGAATACAACTCAACTTCATTAAGACGGAGGGAGTACAACATATTAATTTCTTCCTTAAAAAATAGAAACTTTTGAAACAATACGGGTTTAAAGCACAATTGATAAAGTAAGAGAGAATGGGAGAAAAATGGATGAAGTAAAAGAGAGGAAGAGAAAAAGTAGTGAAAATAGTGTTAGTAGACTATTGGTTCTACTTCCTAATATCGTTAGAAGGATTTTTACACTTTTTAATTTTTTATAATTTTTTTGGACAAAAATTATATTCAAGCTGCAAAAGCTATTTATTTATATCTGTTTATGAAAGCGAGAACCGTCATTTCGACTGTACTTAGTTCATTATATCTACCGTATTCTCCTATTGTTAAAGTGTGTGGCAAATAATTGGTTGTCACGACAAACCAAAAAATAGTTCTCTTCTCATGAAAACTATATTGATAACCTTTATAGCCTGGAAGATATTTTAGTCCAAAAAAATTACAAAAATCCTTCTAACAATTATTAATCCAGGGAGGTTTGGTGATATTTTCATATAATAGTTCTAAGCATTTTTACATGAAAACGTGAAAAATTGGGACACAAACCTGCTGATTACCATTAAATTTTGATTCACTTAAAAAGTCTAGCATGTAGATTCATCCTCTTATCATTAGTTATGCCAATAGAGACCTAAATTATACTTTTTTGCAAAATTAAGATTTTATTTAGAAAAGGCATGAACTGAAGATATTTTCCTTAAAATCTAGGATGATTGATACACAAAACATTGGCCGTCAATTCTTTGACATTTCTCCTTCCCTAGAGAAAAAAGGTTCTACAAACTGGAAAGTAAAATAGCAATTGATTGAGGTTTGAAAATTTGAAGTTTTAGTGAGATCGATTAATGGTATAATAAATTACTTCCACGTGCACGTGCTTATAAAATACTATTGTCATCAATATTGAAATAATAATATATAACTTCTAAAAAATAAAAATTTAATAAAGTAATTTCTTGACATCACATATTTTTTACGATCGAATTGATTTACAATATTACTATATAGAGCATAACAGTAACACAAGTTCAAAATTTTCAGCATCTCAGAAATCGGCTCAACATACATCTAAAGGGTTAATTAAGGCGTTGAATTTTCAATTCCAGGAAGACGACTTATAAATATAATGGAGACAAAGTCATTCACTTCAAAATGTTAAATGATAAAATCAATGAAGGTTCAGCACATGCGTCAACCCTATTTTCCCCATTTCATTTAATAGTAAAGAACAAGTCTAATTTTATTTTTTAATTATCAATAAATTTATTAAATTAAAATAAATAATATTATAAATAATAAAATAACTTCATTAAATTTCTTAAAAATAATTAAGTAATAAGATGAATAATATTGGAATCTATTGGTTTGTGTCCAACAATTTTCAATGATATCGACTTGGAGGAGACAATTTTCAATGATATCGACTTGGAGGAGACCATGGACTTGTTCTTCACGGATTGAAGCAACTCAACTTGCGACCACCCAAAATTCTGGAGGCGCATCTTACGCTGGTGGATCACTTGCGACATCTGAACTAAACCGGTTTGTTCACCATGACAACTTAGTCATGTTGTATCATTCGACTTCAAGTACCATATTATGCATTACAATACATGCATACATGACGTTCGAGATGCAAGATCGATGCCACAAACATATTCGGCCTTTAATTATTGCACAACGTGCTTAAGCCACTCTGAAGCCACACTCCGCGTCTTTCCTTGCCGCCTCAGGCATTTGAGCAAATAATATCCTCTTCGGATCAGGGACACGTGATCGTCTTCTCGATCATCAGCCATTGTAGATAGATCTCACCCTCCAAGTAGTATCTCATATTATCTTGGCAGTTGTTGTTAGGTCAACCTGATAACGACCCACTTCGATAATACCTTACTCGAGCACATCTTGTTAAAAAAAACTTTCAATCTGAATACTCCAACATGCTATTTTCAAACAAGGACATGACCTGAACATGACAAGAAACCATTAACGACATGATACAATTTGGGCTGACAAGACACAATAATGACACAAATTTGATATTACACGATTGCCACTTGATATTATTTGATTCTAATCTAACTTTTAAATATACTATACAAAAATTTAACCTGATATATATATATATGAACTAGGGATGTGTTAAAATGACAACCCCTCTTAAAATAACATCATACCACCATTCCTAGCCAATCATTTGTACACGTGGACGAATAATCAGCTGCCATGTGGCAGTCATAAAAAAATCGCAAGGGTAAATTTACGCGGACTGCAACATCCAATACTCTAGATTGCAATATCCAATACTCTAGATCTTGCAGTGGTAGCGCGGATCGCAATATCAATACGCTAGATCGCAATCTATAGATTGTTGTAGATTGCTTGTCTAAGCGTTTATACTATTGCATTCTAGCATATATAATATTGCAGTCTAGCGTGGTGTCACAGTGTCATTTTAAGAGTGTTGTTATTTTAACGCACCCCCAATGAACCTAACAAATAAATTAAATTAACTTTTTAAAATAATCATTTCCAATAATTAAAATAATAATAATATTATTTTTTTATGAGTTATTTGAATTCAATCCGAAATTATTAGATCAACTTACTGACGGACCTAATAAAATTTAACGTAAACATTATTAATTTTGTACATGTTTGTTTTAGATTTTTGTATCTTGTCGACTGTATAATTTCAAATACTATATGGCTATGAAGGATATCATAAATATCTGGCTTTGAACGTCGCAAACCGTGGCATCAAGTGAAGGGCAAGGCAAGTTAAAATATGGGCCATGTCCATGTGCAAATTTTTAACCTAGACACTTGGTTAATGCTTTATAAATTTAATACTACTACTAGTTTTCAACTTACTCTTGGTCAATGCTTTATTAAGTTTTTATTGGTTTAACTTTAAAAAGGTTTGAATTTGATCTGGTTTTAAGTCAAAAGCATCATCCTCATAAGTCATAACCACACAAATAAAATGCAATCGCCTCTACAACTGTACTAACTCAATCGAGCAACTTTTTATATAGTTGAAAGTGACAGAGATTTATAAACATTATATGTGGATCCAACTCTTTATATGTTGATGTTACAGTCCATAGAAGTGGTCTATGGCTATTTCATTGCGACACAAGTTGCACTTTATTAATGTAATCATCATTAATGTCGAGTGAAAAAACAACTTAATTCCATATTGGCTGGATGTAAAACCCAAGCAGCTAGATAGAAAACTAATTTTCGTGTCAATCCACATATCAATAAATTTAAAAACCTTTTCTCTGTACTAAAATAGGAGTGGTCTATGGCAAATTTTTTGAAGTAGTCGTATTTGGAAAATCGTGTCCTTAAATGGGGCAAATTTTTTTAATCCTGAAAAGAGCGTAACAATTTAATTATGCATTCTCAGAATGCGTAACTAAGTATAGTGTATGATTTTTTTTTTTTAACTAAGTAGAGTGTATAAAAAAATAACCGTGATTTTTCCCTTTCATTTCTAATATATTGCTGTTTGGAGGATATATTTAACAAGACAAAAGAATAGACTATATAAAAAAGATTTAGGAGATTTGGAATAAGAATATTAGTTTGTAGGAAATATCTAAAACGAAATATAAGAGATTTGATATTTAAAAGATATTTGAAGAAAATTTAGTTGATTTGATTAAGATTGGAGCGTGAGATTAAATAATACTAGTATAAACTATCAAAAAAAACAAAGTCTAATATTACGGATATAAATACCATCAAATCAAATTTTAATATTATATGGTATTCAAGAATAAAAAAAAAATTGAATTTCACACTCCAGTATAAATAAACGTCCTAAACCTTTTTCATAGTACTATATTTTTAAAAATATATCCTACAAATAATACTTATATTTCGACGAATTACAAAAAATCACAGTTATATTCAAATCAATCATTCAAATTGATTGCTTAACAAAAACTTTGCCTTATTCAATGATATTGAAAATCATACCATCAAGCACAAATCATATCATAAATAGTCGAGGTGACAGAGGTCACATGAAGGGAATTAATACAAATTTCCTTAAAAATTAATTATATCAATTTTAATTTATTATAAATTTAAATTCAAAACTAGGGAGATAAAATCATAAAAATAGAACACATAAATGTATTCTAATTAGTTTCTTTAGCAAATAAGGCATCTATTGTTTAGACCATCCGCAATAGCGGATTAGAGCACGGACTAACGGTTAGGGCATGGGGACGTCAACTATTACGTTAGGCTAACGCAACGGACGTCCCGAAGTAGGACGAGCTCTCATCCGCGGACTTAAACCGCTAGCCGATCGCTAGTTCGCTATAGCGCGGACACCGATTGACTAGCCAATTTTTTTTTATTTTTTATTTTTAATTTTTTAATTTATTTTATTTATATTCTATATTTACAACTCATTGCACTTCATTGCACCAACAATTAAAATGAATAAATCGTATTTGTCAATTTATTAGCTTGGTTGCGGCTAGTCCTAGTGAGGCTATTGTTGGGTTGTGGTTAGTCCTGATGATGTGTCAGGTTGTGGGATGTCCTAGTTGTTGGCAATTGAAACTAAAAAAATAACATATAACTATCTCACATTGGTATCAAGAGAAAACTAGTACATAAATCTCATGGACCATTCCTCTTATCACCAATTGGTTTAGGATGGAACCCATGGATTTTTATCATGGTATTAGAGCGGGTTGCCGATTGTGGGCTAAAATAAACTGACTCAGCAGTATATCTGGACTGAAACTGAAAAAATTGACTGGCCCAGCAGTATATATGGGCTTAATATTTGGGCCAATTGTCCAACTGATAAGAAAAAAGTCCAACCCCTCCAAGCTTCACCTTGAAGGGTTTGAGGAAGGGTATTGGCAATTGAAATTAAAAAAATAACATATAACTGTCTCACATCGGTGTCAAGAAAAAATTGAAACTAGTACATAAATCTCATGGGCCACTTCTTCTATCACTAAAGCTATGCTTGGTATGATGGAATGGAATGGAAGAATGGAACGACATTCCTACCTCCATTCACACAAACACACACACACACACACAACAACTCACACAACACACACACGCAGCAACTCACACACAACACGCACATAGCAAAACACACACACACACACACACACAACAACACATACACACAGCACACACAACAACACACACGCAGCAACACACACAACAACAAATACTCACACACCACCACATACACACACACACATCAACACATACATACACCACATATGCACACACTCATTTACATGTATCGTACAAATTTATATGATCCAAAATATTGACAAAAATATTTTTAAATAAATATTTTTTTTTATAGAATCAACATATTAATTATTCATATTTCATTCCATTCCATTCATATATTATTTTGTAGTTACCAAGCATAGGAATGAAATCAATCAAGGAATAACAATTCCATTCCATTCGTAAACCTTACATTCACCAAGCACAAGAATGGAATGGAATTCATTCCATGCCCACCTTCATTCCATTCCCATCTCTATTCCATTCCCTCCTCATTCCATTCCCATCTCTATTCCATTCCCACCTTCATTCCATTCCCATCTCTATTCCATTCCCTCCTCATTCCATTCCCATCTCTATTCCATTCCCTCCTCATTCCATTCCATCATACCAAGCATGGCCTAAGGGGCTACTTGGTATGATGGAATGGAATGGTGGAATGGAATGTGATTCCTACTTCCATTCTATTCATTTGCTTGGTGTGATGGAATGAATGAGTGAATGGATGAAAATGCAAAGGAAATCCAAGGAAATTGATATTTCATTCCTATCTTCATTCCATTCCAACCTCCATTCCATTCCATCATACCAATCATGGCCTAATTGGTTTTAGGATGGAACCCATGGATTTCTATTACTAGTGATGTGACAAGATGTGTTTTTGATTAGTCATAGTGCTAGGCTATTGGTTAGTCCGTCCTACTGTGGATGCTCTTGACAAGATAAAGAGAAATAGGATTCCGGATCCGATTACAACAAAGATGTGAACTCCCTCAATGCATATGCCTACCTATGATCACCTCTAGCTTATTAGGGAATCACTTAATTAGACTAGGCCCCCTCCTGAATGCACTCAATTCGTATACTCCCTCCGTCCTTTATTAGGAGTCAAGTTTGATCGGGCACGAGTTTTAAGAAATGTAAAGAAAAGTTGGTTGAAAAAGTTAGTGGAATGTGGGACCCATTTTTTTATATTGGTTTTATAATAAAATGTGAGTGAATTGAATTAATGGAATGTGGGACCTACTTACTATTTATGGTAAAAATGAAGTGTGACTCTTAATTAGGGACGGACCGAAATGGAAAAGTGTGACGCTTAATGGGGACGGAGGGAGTATTAGTTTTGATTACCGGAGTATCCTCCTAATATACCTAAGCTAACTCCAAAACCCCTAAGTGTTACACCCTCTCATAACCATAACTTCTCTCGAATATGAACTGATCACTAGTTGTTGGTTAAATCATCTCTCTCGATTACAATGAACAAACAAAAAAAACTCATATGTCAGCTAGATAATTGGATTGTAAAAACATAATTGAACCAATAAAATATGACACAGAGGTAGGCAGACATCAAAACATAGAATCAATTCATCGACCCATTGTGATCATCACCAAAATCCTACAAAAATGTTTAGATACACATCATTCCATCAACAAACAAGGTCAAATCCATGAAATTGAGGATAGCGTGATAAAAACTAGACTAAAGTACTCCCAAGGATGAATTGGATGGTGGAGAGTCTTCCTCTTCAAGAACATAGATGATTGGGACTCCTTAGCACTTCAAGACTTCTAAAAATCAGCCAACTGTAGGAACAAAAGCAACTGCCCCGTCGGGCGATGTGTAATGTGGAATAAACCAAGGTGTTCTCACCCTAACTCGTAATTTTGGACTGATTTCCCAACTGGGAGTGATACGAATCCGGGTAGCGCTAAACCAAGGAAAGTGAAGAGAAGAGGTGACAAAGAGCCAAGCCGCAACTGGGGTCAGATTTGAGCAAAGATTCGCCTATCCATATGATGTCCAAATGCTTGTCAAAGACCGCCATTGTCTTCGCCATCGAAAGAGCTTCGCGTGAGTACCTTGCACGCCTCAATCGGAGCTAGGATGAGGAAGTTATGGTCGTTTTACAAAAGTCGCGCAGTCCAACAAGCAAAACGCCCGACGACAGTGAAAACGCCCGGGCAATGCCCCAAAACGCCCGGCCGGGCGTTTTGCCTCCGAGAAGATTTCAAAAAGGCGGGATTTTGAATTATTTTGAGTGACTTTTCATATTCCAACCCTAGTTTGAGTGACTTTTTATCTCCCAATCTCCCACATCTATAAATAGGGCCTTTTGTATCTTTTGTAATAGATTAGAGATTAGATTGAGTTTAGAAAAAGAGTGTCTCCTTTGTGAGAGTCCCTCCCCAAGTTGGGTGAGATGAATGTTTGGAAAAATCCATGGCCGGGCTATGGTTACTTTGTGGTTAGCCCGGGGTTAGCCACTTGGTAAATTCACAACTAGCACCATGTAGCTAGTGGCGGAGCTTGAGTGAGAGTATACCCTAGGGGCGGAGCTCAAAAGAGTATACCTCTAGTGGCGGAGCTCGAACAAAAGTATACCCTAGTGTCGTGTAGCTAGCGAGTGAGTCGATATAAATGGTTACTTGGATGAAAGTTCCCAAGGGTTGCCATCATCTTTTTGGTGGAGGTCCTTCGGTCTCTAAGAGGTCATTTGTTCACTCCTCAATTTCTTCCATTTCGATCCCCCTCGCCCTTTCTATTTTTGTTCTATCTTTTTGTGGGATGGAACACCTATCCTTTTTAATGTACTTTTTATTTAAGTTTCAATGTAATGTGTTTTTATGTTATTGTTGTAGTATTTTTAGTTTGTACCAGTTTTTAATTGTGTTGTTGCTTTTACAAGAACAAGTCTTGGGCTAATTTTGGAGATTCTCATCAGGGAGTTTTCCCTTTAAGCAACGCCCAGCTCAGGCAAAGCTCCTGTCTCGGCTTCTTGAACTTCGTTAAAGCCCATTTTCATCTGTTTTAACTTCAAAATTTAGACAAGCTCATTAAATCACCTAAAATAGTGCATAAAAAGGATGAAAACCTATACATTAAACCACAAAGCAATCAATATCCCATATTAAACACCCACTGAAACATCCTAAACCATTAGTTTATCATTTAGATGTAATATGTGTAATTAAATACTTTATTCACACACTACTAAGTAGTCAAAGAGCTTGCCATAAATCTCAATGCAAAATTAATAAAAAAAAAAAATGGTTGAAATGTTGATAAAAAAACAGTCCAATATTATTAAAGAAAGAAATTTATTAAAAATAGATAGTGATTAATATTTTTAGAAAAGTAAAAAAAAAATAAGAAATTTATTAAAAATAGACAGTGATTAATATTTTTTAGAAAAGTCAAAATAAAAAAATATAACTATTAATTATGAACTAATAGAGGATACTTTAAACAAATTTATAAACTAAGTATTTGAAAAAAATGAAGCAGGGATGAATGAGAGGTGCTAATGGGTCAGCAACAGATATAAACTGATTTGTGATTTGTTGTTACAGAAAAAAATGCATTTAATTTGGAAGCTATGGACTATAAAATAAATAAACAAATTCATGGCTAGTACTCTTTCGGTTACTTCGTAGTTGATATTTTTTGGTACAGAGTTTAAAAATTTGATGTTTAATATTTCCTCCGTCCTAATAAATACTAAGAAATACTTGGTTTTCAATAGGCCTGTCAAAATGGATATCGGGTATTGGATATCCGATATCCAAATCCGAAAAAGCCGGATAATTGGATACCCGAAACTCGATTTTTCGGGTATCGGATCGGGATCGGGTAGTGAGAATTTTGGATTATCGGGTATCGGATAAATTACTTTTTTTCTTATTTATCTGATTTTTTTCTAAAATTAATAAATTACTTTTTATTATAATTAAATGTAATTTAATTTCTTAACTACAATTTAATTAATACTTAATAGTTAGTGTATAACATATGTAATTTAATTTTTTAATTATATTTTAATTTCATTGACTTGTGATATTTTGAATTTTTGATTATATTATTGTTAGATCTTGATTCTTATGAATTACTTATTAAATTGTGAATTTACAAAGGATGAATGTTTGAACTTATGAATTTTGATGGTTATTGACTTATTGTGGATGGATAAAAGATGTTAATATGTATAAATGAATTTTGTAATTTTCAAAGTTTATAGTTATTTTCTTTTAAATTCGAACTATTACAAGAATTTTGTATTCCTATAAATTTGTAGTTATTTTCTCTTAAATTCGAGCTACTATAAAAATTTTATATTTCTAAAAGTTTGTAGTTATTTTTACTTGAATACCAGTACTTCAACTTTGTATTGAATTTGAATTAAATAATATTAAATAAATTCTAAAACTTTGTAGCTAATTTTCAAAAAAAAAAAAAAAAAATCAAAATCACAATTGGGACTGGATACCCGATTTTTCGGGACTGGATACCCGAGTCGGGTATTTGGGTACCCGAAATCAAATTCGGGTCGGGTATCGGGTATTGGATTTTGGGAATTTCGGGATCTGGTACCCGAAAATTTCGGATCGGGTATCCGCGGGTATCCAATTTGACAGGCCTAGTTTTCAATATGAGATTTTATACAGTGTTATTTTATGAGTTAATGAAGAGAGAGTAAAGTAAGAGAGAGGTACAAGTAGAGAAGGTGTTATTTCCATTTAAGGAAACGTTTCAATTTTAGTAGGACAGCCCAAGAAGAGAAACGTTTCATTTCTAATGGGATAGAATAAGTCTGTTATTAAAGTGATAGAAAAAAGTAGAAAAATGAGTATATTAGAAAGAATAAAATAGGAAAGAAAAAATGTAGAATAATTATTACTCCCTCATCCTACAAAAGATGTTACGCTTGTGGGAATGGGATGATATGGTACTTTAGAAGGTTTTGTTTTGTGTGTCACGTGGAGAGAAAAAAATGTACTCCCTTCATCTCACTAAAGATAACCCATTTTCCTTGGAACGGAATAAGTAATTTTAATATTAATGTGAGAGAGATTTTTTTTTTTCAAAATTGAAAACGTGATATATTTAGTTGGACAAACTAAAAAGAAAAGTGTGACATTTTATTTGGAATGGAGTGAGTACCATATATGGAATGACTCAATATAAGGAAACTTTTCAAAATGAAAAAAATGAATCAACTATGAAGAAACAGAGCGAATACTACTTTCGTTATACTCCCTCTGTCCCATGTTACTCGCACTTTTCATTTTAGGCCGTAAATTTGGGATTGATTTTTTAGTGTAATAAAATTAGAATTTTAAATGTAATGAGACATCACTTAATAAAGAAGCTCTTGACTTAATCTAACATATTAATTAAATACATTAATTCTAACTTAAAATATAAATAGTGTAAGGAGTTTGTGACGAGCCGAAAAGCAACAGTGCAAGTAACATGGGACGGAGGGAGCATTTAAAATGTCCATTTTCTTGAATGACACATTACTTTAGGTAAAGTTTTAACTAGAGAGAAAAAAATAATTGAATATTTCTTTTGGTTTGACCACAGGTTTTCCGACCCCACCTTCGGCGGAATTAGATTAATCATACTCGACCAAGCTTGCAGTCTGCGGATTAAGGCCGATAGTCTTCCAACGGGTGGTGAGGTTTGAACTCGTGACCTCAAAGTCACCACAGCTCCGCACTGCCAACTGCGCTATATCCCGTTGGTAAATTACTGAATATTTTAATGATGACAAAAAAAGAAGATAATTTATCCCAAAAGTAGTAATTTTGATTAGGATCAATCAAAAATAAAATATAATCACTTTAAATAGGATGGAAGGAGTATTTTATACTTTTTGAAAAAATGACTAGTTAATAAAGCCAAAATTATATACTCCATGAACATTTAGTTTGACACGAGTTTTAATACATAACTGGAAAAGTAAGAGTGAGATAGAAACAAATTTTTTTTATATATTATTAGTGGAGAAATGAGTCTCACTTCATTAGATAGAAAAGACTTTCGAAAATTAGAAAGTTCATTACATTTCAGTGACGGATAAGAAATGAAATAGTTCTTACTTTTTGGAGATGGACTAAAAAAAATAGTTCATACTTTTCAGGCACGAAGGGAGTATTAAAGTAGTAATTTTTATTTTATATAGCCTTATTCCACCCTCTATCAGTTAGTACTCCCTCTATTCTATGGTAAGTGTATTCTATGACAAGTGAGATGCCTTTGATGAAGTACTGGTAAGTGTATTCTATGACAAGTGAGACGCCTTTTATGAAGTACTGGTAAGTGTATTCTATGACAAGTGAGACGCCTTTTATGAAGTACTAGAGTCTTAAAAAGTTATAATATTCCTTCTTATCTCATAATAGGAGTCATATTTAAGGTGAACATAAAATTTAAGAAAGGTAAAGAATAGTGAGTTAAAAAAATTAGTAGAAGATGAAGTTCACTTTTTTATATTAATTTTATAATAGAGTATAAGTAAGTGAGTTAATGGAACGTGATACTTATTACTATTTATGATAAAAATGAAATGCAACTCTCGTGGAATAGTGAGAGTATTAATATTTAAAATTAATATTTAACATGAGGCGAGAGTATGTATGAAATATAATAAAAGAGTCGATAAGCCCATACAAAACTAATTACTAGTATATCACTAAACCACTTGGGCCAACAAATTTTGTAGCCAGCCCATTAAGACGTACCTACGCCTCCAGCATAATGAAATGGTCGTCTTCAAATGTCAAACCCTAATTCAAATGATTACTCTTCGCAGGCTTCGTAAACCTTCTAAAACGGTAACACTGATCTACGATGCTACCGCCGCTCAATTCAGCACTCAAACTTCTAATTCAGCTCCAACGTCGGCCAAGTTCGACGGCCTAATCAATTCCGCCGGCCGCCGGGGAGATTTCGCCGCCGTGCGCGACCTCCTCTCGCAGCGCCTGACCTTCGGCTGCCTCAACACCGCCAACACATTCAAGTTCATCGCGAGCGGCACCGCCTCGATCGACGATCTCCTCTGCAACCTCGCCGCCCTGGACGACTGGTTCACCAGGAAGCACGCGCACGACGCGCTGGTCGCACAGCTCGCGCGGCTGCACCGCACCGATGAGGCGCTGCGCGTGGCGGTGGCGATGGCGCAGCGGAGCTTCGGCGCCACGCCGGTGACGTTCGATCCGATCGTGAACGTGCTCGCGAAGAGGAAGGAGATGGACGCCTGTTGGCGCGCAATCGACGCGATGCGAGCGTGCGGCGTCCGGCCGAGTCCGACGGCGTACCACTACGTCCTGTCGGGGTACTGCTTCGTCGGCGACGTGGCGTCCGCGGCCGACACGGTGGAGAAGATGGAGGCGGAGGGGATGGAGATCGTGGCGGAGACGTACGACGCGCTGGTGCTTGGCGCGTGCAGGACGGGGAGGGTGGAGGTGGCTGTGGCGGTGGTGCGGAGGGCGGTGGAGAGTGGAGTGCGGGCGTTGTACTCGACGTATACTCACATCATAGGGGAGATGTTGCGCCGCGAGTATTACGAGCAGGCGGCGGAGTTCGTGAGGATTTTGGCCGGAAGGAATGAGAAATTGGATGCGGAGATTTACGGGTATCTGGTGCGGCGGTTGAAGTATAAGAGAAGAATAGAAGAGGCTAAATCGGTGGCGGAGGAGATGGATCAAAGGGGATTGCCGGTTGCCGATTTGAAATTAGAAGAGGATTGAATAGTGTACTTGAGCCATGAGTCATTAATTAACATTAATCAAGAGTTAATTTCAATTAGTAATCCCCACATATGTATAAATCATTTTCTTGAAAAAATAGCAATTTGTCTCACAATTGAGATATGGTCAATTGGATATTCAGGAATTTGTTTCACACACAAACCAAATAGTATATAAAAGTTTAATCAATTTCCAGGCAACTGCATCGAGTTGAATTTCTTTATAATGGAAAAGAGAGAAATAGCCCACATAAGATTTGGGCATGCATTACAAATAGCTAAAATCCAAGTTTTGAAGTCAGCAATCAACAATTAAGACTAATTCAATAAACTATGCAACAAACGCATCTACTTAATTTCATACATTCATATGGTCATATCAAACATGTCATTATTTAAGCTATAGTCAATCGTCCAAACATATATTGAAAATATGACTTTATCCTTTAACATTTGTTTTTTTTCTCAATTAAGACTCCTACCACCATTGTTTTTTCTTTATTCTTTTAGCACTTTTAATACTAGCAATATAATTTTCAATTTACCCTGTGTCTATGTGATTGTAACCATCAATCTATTGGCGGAAAAAGGAGAGTTCCATTATATCTAAGGGAAATTGGTCTCTAAAACCATAAACTTTGCCCAAAATTTGGTATTTTCCATTAACTTTGAAATTGGTATATAATATCACGAACTTTGTATTTTGTTTGGTATTTCCCACGGCATGTTTATTACTATATTTGGCTAACTTACGAGGCTTTTATCATACTTGACACAATTAAATCAACGTGGTTTTCAACGTGACTTTTTATGCTACATGTTATGAACTTAAAAAGTGGTTTCAAATATTATAAAACATATCACGATTGCCTATATTAAATAAGATTTTGATGAAAATATCTTATTTGAGTGAGTTTGGGAAATACCAAACAAAATGCAAAGTTCGTGATATTATATATCAATTTCAAAGTTCATGGGAAATACCAAATTTTGGGCAAAGTTCATGGTTTTAGAGACCAATTTCCCTATATCTAATATACATCATTGTTGTTAACAATTCTACTCTACCAAGCAGAAAAACAATTTTTTCTACCAAGCAGAAAAACAATTTTCAATTCTTGGGGTGCCAATACAAACAAAGTCGATTATTAATATCCAATCCTCTTAACTTAACTATTACAAAATCTTTTCTCAATCGAGCATTGATCGTTAAGAATTTCGATGTCAAATCGATGTTTGTTTGAGAAACAGGTTAAATGATCTTGTAGCTCAAGTGAAGATGATTCCAGTCATGATTTCGATTTCAATGACCAATCATTGGATCAATTGGAATGAGTCCCCAAGAAAACAGAGTTGACTTTTGTACTAATAGGATAGAATTATTGTTAAGAGTTAGGGATTGCCAAATATTAATATATAAAGTATATGCATATAAAATTAAGATGAGCCTGCAGGCCGGTATGCCCTCCAAATGGCAGCCCTCCAAGAATTCCAATGTCCCTCTCACATAATCCATCTTCAGTCAGTCCAAGCAGAAAAGATCAAGAGCCTGTCCTAATATTTTATTTCATTTGGATAAATAAAGATTTAGTTGAGTTACAATATTGTTCCAAACAAAGCAAAAGTCATGCAAAAGGAAACGTATACCGATGGACGCAACAGCCATGGAAGGTGCTCAACCTCCTCTGATGGTCTCCTCAGGGTTTCTTCCGGCCGCAACGCTGCTGGAGTCGCTGATCCTCGTCTCAGATGACGTGGCATCGATCGAGAAGGCTCCTTTCCTGCAGAGAAAGAACATCTCTGCGATGATGAGAAGGATAAGTCTACTGTCCTCGTTGTTTGAGGAGATCCAAGAACAAGTGCAGAAGCAGCCACTCCCACCCTCTTCAGTGCTGTGCCTCACCGAGCTCTACTCCGTTATTCGGAGAGCCAAGATTCTGATTGAGAGCTCAGTACAGGGCAGCCTCTTGTGGAATCTCATGCAAACTGAGAGCATCTCCAATCAGTTCTATACCTTGGTGAAGGAGATGGCGAGGGCGCTTGATATCCTGCCTCTCAGCTTGCTCGATTTGAGCGCGGATACCAAGGAGCAGGTTGAGCTTCTCCACAAGCAGGCAACGAGAGCCCAGCTGTATGTGGACCATGTGGAGGCTGAAACAAGGGATCACCTCATCCGAGCTGCAGTCGCAAACAACGAGGGGAGCCGGAAGAGCAAGGGATTCGTTGATCTAGTCAGAGTCAGAGACAGTTTGCGCAGCATGGGTGTGAATAGCCCAGAACAGATTGCACAAGAGGTGTCAAAACTAGAGGCAGAAGCAGAGAAGCAAGCAGGGACAGGTGGGCTTGTAGTGGTTTCTAATATCAACAGTCTCATCTCCTTGATATCAATGTCGAAAACTAGTGTGGAAGAGAACTCGAGAGCTCACGTGGATTTGAAGAAGCGTAAGGTGCCCACAAGCAATCGCCAAGACCAGTCGTTTTCTAGTTTTATGGCAGTGAGCGTACCTGATGAGTTCCGCTGCCCGATCTCGCTTGACTTGATGAATGATCCTGTGATCGTGGCATCGGGGCATACTTATGACCGGAGTTCGATTGCACAGTGGATCAATTCCGGTCACCACACGTGCCCAAAGAGCGGGCAGAGGCTGATCCACATGGCTCTGATACCGAACTACGCATTGAGAAGCTTGATCCAGCAATGGTGCCAAGAGAACATGATCCCAACTGCTGCATCAGAGGTGGAAAGAAGTAGTAGCAAGAGAAGGTCTAGTGAGACTGCTGTTGATCATATCTCTGTAACTAAAGCTGCTGCAGATGCTGTAAAGATGACGGCTGAGTTTCTAGTAGGGAAACTAGCAACGGGATCGCGGGATATCCAAAGGCAGGCAGCGTACGAGCTCCGGTTGCTTGCTAAAACTGGAATGGACAACCGCAGTATAATTGCTGAGGCAGGAGCTATTCCATTTCTGGTCACTCTTCTAGGTTCACCTGATTCGAGAATCCAGGAAAATGCGGTGACTGCATTGCTCAACCTCTCCATACACGAGAACAACAAAATGCTCATCATGGCTGCTGGAGCGATTGACAGCATAGTGGAAGTTCTGCAATCAGGAAACACAATGGAAGCGAAAGAGAATGCAGCAGCAACAATTTTCAGTCTGTCAATAATAGGTGAGCATAAAGCAATAATTGGTGCTCACCCACGAGTTATTCCAGCATTGGTGCGGCTCCTAGGGGAAGGAACAGCTGCAGGAAAACGCGATGCTGCAACAGCGCTCTTCAACCTTGCACTCTTCAATGCTAACAGAGGCAAGGTAATAATTTCGGGCGCAGTTCCGTTGCTTATTGAGCTGCTGACAGATGATAAGGCAGGTATCACAGATGATGCTCTAGCAGTGCTTTCCCTTCTCTTGGGATGTGCTCAAGGACTGGAAGAGATACGGAGGAGCCGTGATCTTGTGCCCCTTCTTATCGATCTTTTGAGGTTCGGGTCTTCCAGGGGGAAGGAGAATGCAATCACCCTTCTACTTGGACTCTGTAAAGATGGGGGAGAGGAAGTTGCACCAAGACTGTTGATGAATCCATACAGCATTCCTTCTCTTCAGAGACTAACAGCAGATGGCTCATTGAAAGCTCGACGAAAAGCTGATGCACTGCTTAGAATACTCAACAGATGCTGCTTTTAAATCCCACTTCATGTTGGATGTTAAATAGTCTTCAATTTATTCTTCAACTTCTTGTCCCTAAACCCTGTTATACCCCATTGATCAATATCTTCTGTAAATCTGTACACAGCACCGACATACAGATTATTTCTATTACATAAGCAATACCTTACTTTGTATTTTGCATCCAAATATCTGAAACAAATGTGATAAAGTGTTAGCAATAAAACAAAAATTGAAAAACGAAAACTGAACTCAACGAATTGTTTACCCAGTTCATCACAATGTGGCTACATTCAGACAAGTCAAGTATTTTCCACTGGAGAATTTCTACTGATATATTGCGACTTACAGTACAATGAGTTGAGCTATATATAAGTAGGACTAAACTCTTACAAGTTGAAACCTAACATCACAACCCAACATGAAGATCACACCAATTTCAGTGCAAGAAATGAGCTGCAAACCCAACAACACACCTACCTGTCATTGTCAAAGTTTCAAGCGCAACTAATCTGCATACTTAAAAAATGAATAACCATATTAGATTAATGAGTCGCAAGGTAAAGAGCTTGAATCAGTTAAAACCAGAATTAGAAAAGTAATGGAATAGGTACAAATAGGAGCAGCAGGAAGAAGTACATTAATTTTGTGTAGCTATCTTGTTTATTTAAGAAATGAAGCTGGGAGTCTTGTTGATGGTTAAACAAGAATTGCATTCAGGAGGTGATGGTCATTTCTCCTTTCCTAATAGTATAAGCAAATCAAATCTTAAAATAGAAAATTATCTAGTAACAACACTGAACAATCACAAATTAGCAAACAAACCATATAAGCAAGGATCTAGAATACATTTCTTCTGAGGGAGATCAGGAAGAAACGAAAACAACTATACCAGTTGAACGTTCTTTACAAGATATACATATAAATTACATCAGGAGCTATCACCCTAATAATCATACAAATGCTCAGTCAATACAATATTACAAAAGGACAGGATCTCAAACAGGTTCAACTTGTGTTCAACCAAGCAGCAAGGTGGAGCAGCCACAGGAAACCATTGCATTTATCAGTGAACAATAATTCACATGTTGCAAGATGTGGAAGGATTATCTTATAACTCTATCAATTCCAGTTCAATGCGTCTCCCCCTTGTTTTGTAGTTCCAAAACCAAGTTCCACTCTCCATCAACTCTGCCTCAATAGGCTTCAACTGAATATCTAAACCTGAATTGGGATTTCAAATGATATACTACAATTAGTAACGTGTTTAACATGCAAAACATTTCACTAGATAAGTCATGCAAAACATGTTCGGCATACACAGACATCCATATTAATCTACACACTCAATATATGATAAAATATACGTACGTGTCTTGTGTACTGAATGAATTCCCTTAAAACAGTCTATTCTTTCTGACTTAACTTAGTCTATCATTGCTGTACCATTCCAACACAAGCATATGCCTTGCCATTTTAGAAGTACTGCATATACCATAGAGTTCCACGCATGAATCCCATCTCATACTAGACTTAAGGACAAACTTAAGAATCTCTACCATGCTTGATAAAGACACGTAACCAGAGACCAAGCAACATTGGGAGAAAAGAGTTTGATATGCAGATTTCGCACTGACAGTAAGGCTTCTACTGAAACCTAATGTCATACTATGTTAGTTCCAATTGATTTCAGATAGTAATGAACTAAAGATGATATCAGAAGTTGTACTTTGAGTAGTATTGTGGATGAGAATCAGAAGCAAGTGGTTTTTGCACAAATAGTTGAAAAATGGATGCCAAACCATTGATTTATGAAGGCTTCAAAAAAAAAAGAAATCGTGTACAGCAGCTATATCCAACATTAACCTGAAACTCCTTGGGAAATCTCCAATTTGTGGCCATCTGGGACATCAAAAGTATAATTTCCCTGCATAGGAGATAAGAAAAGTTGAGATTCTATGGATCTATTCGCTAAGCATTTTCTGGAGGGAATACACAAAGACTTAGTCATGGTAATATGCTATAAACCCTGCCTTGGCTGATCTTTGGGATCAGAAGTGAAAAGCACAAAAAGTTAGAAGCCCACTAATTTTAATTAAATTATTTGAGATATAACATTATGCAGAGAATAAGACCACTTAGAGTCTTATATGATATCTACAATAGAGAAGAATTCAAGAAGCTCTTCTTCTTTTACCGTGTTGCTTCTTATTACAACAAGGGCATTTATATTTCTCATCCTCACTAAAGCTTTCAGTGTAGTAACTAGTGAGGGTTGACTATCTTTGTTACTAGCTACGTATGATTAATATCAATGCTCCAGATTGAGTTGAGGGGAAGTGTTTGTGTATATATAGATGCTTCTTTGAAAGTTTTCCCCAACATCAATGTTTCTACCGTTGATTTAACAGTCCCAAAATAGACTATGTGTCGGTCCATTTCATATTCGAATCGTACAGCTCTCATGAGTGCCAAATACCACCAACGACATGAAACCTTAATGATCCTTTATTTTCCATTACTCAAAAAACATTCCATATATACCTAAGATTCTTTTCTTCTAGCGATGATATTGCTTTAGGATCTAGAATGTCAAATGCATTTATGTAATGCATGTAAAATTGCTTCTAAGAGAAGGATAAGGTACCTATGTCAAATATTAGAAATGGAACTGCCAAACTCACCTGTATTACAACATCCTTTGCTTCGAATTCAGCATTTCCATGCAGTATTACTTTTAAAGCCTCAAACCGCTGCAAATCATGCTTCCAGTATGAGTTATCTCCTGAATTCCAATTTATTCCATCATTCAGGACTTTTACATTCTCTAGCTTGCACCTAGCACACCTGGATTAATGAAACTTCATTTTAGTAAAATCTAGAACCTTTCGTATTCATCTCCGTAGTTCATTAAAATTGGGCATATAATACCTCCTTCCATATTGTAATAGAGCTTCACCTATTTCATTGGTTTTAGTTGAGCCCACAATATTTTCAGCTAAAACGACCAAACTTCCATCAAGCTGCATTAAGTGAGAGACATCAGTAAAAGGGTAAACTAATGAAGAAACTATATGCTAGCAAGTTTAGAACCTGAACATTTCTCCATAGAAACTCAGCAACCTCAATTTGCAACTCAGAACCCTTGGCTATTGAACCACCCACAAACTGGCAAAAAGAAAGCAGACAGAACAGTGGTTCACTTTTCTGATTCCAAATATGCTCAAGATGAAAAAATAAATAAATACATGCATAAATACAATAGTTTTATCAGAAAAGGGGCCCATGATCAGGGTTGATTTAGATTGAAAAGGAGCCCAGATTAATATTAATTTAGCAGGATGAAGAGAGATAGTCCTAATAGCATTATCATGAATTTAGAACCTTTTGACTGATGATTTCCCAAAGGGGCCCAAGAGCAGGATGAAGAAGGATAAGATATGGTGGTCCACAATTAACATACATTTCATTATCTTCTACCTGCAAAACAGGAAATATTATATAAATAGAATGAAGCTCAAGTATACAAAATAACGTGGAAGAAATGATGGTTCGATAAAATTGATCAGATATATCATTAATGTTGAAAGAAATATCAAATTTACCTCAGGAATTGTTACCCCACACCGAGAAAGTAAATCATAAGCATTTCGCATCATGTCCAATAGTGCACCATCTGGAGTCTGATATAACAAGTTGGTGTAAGAGTGCTTTAAGCTTATAGTGAAATATAAATAAATAAATTTATCATGACCACTCAATAAGCAGTTTTTTTTTTTGACAAACGAGCTCATTGCATGCTGATTTGAATTTATAGCAGAGACAAAAGTGCACAAATATGACTGCTATACAAAACACACATATTACATTTAAGAAGACATAGTAAGCCAGGATCATGGAAAACTATTAAGAGAAAGTTTTCGTATTGGCATTTTTAATAAACAATAAAAGCAAGCATGACCTCGTTTGTGAAAAAAATCATAAAAAAAATCTATCATCAAAAGGATAAGTACTAAAAAGTTCATCAATTTGGACCTGGTGCAGAGACTTATCAGTATGGCGCCTTTTCTTCTTAGCAGAAGATGTGACCTTTCTTCTTTCATTGTATACAATGAAGGTATCAAGATCATCTGAAAATAATAATTTTCATGGTCAGCACAAAATTCATACTCCCTCCGTCCCAAGGTATTAGACCAACTTTCCTCTTTGGGATGTCCCAACATATTAGACTCATTACCTTTTTTAGCAAAAAGCATCTATCTTATTTTATTCCCCACCTACTTTTTTCTCTCTTCTCTCCCCTACTTTTTCCCTCTCTCATACTTTACTCTCTCCACTTTAACTATTTAAATATCAATTCCTTAAATCATGTGCCCAAAAGAAGTGAGTCTAATACTCCGGGACGGAGGGAGTACAAAAATTCCTAAAGAACTTGCAATGCACTGTACATACGACCAGACCTTCAACACCTTTATAACATCGAGAAGAATATCTGTTGGTGAAATGATCAGCAATATTTTGCATTGTACATTCCAGACGGCCTCCGGGGACACTACCACATATCAAAACATGAAGAACACTTCAGTGAATTATCACTATGCATATCAAAAGACATGATAAAATAACACAGATCATATGTTATATGAAGCTATGGCCTATAACAACTCCCCAGAATACTTCATTATTACTGGCTGTTTCAATTGTTAAAATCTTATTTTCAGACAAGTGAAATCGTGATCCACAGACACAGTCAACTTTAATTAATAAGAGATTACATGAGAAAAGGTTATTAAAATGAAAACCTAGTTGATAGCTGATTTCATTGTTATAATGCATATATTGTGTACATCTTCCAGCAGCTTTTAGCCTGGACTAAACCAAAATGTTTCAATCCAGTTTCAAGTTCTACCAGTATTTATGACCTGACTGTGATGAACTTCATGATTTCTTTTTCTCTACTTAAAACTTCTCATATATATGACATTTTTCAATGTTTTCATTTAGAGTTCATGGACACATATTAAAATTTCTGAATAAACTTTAAGCAGATCTTCTACTTACACGAAGAGGGGTATCATATATTTTTAAGGACCTATATAAAGCATAAGAAAATAGTCCATCTTTTAATGTCAAAATATTAGGGAACGAAATCACTGTAGCACCCCATTCATCTTCAGAATTTTCTCCGTGATATTCAGTGTTTTATTAATATATATCCCAGGTAGAATCATAAACATCAGCGGAAAGTATTGAGACAATATTATAACAAATGTTGAATTGACAGCCATGTCATGGTGTAGATTAAATCATAAGTAGCTTAACTTGAGTGAAGATTCCTAGGCTTTACCAGTGTTTGATTCCAAATTGATCCATATATGTGATTGATTTTTTAATATTAAGCACCATCCCCGGCAAACTTCTCTCGTCTGTACTTGATCCAATAAGCTCTGCAGAAGCTAAATCCACATAAAGTATATTTGTGTTGGCAGGGAACTCTGCCTGTAAACTTCACACAAGGAAGACAATGCAAATTAGAATTCTGTTCAAGAAAAATATGGAAGTTTTGACATTTAAAAAAAAAGCGAGCATGAGAGATCATGGCTAGTGAGTGAGAGTATTTCTTGGGTTCGCTATTGCAAAAATGAGTTCCAGGCAGAGTAACTAGGTAATTAACAAGCAGCAAAGCATTTCCTTAAGGAAAAGAAATATACTTAGGAATTGGATTGAAGGAGAACTTTTGGTATATAAAATATAATCCACAGAAGGCCTGACGGTCAATCAGCTTTTGAAACTATATAGTTCACAGGTAATATTCCGAGGACGCCATCATGATCCATGACAAGCAATATAGGCTAATGGATGTGGATGTGCATATCCATGGCCTTTTATCCTACTGACGGTGCATACAAATTCACAATAATTACATTCTGCAGTCCTAAATTACACAGTGCAATCATAGATAGGATGCTAATTACATTCTACAGATCATCTGAAATGGTCAATCAGTGGCTTTAAAGTCATACAAATTACGTCCAAAGGCAAAATTGATAAAAACTTGCAGCTTTAATTGTTGATCATGACAAAAGATAAGGCGGTTCGTGGTTGAAATAACAGAAAATGAAATAGCATGAAGAAGAGAAAGTACCTTCCGGAAGAATGGGGATCGACACTGATTCCAAATTTTTCGAACTCCGTGTATTCAATACATGAGAAACCATAAGCCCATTTATCATCTAAGTTCTTCTTCTCAATTAGGACATTGATGCCTTCTGTTGCCCCAGGATTTCGTTTACACGAGGCAAATCCCAATTTCTGAAAAGACAGAAATTCATCTAAAATACTGAGCTGTAAAGGGTATCCGGCTTCTTCCTAGCTTTGCTATTGACAAATTTGATCACATATACGCACAAAGAGAAGACCAAAGATTCATGCAGCATATGTTGTGCAACAAGAACCCAGCCCTAAAAGTGTACCCCGTCATTCAACGGCGGATGATGAAGATCACAGCCACCATTTTTGTTATATACTGGTAGTGATTAATAAGCAACTCATCATACAGCTATGTATGAAAGACAAATAGAGTCCATAGAAATATAATAAGATGAATATAATCCATAATTTAGTTGCATATTTTATGATTTATTCTGTCTAAGGAACTAAGTAAAGGTACATGGCACTCTTTTATGTTTCACTCACTCACCAAACCCACTGTTAGCGACAAACCTTAACATAATTCAACTACATTTAAGGGACTCATGAAGTAGACCACGGTTAGAATTCATGTTCTTGCCTTTCCATGGTGCAAACCAATTCCAGCCAAAGCCAATAGAGTTATATCCGTAGCAGCTACAACATTACTGTAAAACCCCAATATTAGTACATTCTCCAATAAAAAGAAAATAAATAAGAATGAACTGACCTGATTTGTCTAACAGTAACTCCTTTCCTTGCATGACTCCGAAACCATTTAAAAACCCCTTTATAGTGGGCCAATTTCCATATCACACCATGACCTCCAGGTTTACATACGGGCTCAAGAGGTCTTTTGACAATCCAATGACCATCTTCAGCAGCAATAGTGGGAACAAGTGGCTACAATGAACAACAAATAACATAACATTTCTACTAATAAAGAAATTTATTTAATAAGTATGAATATCAGAAACATTTTAGCGCCAAATTAAAACCTGTTCAAAGAGTTGAAAATTCGAGCTTCCCCGTCCAAACCATCCATGCCTTTCACAAAGATTAGTAATGTGTTCATGGTTGTTTTTTGCAGAGCTTGTCATAATTGCAACAGGAGTGATGCATTGTTTCTTATACAACTTGAAGTACAAGAACTCTCTAGCCTTGCAGAATAGAAATTTCCAATTAAACACAATCGATGTATTTTTCATCCCTTTGGACCATTGTGATTCACAAATAGAATTATATGTGGTTGATATATTGAGCCAGCATACCTGAAGATCTCTTATAAGGCCTTCCAACAAAGTTCTCCCACAGTAAGGAAGCATTGCAGCAGGAAGACATTCACCAGTTTCAGGGTCCACCAGGCCAAGCCTATCTGCCGACCCTCCTAGAGGATAAATTTCTCCCAAGTCAGGCAAACCCTGGAAATGGGTTAAAAATGTAAAACCAAAGAAACAAAATCCAGAAATTTATCCCCCTTGAAAAGAAAAATATAATGATCTGACCTCAATCCCCCAAAAAGCAGCTTGAGATGCATATTCAGTGTTTTCAGAAAGATCAAGAACAGAGGGCGGATGAATTTCCACAAATTGACGTCTCAACGACATAGCTGTTTGGCCATTCCAATGGGTGGTATGCCCTTCCTGAGTAGATTGAGCAAGCAGCTCTAACACTGAAATCTGATATCTAAAATGGGAACATGTGCTTAGGAGTAACATCTACATTGGTAAATTTGATATGAAATGGAATTTCTTTAAAACATCAAAATGAAAAGTTGGTAGGCACAATTTTACAAACTAGAAACATAACTATATTCCTTGTTTGACCCTAAGGATTTAATTGCCACAATAAAACAGTGGAGAAACCAAAGCTATAATCCTCTTTTTTATTTACCATATTTGTTGATCCGAGCGATTGCAGAGTTGAAAGAAACATAGATTGCATTATCAAAGCTTCCAAATAAAACTAATGATCACAAGTACTAACCCGATTATTCCACCAATACAATCATAGAACTGCTCGACTTCACCAAGCATCTTCAGCAGAGACCTCAACGCCGCTCTCTTTTCTTGGCCCACACGTTGACTTCCAACCCCGCCGTTCCCATTCCCATCCCAATTCTCAATCATCTCCGCCAATCCATAAAGCGCGCTTTTGAGAGAAGTCATCCCCATTTGAATCTCTCCGCTCTCAAACTCAGCCAACACATGCTCCTGCCCCGCCGCCGCCACACATTTAAGCAGAAACAATTCACGATCACTCAAATTCACCCCTGCAAAGTGAATCCTCCACGATTGGAGAAAGGACTTGACCCTAGAATCCGAGTCGATCACCCTGAGCTTGTCGGTGAAGGTGCGGCAGCCAGATAAGGACTCCCTGAGCCTCTTCAACCTCGCGATTTCCTGGTGGAAACTAAGGTCCGGCGGAGGCGCGTGCTCTACCGGCGCGGTGGAAACGCGCGGGATAGGGGCGGATGATGAGTGTGTGAGTAAATGCAAGTGATTCGAAGAAGAAAGGAAATAGTTGGAGTGGAGAGAAGTATACTTGTTGGAGAAGAAGAAGGAGTTAGAAGGCCTTGAATTGAAGGTGCAGAGTGGATTATTGTTTGGCAGAACTGAATAATTGGTTCGTGCCATTGCAGAGAGAGAGAGAAAGAGGGAGAATTGGTATTGGATTGTGTGTGAGTGAGTGTGTTTTTGAAGGGGAAAACGATGATTGTTTAGCTCGGATAAGACGAAGATGCGGGAAGCATATACTAATATTGAATTCGAATAAACTCGCGCAGAGTGAAGAAGGAAAGGGAATTGTGACGAGAAATCCTGATATCATGTTCATGGTTCTCATTGGCTGCCCGTATTCTCACCATTTGACGCTTTTCTTTTTACTTTTCATTTATTGTTTTCCCAACAGAAGATAGTAGTAGTTAAATTTCCAAACACCGATCAAAATCACTTAATTTTAAATACTTGCATTATTTATGGTACTATTATGGAGTATTATTTCCGATTTCAATTAAAAATGGAATTATGAAAATTATAAAAAAGAAAATTACTCTACATATTTATAAAAAAAATTACTGCTTCAGCAATTGGACGGTGAGTGATGTTAAAAAAAATTCTAATGTTGCTTGATCTGCTCCTGTTGAAGTCGGCCAAGTCTTAGACGATATGTTAAGAGCATCTCCAATGCAAATAGACCAGCCATAGGTCAGCCACTCTCTCTCCCTCAGCAGTACTAAAAATCCACCTGCCACATCGATTTAGGCCAGCCATAGGCCAACCGCATTAAAAATAATTCAAAATATACTACATTTATGGAATTAAAATTACGATTAAATTACGTGAATTAAATTTACGAGACATATACGGGAAAATTCATTAATTGCATTAAAAAAAGGTACATAGATATAAAAAAAAAAAAAATTACATAATAAAGAAAAAAACTATCGCCGTGCATTCCAAAGTCCTCCGTGACCACAACTCTTCAATTATATCCTTTTCGGAGTTGAATATGAGCTTCCACTTTGCGCACGTCGGCATATTCCTTGAGGCGGCCGACTCCATAGAGAGGTACCCCACGTCGTACGCTTAGGGGTGGCCGTTCCGCTGGCTTGGACCGGCTTCATCGCCATTGGCCCAACTAGTGAAGCTTGTATGCTTTTGTCTTCGATTTATCATGTTTGGTATGATAATGCAGGGCGTACATTATTTGGAAAACGCATCTAACATCCCACAAACGCGTTGGACCCTTAATTGCCGCCCATCGAGACCGGAGCACACCAAATGCCCTCCACGTCCTGCGCGCCGACTCCTGCCTCTTCCGCAAAGTAGGCCTTCCTTTCATCACTTGCGTGTCTAATCGTCTTCACAAAGACAGGCCACCTAGTAAATATCCCATCCAAGTAGGAGCCCATATCATGCCGGTTGCCGTTGGCCACAAATGAGACGGGCGGGACCGATGCCCCGACACTTCTCGTTGAAGAGGGCGACGGGTTCAGGTCGTTGTTCGACCCGACTACCCCAAAATATGCATGCCAGATCCACAACCGTTCGGCTACGGCCTCGAGGATCATCAGATTCTTGACTTGTAGCCGGTCGTGTAGCCCTTCCCGTGCGGGCAGTTCAGTTCTTCCACTCCCAATGCATACAATCTTATCTTGCCAACATCAGGGAACCATGCTGCCTTGCATCTCGCATCAAATGTTGACAATTTTGGGGAGAGGGCTTAATCGGCCCGAAAATGTTATCACCCTGGAATATTTGACATTGGTCTCGACTCACCCGGCATTGGAGATGCTCTAATGCAATTGTTACGTAATTGTTATAGGCATTTAAAACTTGACTATATGTATAATTTTATTATATTTATATCTAATCACATCTACTAATAATATTAATATATCATCTCCAACCTTTATACAAACTTAAACTCATTTTAGTATGATTTTACTCCTCCATTTATACTAAACTCAAACTCGAAAGACTTCCCATTCACTTACTTTTTATTCTTTTCAATTATACTTTTATATTTTTATCTAAATTACACACTAATCCAATAACACTCCCAATAATTTAACTTAAATTAAATAATATAATAATATTAATTAATTAATATAACTATATATCTATTATTGTATTAAATAAAAAATTACATAATTTAAAATTTTTTAAAATAAACATTTCTTAATATTGAATTATGTACCTATAGTATTAATTTAACTAATGTCGTCCACAGGTTTATATTCACAAATCAAAACAAAACTGAATTCTCTATTTAAGAAAATAACAAAACAGTTAACGTCTATTTTTAATTAAACAATACTCCTAGATTAACTTTTTCTAATTATAATATTAACTTGTAATATATACTAATATGGGCTAGCATATTGGCTAGTCCATTAATTAATAACTAATCAAATATTAAATTTTATAATGAGGTACTATTGGAGATATTATTCGTACTGCATATTAAATTTTATAATATTCCTGGAGATAGGTCTAATCTTTTGAAAATCGATTATGCATGCGTTATAGCAATATATTGATTCATTAAGTGGTGTTGGTAATGATATATTATTTCATTAAGTGGAGTACTTTTCTTTTCTACCTACGCGATGATATCATTTGTGGTTACACATGGTTTAAAAAATAGAGTACTAGTATATGCCCTCAGTCGATGTCATATTTGGACGATGACATGGAATTTTAAGAGATACTCCCTCTATCCACAATTAAGATTCTCATTTTATCATTTTGATACATTTGGGAATAGGAGACTTGGTTCATTAGTATTTTATTAATGTTAATGAGGCTTCACATTCCACTCGTATATAATTTAAAACTGATACTACATCTCCCAAAAAATAGAAACTCTTTCATTTTTTGGTTCAACTTTAAAAACATAAACTTTCTATTTTAAGAAATTTCTCTCTCTAATAAGGAGAGGCCCATTTTTCACTAGCACACTTTTATTTCTATTTCTCTCTTACTTTACTAACTTTGCATTAAAACTCATGCTCTTTTAAAAGTTCCTATTTTTAGGAGACGGATAGAGTATAAAAAAGTGTGACTCATATTCAACTCACTTTCTTTCGAACCACTTTTCTTAACACTTCTTAAAACCCGTGTCTGAAAGAAATGAAAAATGAAACTCATATTCACAGGAGGAGAGAGTATTGTTTTATATGTTAAGTATAGAGATAAAATAATAAGAGTATATTTATATTAATATAGGTGAGAACCTTTTTTCTAAAAAAAGGAAATATGACATTTTATATATAAAAAAAAAAAAGTGGCATATCTCGATATGGGCGGAGGGAGTATATGTTATCCTCCATGGCTCCATGCATCACACGAGGTGTGCTAATTGTTGAATTACCTAACCCTAGCGATGTGTAGTGTACTAATAGTTGTTGTAATTCCTAATCCAACTACATTGTTGACTCAAAACGGAGAGAGGGACCATTGCTAGAGCATGGATAATGAAGGTAAAAACGAAATACAAAAATCAACAACCATTGAGTTGCAAATATCGGGCATTTTTATTATTTTAATTTAGTTGTAAATTTACAATATATATTGCGTGTTGGGTAAATATATTTTCAGCATCAACTCCAACTTTTTGCGTCGGCAATATAAATACACTGCCGTCCACATCAAAATGCATAAATACTCCTTTGGCTGCGGCTCCAGAAAAAAATTTCTGTCAACTTTATGGGCAGAGTGCAGAGGCAGCGGAGCGGTGTTGGATAGGACAATGTCATGAGTGATCAAGCAATGTGGCGAGGAAACTTGGTCCCGATGCAGAGGATTGAAAAACAAGGGAAGAAAAGAAGATATGTATGTGTTCTTTTACATACACAAATTAGCTCCAATTTCGGAGGAAAAAACTTAAAGGATGTATTAACAAGGCAACAAACTTATTTTAACATGTCTGCCATGAGAAATACAGCTGATTCTCTAAATAGAATGATGTCAGTCTATGAAAATTTTGTCATCATCATCAACATCAAGTTAGCAAAGTAACAGGAAAGCCATACCATGCTACTTAGAGTTATCGATACCTTTTTGTGTGTGTTTGTGAGACAGCAACTATTCAGATCTCACATAAACATCTTCAGAGGTCCATAAAATGCTTCCAGGTATTAAGAGGAGAACAAGCATTACCACAGAAGTTATTGCAGACGTGAGAAGCTAATCTGTAAACCCATCTTTGAACGATCATGTTCATGTTGTTTCAAAATGTGGCAGTAGTTGACCTGATAATAATGACAGAAATATCATTTAGAAAGCACATTGAGGCAACCTAAAAGTAAGGAACATTGAAGATTACAGAAGACGGTTGGTCCATGGTTGCAGCCGTATATGCATAAAAGAAAAAAATTTATTTCTTAGTCGGTTTTACTTTCCCTGCCCTGATTAGCACTTCACATCAACCATCCAAGACAAAGGAGGAACTCCTTTTGTGGTCCATGTATCAATACGAGAGACTAGTGTTATGAACACAGGAAAACATTTGCCAATTGCCACAAATATTTCTTTTATGTAATAGATGTAATTTTGAAATGCAAACACTAAATGACTAGATATCAAATCAAACTAATTGGCATCTAAACCACCAACACATATCAAACAAGATCAGATATATTATTCTCTGCACACCACAGCCTGGACCATTTTTCTCAGTTTTGGCTTCAACATTTTAATAAGCAGACAAAGAGTTAGCCCCCCTCTAGAGATTTTACTAAGAGAAGATTATATTAAACCAAGCCACATCCACGTATAAGCTAGGCAACCCTAACTTAACACAAAACCATGATCAAAGGTAAAAGATTGACTACCACTTATATGTCATTCCACACTTTCATGTGGAACCGATGTGAGATTTGTATAATCCAATGCCAGCTAGTCTTTATTTCCGAAAGTGTGAATGCAAGAGGAATTTCTTTTAAAGTAAAATAGCTCACCTCCATACGAAATAGCTTGGTCGGTATGATGATTCCAAATCCCGCCCAGCTACGAAAAGAGTCTCGGAATTTCTGGAAAGAAAACCCTTTGTATGCATTCTCAGAAAACCTATTCAGGCTACCAGTGCAAGCAAATATGTGCCCATGGATACCAACTTCCTGGAGAACTCTAAAAGGTAGATTGAAAGAAAAGTCAGCAAAAGCAGTCACAGCAAGGTCTCCACTTATATGATCTTTTTCAGAAATTTTAGATTCTCCATCGCTAGAATAATTGCTGACAACTCTTCTATGCTCAGCAGGGCCTAGCCCTGTACCCTTGAAACCTAAAACAGCTGTTGGGCCTCTCAAGGACAAAACTGGAGAAGAATTATAACCCAGGTAGAACCTCTCAGGCAAATATGAGGATGCATTCAAGGATGCATTTCCCCATGGGAATATCATACCACCTGAAACTCCGAAATTGAATGCAGCCCCATAGATTCCCAAAGGGATAGCATAACGAAGGTCAAATTCCTGTACAGAACAAGAGAAGGGGGGATTTTCTTAAACAGATAAAAATAAAACCTTATCATATATTAACAAACTGAACATTAGTGCGTTGGTGGAAAAGCATTCCCTGGCATGATCGATAAACAATTAAATCATAATTATAAGAAAATTTATTCAAGAAAATAGCATAAATTTAAATGCCAAAGGAGACATTTACTTGTCATGATGCATGAAATCTGAGGTACATATACAGGATCTCATAAAAAGTACTACTAAATAGATTGAGGCATGATGCTGGTACCTTTTATCAAAAATCAATGGTTTCAAATTTAAAGGTTCAGATCATAACTAAAAAAAGGAAACAGCAGATGCACAACAGAAACAGTAGTAGACGTGAAAACCTGGCGAATGAGACTTAAGCTCCGTATATCAGGGAAAAGACCACCAATTTGAGAAGTGGAAACAAAAGCATGCCCTCGAGTTGGCCTCGTAGCTGAATCCCTTTGATCAATTTTAAAAGCATACTTCAAAGCCGAGAATAAACTATGTCCAAGCTTCCTGCTCAAGGTCTCATAAGACATTTGTGAGTCCTCCGATGGATCATCTAAACTTCGCCAAGAGAGATTGTAAGACACGTCATGATTGCCAATTGATAATAGGCAAAGTGAGAGACCTAGTACTTGTTGTCTACGCGAAGAGAACTTAAGCCCATCTAGGGAAAGCAGGGATATTCTAGCCGATAAGGGTGCAGCCAACCCAGTACATTTGGGAAGAGAAAACCCTATACTAACCTCTGACACTTGATCCAAGCCATAAGCCACCGAACCATCCCATAGGTCTCCAAGACCAAACAAGTTTTTCAGTTTCAATGACCCTTGTACAGAATTGTATCGAGCCTACAAAAGCACCGTAAAACATGAATAGCTTAAAAAAGAGGTATAATCATAAGGAAAGAGTGGATAAAGTGATGCACTTATTCTGCAAATACAAATGTAGAAAGTCGTCCATAACACATCACACATGCAAATTCCCAAGCATAGTTGAATAAGCATTTTACTAACTTCAGTTGTTATCTTCTCTCTGAATCTCAGGTGCAATCAGAACCATGGCCTTCTATTTCCCAATATTAACCTGACTTAATTAATACTCAATCTATCTTTTACCATAAACAAGATAAAGTTTATTAGTACAATTAAGAACAATTAAAGAAGCGAACATCTCATAAACCAGAACAATTAATTAATCAAAGAATGAATACACATATGTTAATTCGATAATGCTACCTCAGGTTCAAAATAAACCCCCAAATCTCCGGTGAGCTGGTTCCTCGCCTCAGAGACCTCAACGACAACGTTAACGGCGGTCGGGAGTCCCGGCGGGCCGGCATCGAGAGTTACGGTAACCGAATCAAACAAACCGAGACGCCGCAGCCTTGCGTTGACGGCTGTAGCGGCGCGCAGCAGCTCTAGGAAGGTAGTGGCCTCCCTGAAGATCGGCTCCACCTCCGCCGCGATCAGGAAGTAATAGGTCCTGGTGTTGCCCTTTATGATAACGTCATTCACCCGAACTACCACCCTCTCCTCCGCCGCTAGCCGCCTAACCAGAGACTCAATCTTAGCGCCATCTGTTGGCATCTGAATCGAGGATTCAGAGTCTTCTCGTCCTTCCTCTTCCAAGTCATCATCGTCTTCGTAATCATCGAAGTAATCGTCCAATTCTTCGAGATCTTCGGTGTGGGAAATCGGTGTTTCCGGCTGAGCTACCATCGGGGAAGAGATGATCGGCAGCGGTTACTGAATAGTGAGAAGATGACTCGCTGCTGATCAACACCGTCAATTTTAGATGTTAGATCAGGAGTTGAGGACTGATTAACTAAAATTAAATAAATAAAATTTTTAATAAAATAGAGAAGAAAATTAAGAAAAAATGTTAAAAAAAGAAATACTCTATTTATTTTTAAGAGTGAACTACATCAAAAGTCCCTTACGTTTTCAGTTGTGACACTGCAAGTCCCTCAGAAAAAAAATATCCACGGATGTATAACCTTAAAATTAATCACGTATCATGTTTTTTGTGACTAAAAGACCCTTCGGCCCTTAAAGGGCATTTTGGACAAAGCATGCACATAATCTGAGAATGTGCAGTGGCGGCCTGCTGCATGCTGCACATCGGTCACTGTTGATCTGATGCGATTTGACATGTAGCAGCGGTTGTTGGTATTTCTCCTCTCTCTCTACTCCTTCTCTCTCTCTGTCTCTCTCTCTTGATTCAAATATATAGATTGAGTGTGTGTTTATGTATTAAAAATTTTAGACTCAATTCAAAAATATCACACCATCATTCATTTTTCCCTCACCCGCCGAAACACACTCTGCAAACCCTCTTCTCTTGCATGAATGACGCCAAAGTGGAAGCGCACTGGAACCTCCGGCGCCGGCGAGTCATCTTCGCGGAAGTCATCTCGTCGTAAAAAGAAACCCTCACCACCGCCCCCGCCACGAAGACATGCACCTGAGATCATAGATGTGGAGGGAGAATTCTTTGATCATAGTATGAATGAGCAGAGAGATGTTGTAGATGCTGTTGATGTTGGTGTTGGATTGAATGATGAGGTAGATGTTGCAGATGTTCTTAATGAGCCAACAACATTATCTGAGATTGAGCCAGAACCCGATCTCTGTGATGGTGATGGTTCTTCTGATGATGGTGATGGTTCTTCTGATGATGAGATAATACCTTGTAAACCTGTTGTACAAGGTGAACAACCACTTCCAGAATACAACACTAGGGGGTTGAAATTCTTTCGCAAATTACCAAGTCGTCCTTCTGGAGTATCTGATGATGTTGTTGATAATGAACACAGTAATTTGTATTGGGATGAGAAAGAGCCGCATCGGATTGTGTTGGGAACAAAATTTGATTCGAAGCTTCATGTGAAGACTGCTATAACTATGTGGAGTTTGTGGCAGGAAAAACAGTTTAAGGTCGTCGAGAGCAAATTAAGAAGGTGGCATGCCGTATGCAAATTTCCTGCAGGAACGACAGCAACAGGTATTGGCATCATCAGCACCACCGACGCTGAAAAAGCAAGGGAATGTAAGTGGGAGGTTTCAGTTACTCAAAGGGCGCATGACGATATGTGGGAAGTTAGAAAGTGGGTGGGGCGACATACTTGTGTAGGCCATCGTGCTAACAGAGATCATGCTAACTTCTTATCGGCAATGATTGCTCTGTGTATTCGACATCATGTGCGACAATGTGCCGATTTCAAGGTCTTCTCAATAATAGCTGATATTCAAGACAGATTTGGTGTGTCAATCACTTATAAGAAGGCATGGTATGCAAAGAGAAAGGCTATAGAGTTTGTATATGGTGGATGGGAGGAATCATTCAGGCAGTTGCCAAGCTACATGTTTGAACTCCAGTCACAGAATCCGGGCACAATTGTTGAATGGAAGCACAACGAGCTGTTGAGTCAGAGATGTACAAATGTGTTCAACTATGTTTTCTGGGCATTTGGGCCTGCAATACATGCTTTCCAGAAGGCCGCACCGGTGTTAACAATAGATGGGACTCACCTCCGAGGAAGATTTAAAGGTAAGTTGCTTGTTGCTTGTGGTTTTGATGCTAACAAGACATGCTTGCCTATTGCATATGCTGTGGTGGATGAAGAAACCAATGACAGTTGGTCGTGGTTTTTGGATCATGTAAGAACTCATGTGGTGAAATACGAGAGGAAGGTGTGCATTACACGAGAAGGAGGTGTGCATTATATTCGCCGGAAAATGCTGAAAATCGACCGAAATCATCGAAAAACGGCGGAAATCGCCAACACCCGTGACCCCTTGCTTCTGCTTCTGTTCTGTTTTGCGCCTTCTGCCCTTTAAAACCCGACTGAAAGATGCATAACGTATATGCGTCATTAAAGAAAGACGCACAACGTATATGCGTCACCACGTAAAGACGCATAAGCGTTATGCGTCGTTGTAAAATGCAATATTTTATGCGTTTCCACTTTAACGACGCATCATCGTTATGCGTCTTTCGGTAAAGATGCATCTCCTTTATGCGTTTCATTAAGAGTGACGCATAATGCTTATGCATCACTCCCTGACTGGGAACAATTCTATTCTTCTTCATTAAGATGGAATGCAATGACAAGCCTAGAACAAAAGAAGAATTCTCCCTAGATGTGGATAAAGAAACATGGGATATCCGAAATCATGCGCTGGATTTTTTCCACCCGGAAGAGGAATATAGTAAGTTCTATTTTTAATTTCAATTGTATATATACTGACTTTTGACGTGTGATTTAGGGCTCCAAATTTGAATTTTTTGTGAATTTATTTTGGTTATTTTGGTTTTATTGTTGTTTTGCTTGTTTTGGTTTGATTTTTTGTTTTTTTTGTACGATTATTTTGGGAATTTAGGGTTTTAATTTTCTGATTTTCATCGGTCTTTTTGTGCATTGACAGAGGAACATCTTGGATGGTTTTCCATTGCTTTCCATCATGGTGGTTCTTTCTTCTTTACCAAGGAGGAAAAAAAGTATGTTGGAGGGTATTTGACCTTCTTCGACTTCTGTACCATAGACCAATTCGACCTCGTAGACCTCTCGAGCATGATCTTAAAGTTGAAGTATGATATGAAGATGATATGTGAGTTCTATTACTGTGATCTAAAGTACAGTCATGACTGCAACAGGGTTTTAATAGGCAGCCCTTTGATGCCCATTATTGAGGAGCCACATCTATAGGATTTCCTCAAAGTGGCGTCTACTTCGACAAAGCTAGTTCACATGTATGTTGTTGAGCTAACCCGAGCGGCGGCCTTACTTAAAAAAAATGAAAGATGAAGCCGAGGAGCTTCTCAGATTCAGAGCGTCGAAAATCCCACGAGTCATCATTGAAGAAATTGAAGAAAGCGAACCGATTGTGCCAAAGCGTCAACCGAGAAGGAAGAAGAGGCAGGACGATCATGTGCAAGGGGACCAAAGTAAGCCTTTGATAATTGGCTGGTATGATAGGGATATTGAGTTCGAAGAACCAATAACAGGAGTTGGAGGAGATGTTGGAGATGTTGGAGGAGGAGATTTCCATGGACACGTACAAGAGGTAATGAGTTGTGATTTTTATAATTGACTTAGTACTCTATTTGTGATTTTGATTTCGTATACATTTTTTTTATTATAGGATGCCCGCACACCGTCATGTGTTGAACATTCCACACCGATTGGTCCAAGTGACGTAGTTGACGAGCATCCTACTGAATTTGAAGCTGTAGTGGATCAACCTGATGGGGACAGGGCCGGATCATTTGTCCATGAAGAAGATGTGTACCAACCCGTCATGGATGGTGAACCACAGTCAGACATTAGGGCCGACGATGAATTCTTTCCGATTCTTGAGGACATTATTGATGAACTGCTCATGTCCGAGGTTGACCCCCATGTGCAAGGACCAGCCCTAACTGAAGCTGCGAGAGAAATAGTTGATGGAGCTCCCCAACAGTTTTTTCAAGATGATTTATACCGTCATGCTTTCGAGTATGCTCTGGATGGATGTCATCTTCATAATGAGGGATATACGAACGAAGATGAAGATGATGAGGTCGGCCATTTTTTATCGTTGGCCAACATGTGTCGAGATGAACAGTTGTTCACCTCATTTTATGAGTCATTATGTCAGCCACAACAACCGGCACAGAAGCATCAGGGTGATGAGCTGGAGACCGGACGACAGGTTCCTTGGGAACAGAATGGTGAAGACAGTGGAGGCAGTGGAGGGTCAGGGTCCAACAAACGGCGAAAGCACTCAGCTGTTGTGGACAAAATAACTTTTCTTCCGAACCAAACCCACTGTGTGAGCAAGAAACAGTGGATGAGCTTCAAGATCTACAAGATCTAGAGGATTTGGAGGGGTTGAGGAGGCGGGTGGTAATGTACACACCTTTCAAGCTGACGAAGGAGCTTCCAGTTTGGAAGCCTGGTGATCACTTTAAGGATCCAGATTTCTTCTACGAGGTCATGCGGCAGTACGCGATTATGACCAGTGCATGTGAGACAAAATGATGGAAAGAGAATTCGTGCCATCTGTAAAGGCAAGGCATGTGAGTGGTATGTGTATGCAAGAAAAATCGAAACCCACAACAACACTGATTATGTGGTTGTGAATATGCAAAGGGTGTTAGAGTTTGTATACTAGAAATCACCTTTCGAGTGATTGAATACTGTTAAAACTCTTATTTTATTTTCCAAATGAATAAACAAATTATTTTTGTCATAATGTTGTTATGTTTTACATTTAATGGATGTTTATTGCATATTTAAATGTATAAGTAACTTAACAAAGTCTAAGTCTTTGTTTTAGTAGACCGGTTGTGGGCGTCGTTCACTTTAAGGTAACACGGTCAGTTCTAAACAAAGAAAAAGAATAATTTCACAACCTAAATAGGCTTAGACTACCTATCGTGAAAGGTTGCAATGTCAGTCCGATTATTTCTAAGCCTTACTGAAATAAGATGACGTTGGTGTGGTATAGCACTGAATGGATCTAACAGCGAGACAGTCTTTATGCTATCTACTGAAAGACGAGGTCTCGTAAATTATTTCTCAATCAATGTACGTTAGCATTGAGCATACGGTATTGATTATGCACTACTTTGACTTACCAAATGGTGCGGATTTTTCGCAACCCAATAAGCCTGGTATATTGGGTAGTGGTGATTAATATTTAGCGGTGCTAGGATTGCTATTATGTTGAATCGTGCGCGAGGTGAGTCTCGTTTGATAACATCCTCAAGAGAAGCTTGAAATAAGGTTTTATTATTCGGAACCTAGCTAGTTGGAGTTTAATTACTCTATGAATAGTAAATAAGATTTTCTCGCTGAGTCCTCTCTTGGAATAAATAAGATATTAATTAATTAAGTCCATAGCAGACAATAATTAATTAATGGATGTTTTCTATCTTAAGCGCGAGAAATAAATATAAAGTATTGGAAACCCGAAGTACTTATAATTTCGGATTTGGATGGGGAGTGCAGTATTACTTCTGTAGTGGCTGCTCGTAATATTCCAATTTTAAGCTTATATTAAATTGGGTTTAATTTAATTAGTAAAAAGCTAATTGGAGGAGCCCATATCCAAAGCCTTCCATAGATCCCTGACTGGACCCAATATGTGACTTATTATAAATAGGAGAATAAAGGAGATAGAAAACACACTTGTTTTTCTCTCAAAATTTCCGGCCCCCCTACTCCTAGTAGAGGTCGAATTTTTCTCCTCCGTGGGAAAGGATTTCTGTCTTCTCTATTTAAGTCCTAGTGCGCTGGTGAGATCAGCCCACCCTGATATCAGTTCACAGGCCGGGAACCAGTCAGAAGATCCGTGGTTTTGTACTAAAGTTCTTCACGTAGAGAAGGCGCTAGCTATCTTTGATTCTTTGGAGAATCATCAAGGTATAATGGCTAAACCTTAGAAAAGCATGTTTTAGGTTTCAATTAATTTAAAACATGTTATTATTTGAGTTATGAGCATGATACATGTGATAATTACGCGAATAGAATTTGTCTAAATAATCCGCTAAATAGATCTGAATTATTATGTAATTGATTTATGTGAGCGCTTCCGCTGCCAACCCCTACAATTGGTATCAGAGCCAGTCTTTGGCTCTGATTATTTGGATTTAAATTTCGCGAAATTCATGTATGCATGCGTTTTTGTTTTCAAAGCATGTTCTTGCTTTAGTTGTTATATTTTTATGCATGATGAACTCAAGAACTATCAAAACAAAGAACTCAAATATTTGGAACGAACGAGACGTGCGATTCATCGGCGCTTGCGCCGAGATGAATCGCGCGACATGCGATCCAATTAGGATTGTCGAGCGAGTGGGAGCGAGGGAGACGATCACCCGGCGACACGCAGACGAGGAAGGACTCGTGCGCGCCGCCGGTGAGACCGCCGGTCCCGGATTGCTTCGGTAATCGCACCCGATTGAGTGGGAGTAAGGAAGCGATCACCGGGCGACGTGAACACGAACATGGGCTCGTCCACGTCGCCGGCAAGACCGCTTCCGATCTTCTCCAGAATTCTCGACGAACGATGGTGCCGGCCGTCGACGGAAGCCGCTGCTCGTCCGAGAGCAGCGGCGGTTCTACCGATCCGGAAACCCTAACCCTAGCCTAAACCCGAACCCTAGTCGAACCCTAGCTGCATGACGCCGGACCGGTGCTGCGCCGCCTTGAGCGGATGCGGCTGGTTCGAGCAAGGTCGACGGTGGCGGAAGGGATCGGCCGGAGGATCGCGGGTCTAGCCGCGTTCTGGTCGGACACGATGAAGGGTGTAGTCGGCGTTCTTCACGCGACGGAGAGGGAGAAGGAAGCAGCCGCGCGGTCGCGCGAGCTGCCGGTGCGAGCTGGACGGCGAACTCGCCGTTCCGGCGAGAATCTCCCGACTGATTTTTCATTGTTCGTTGTACGTGCCATCCTCGTACGACGAGATAATGATGAAATATTAATTTTAATGATTATTTGATTTCTAAATTAAAAGATATCATTAAAATATTATTATTTAATTGAAATAAAATATTTGGGAAGATTTCCCTAGATTTTAGGAATATTTAGATTATTGACCATATCTAGGGATATCTTTTAATCCTAGATGATGTGGACAAGAATAATTTAATAGTTTCCTAATTATATTATATATCTAGAATCCTAATTAGGATAGATATGTAGGATTTCATTAAATAATAAAATATATTATTCTCTTCTCAATCTTAATAAGGAATTAATTTAAGTTTATTTATTCATGTCCGTAAAAGATATAAATAATTAATTATTTTAGATAAATCTTATAGAAGACATGAATATGGATTAAACTTTAGAAATTAATATATTATCCTTTAATAAGATATTTAAAAGATTATAAAAGATTTAATTATCCAGTCAATTAAATACCAACAAAATTTAATTAAGCCTTTAATCTGCACTAAGGCTAAGGATAATTAATGAAAAACCATAACTTAAATATCTAAGCGATAATTACGAACTAAGTTTGTATATGGTCTCCATCGATTGGTCCACAACTTATGAAGCTAATTTCTAATATTATCGCCACCCATGCTGTGGGGACAATAATCCTAAGAAATAGCGAGTTCATATAGGTGGACTTCTCAATTGTAAATAGTATGGACTAGAAAGTAGTTTCCAATATTATCGCCACCCATGCTGTGGGGACAATAATCCTAAGAAATTACAAGTTTTAGAAGTTCAAACAGAATTTACGAGATAGCTTGGTCTTGTTATCAACGCATGAGCATTGTTATGGGAGTGTGTTGTAGAAACGAGATTCTGTAATGCTAAATCTGATGGTCGTGCTTAGGCAACATTAGGCGGCCATGCCGTGCTGCGGTCTCTGGACTATTCGTCGGTGTTGTGACCAGTAAAAATGTTAAAATTTTAATGCGTATTGACCTCTGCTTGAGGGTACAAAATTTTAATTTTACAGTTGTGAGAATTTGAAAAGTTTTATGGTTTAATCTACTCAATTTCTTCACATAAGTTTATGACAAATAGTAAATATTCTGTTTTGCAGTGCAAACTAAATCGTCAACATGTCACTCAATCCTCTTTCTGCAATTCTTAAAGAAAACAAACTCGAGGGCCAAAATTACATAGAATGGAAACAAAATTTGGACATCGTTCTCACGGCTGATGAGTACAAGTTTGTGCTCACTACTCCACGGCCCCCAGTGTCGGCGGCTAATGCCGCGCAGGCAGCGCGAGATGCCCATAGACGGTGGCACAAGGCGAATGAGATGGCTAAGTGTTATATGTTGGCCTCCATGTCAACAGTGCTTAGACATCAGCATGCCGCCATGGCAACTGCCACCGAGATTATGGAAAATCTCACAAATCTTTTTGGTACTCAGAATCGAACGGCTAAGTCTCAAGCCTTTCGGAGTATCATGTGCAAGTCTATGAAGGAAGGCTCGTCTGTGAGGAACCATGTCCTCGAGATGATGAGCCACCTCAATCAAATTGAGGTTTTGGGAGGCGTCATTGATGCCGAGTCCCAAGTTACTATTATCCTTCAGAGTTTGCCTCCTAGCTTCCAGCAGTTCAAGCTCAACTTTGAGATGAACAAAAGGAATTACACCTTGGCTGAGTTGTTGACTGAACTTCAGTCGGCAGAGGATCTCATGAACCAAGCTAAGGCTGCGATGGTTAGTTCGTCACATCGTTCCTCTGGCCCTAGGCCTGGCGCAGGAAAGAAGAAAGTGACGAACCAGGTCGCACCTAAGGAAGCTAAGGGAAAGAGAAAGAGGAGGTCGGGAAAGAAGCAAACCGGAAAGTGTTTCAAGTGTGGAGAGAAGGGGCATTGGAAGCCAGATTGCCCTAAAAGGAGCAAGGCTACAGGTATGCACCAAGCTCTAATTGTTGAGTCATGTTTGGCTTCGACTTCTTCTCATACTTGGGTTATTGACACTGGAGCTACTGATCATATTTGTTTTGATCCTGACTTAATGCAGGTGACAAGACGGCTATATGATGGAGAGATCGAAGTCCAGCTGGGCGACGCTACTAAAGTGGCGGCCGTAGCAGTGGGAGACGTTTATTTGCGTTTTAGTAGTGATAGATTTTTGGTTATGAAGAATGTTTTGTTGATACCTTCTTTTAGAAGAAATTTAATTTCAGTTTCTAAATTGGTTTTTGATGGATATTCAATGTTTTTTTAATGACAGTTGTGTTATTAAGAAAGATGGTTCTTATATCTGTCGTGGTATCATGGAAAACAATCTGTACACAATCATGATTAGAACTCAATAATGCATCGAAAATTTCAAATAAAAGAAAAGAACCTTCAAGTTCAATGAACGAAACGTACTTATGGCACCTTAGACTTGGTCATGCCAACCATAAGAGGATTCAAACTCTCGTGGATCAAGACCTTCTTAAAGGCCTAGATACCGAATCATTTTCCACGTGTGAATCCTGTTTGGAAGGCAAGATGACTAAGAGACCTTTTAGGGTGAAAGGTAATAGGGCCAAGGAAGCACTAGAACTCGTTCATACTGATGTGTGTGGACCAATGTCAACCGAGGCAAGAGGCGGCTTTCGTTATTTCATCACTTTTATTGATGATTACTCGAAAGTTGGATATGTTTATTTGATGCGCTTTAAGTCTGAAGCTTTTGACAAGTTCAAGGAGTTTAAGGCTTATGCGGAGATGCATCATGGAAAACGTATCAAGAGCCTGCGATCTGATCGCGGAGGCGAGTACCTTAGTGCCGAGTTTTTGGACTATTTATTAATAGAGGGAATTGAATCCCAAGCGACTGCGCCGGGCACACCCCAAGTAGAATGGCGTAGCTGAAAGAAGGAATAGGACCTTGTTGAACATGGTCCGATCGATGATGAGTTATGCACGACTGCCCATTTCGTTTTGGGGACATGCCTTGCTTTCCGCGAGTCATATTTTAGACAATTTACCGTCAAAATCTGTTCCTGCTACTCCATATGAGTTGTGGACTGGGCGTAAGACCAATCTAGAACATCTCAAGATATGGGGGTGTCCAGCTCATGTTTTGGAAAAGGATCCAACTAAGCTGGGCTCAAGGACAGAGGTATGTTTGTTTATAGGGTACCCCAAAGGTTCGAAAGCTTATGAATTCTATAGTCTCCGAGACAAGAAAGTCATTGTGAGTACTCACGCGACATTCTTAGAGGAAGATTTTTTTATGAATCATAAACCCAAGCAGTGAGGTAGCTCTTGAAGAGCTCACTTCAGTCGCAAGTTCCATTAACCAAGAACAAGTACCTATAGTACAACCAATTCCCGAACCTTCAACTTCTACACCTAATATTGTAGTGCCGCGCCGCAGTGGGAGGGTCTCTCATGAGCCCGAAAGGTACATTGGTTTTGGGAGAATCTATGGATCACTCCTCGGACAGCAATGTACTAGATCCCTAGAATTTTGCAGAGGCGCGGGCGGATGTCGATCATTGCGAATGGGTGAAAACAATGGATTCGGAACTACAATCTATGATAGACAAAGACGTCTACGATTTGTCCGTCCTACCCGAAGGCTGTACTGCCATTGGGAGTAAGTGGATATACAAACGTAAATGTGGACCCGATGGACGAGTTAAAGTCTTTAAGGCAAGACTAGTGGCTAAGGGGTATACCCAAAAGGAAGGTGTCGACTACGACGAGACCTTCTCCCCGGTAGCCATGCTCAAATCGATCTGGATACTGTTGTCTATAACAGCTTATATGGATTGGGATGTATGGTAGATGGACGTTAAGACTGCGTTCTTGAACGGTAGTCTTGAGGAGACCATCTACATGGAACAGCCCGAGGGTTATGCCATGAAGGGCAAAGAACACATGGTTTGGAAGCTTAAGAAGGCCATTTATGGCCTCAAGCAAGCATCTAGATCATGGAATCGGTGCTTCGATCAAACTGTTCATAAGTTTGGATTCGAAAAATGCCCTAACGAGAGCTGCGTGTACAAGAAGGTAGAAAAAAGGGAATGTGGTGTTCTTAGTTTTATATGTAGATGACATTCTTCTAATTGGAAACAATAAAAAGATATTGTCATCGGTTCGAACTTGGTTGTCAAACCGGTTCGAGATGAAGGATATGGGAGATGCGGGACACATCCTAGGTATCAAGGTCCTTAGGGATCGTGAGAAAAGGATGTTGTGCTTATCCCAAGAACCCTACATCGACATTGTACTTAGTCGTTTTAGCATGCAAGATGCCAAGAAAGGTTTCTTACCTTTTAGACATGGCATCCATTTATCTCAAGAGATGTGTCCTAAGACAACATCTGAGATAGCAGAGATGAGAAGGATACCATACGCTCGGAGGCTGCAAAGGAGGCTGTACGGCTCAAGAACTTTCTTATGGACTTAGGTGTGGTTACGAATCTTCCCAAGTATTGTGACAATTCTGGTGCTGTGGCTAATTCGAAGGAACCAAGAGCTCACAAAGCGAGCAAACACATTGAAAGGAAGTATCATATCATCAGAGATATAGTGCAGAGAGGAGACATACAAGTGGTCAAGATTGCGTCACAGAACAACCTGGCAGATCCTTTTACTAAGGTATTGGCGGTCAAACCGTTCGAGCGCCATGTAGAAGGAATGAGAGTTCGACTCGCTCGAGACCTCAACTCGCTTTCAGTATAAGTGGGAGAATTAGACGTAGAGCATTTTTTGTATACTCGAAAGCTGTTTTGAGTATAAGTGGGAGATTGTAGAGTTTGTATACAAGAAATCACCTTTCAAGTGATTGAATACTCGTTAAAACTCTTATTTTATTTCAAATGAATAAACAGATATTTTTGTCATAATGTTGTTATGTTTAACATTTAATGGATGTTTATTGCATATTTAAATGCACAACCTAAATAGACCGTTGTGGGCGTCGTTCACTTTAAGGCAACACGGTCAGTTCTAAACAAAGAAAAAGAATAATTTCACAACCTAAATAGGCTTAGACTACCTATCGTGAAAGGTTGCAATGTCAGTCCGATTATTTCTAAGCCTTACTGAAATAAGATGACGTTGGTGTGGTATAGCACTGAACGGATCTAACAAATGAGACAAATTAGCCTTTTATGCTATCTACTGAAAGACGAGGTCTCGTAATTATTTCTCAATCAATGTACGTTAGCATTGAGCATACGATATTGATTATGCACTACTTTGACTTACCAAATGGTGCGGGTTTTCGCAACCCAATAAGCCTGGTATATTGGGTAGTGGTGATTAATATCTAGCGGTGCTAGGATTGCTATTATGTTGAATCGTGCGCGAGGTGAGTCTCGTTTGATAACATCCTCAAGAGAAGCTTGAAATAAGGTTTTATTATTCGGAACCTAGCTAGTTGGAGTTTAATTACTCTATGAATAGTAAATAAATTTTCTCGCTGAGTCCTCTCTTGGAATAAATAAGATATTAATTAATTAAGTCCATAGCAGATAATAATTAATTAATGGATGTTTCTATCTTAAGCGCGGGAAATAAATATAAAGTATTGGAAACCCGAAGTACTTATAATTTCGGATTTGGATGGGGAGTGCAATATTACTTCTGTAGTGGCTGCTCGTAATATTCCAATTTTAAGCTTATATTAAATTGGGTTTAATTTAATTAGTAAAAAGCTAATTGGAGGAGCACATATCCAAAGCCTTCCATAGATCCCTGACTGGGCCCAATATGTGACTTATTATAAATAGGAGAATAAAGGAGACAGAAAACACACTTGTTTTTCTCTCAAAATTTTCTGCCCCCCTACTCCTAGTAGGTCGAATTTTTCTCCTCCGTGGGAAAGGATTTCCGTCTTCTCTATTTAAGTCCTAGTGCGCTGGTGAGATCAGCCCACCCTGATATCAGTTCACAGTCCGGGAACCAGTCAGAAGATCCGTGGTTTTGTACTAAAGTTCTTCACGTGGAGAAGGCGCTAGCTATCTTTTATTCTTTGGAGAATCATCAAGGTATAATGGCTAAACCTTAGAAAAGCATGTTTTAGGTTTCAATTAATTTAAAGCATGTTATTATTTGAGTTATGAGCATGATACATGTGATAATTACGCGAATAGAATTTGTCTAAATAATCCGCTAAATAGATCTGAATTATTATGTAATTGATTTATGTGAGCGCTTCCGCTGCCAACCCCTACAAAGGGATCATGCTCACACATGCTCGCATGTGACATCCATGACCCAAAATATATATTTTTACATATTTACGTATTTTTATTTTCATTAATTGCATGATATTATATTGAGTGGATATCATATAATATAATATTTAATTGTTTATGATAAGGAAAAATAGTTATGTGTAGTATACATATGTACGAAAAATATGTATAGTTATTTAGCACTCATTAGATACATACATATATTACATATATTTTAATAACTTGATATTATTGTGATGTTATGTAAAATTGTTTCTTTATAAATATGCAAAGTTAGTATTATTGATTATTTGTTACAATGTAGTGCAACATATATTTGTGTTATAAACGATAAATATATGGACTATTTAACTATATAATTGTTGTTATGCGTGTGCATGGATTGGTGTGAAATTATTTACTTATACTTATCCTAATAGTTTGTAAAAAAATACTAGTAAAATTCTTACGAAGGGCACGTGTGATGAGTATAGGAAAAGCTCTTATTTTAGCTTAGTCATAGACTAAATCGGTAATTGTCGTATATATGGCAGCCGAAACAAAAGTTCTTAGAAAGAAATAGGGGGAGAACGAGAGCTATGCGTGGAAATAGATTAAAGATGCGGAGGGTAGATTAGTAGATGGAATCAAGAGCTCAGTTAGATAACCTATCGTATCCATGTGTGTATAAATCACACTTTTAATTTTACATGTTTTATGTGTTTCTTTGCTAGGTGTTAAATAAAGTGAATAATTTGATTATATGTGACTCTGATATAGTTATGTGTTATTTGATATTAATCGTGGAATATTGAATATGTGAGTGGTGCTATGGATATATTTTTATATAGCATTAGAATTATTTGCATCATTGGATTAAAGAGGATATGTGACAGTCTTGCCCTGGGTTCTACGGGTCATATTCAATGATAATGGACCTACGGGTCAAAGAAAAATGTGCAAAGAGGGGCCTTTGTGGAAAGGTCAAATCAAAGAGGGGCCTTCGTGGAAAGGTCAAATAATTAAAAGGGACCTTCGGGTCGTATATAATGGAAATCCAAGGCAGATACCAGGCTTGATCTATCACAGAATAATAAAAAGAACGAAGAGACATATGCATATGAATATTAAATTGTTTATGATATTTATTACTTCCGGTGATATATGTGGTGAAAGAATGTTTTTGGTATTTGTATACACTGAGTTGTGGCTCATATAAACCACTAATATTTTTTAGGAATAAGATATTAATGATGTGTGGGTTGATATGAGTTATAGTTATTATAAGGGTCGGCGGCTGACGCATTTTTGGCAACCTTCTCCTCCTCATCATTTTTGCATATAGATAAATATATAGTATATAGAGTTATGAGAGGGTCCCACTACAGTTTAGAATTTTTGAAATATGTACTCGATAAATGTTGTTGGTTTTTGGAATTATATAATATGTGTGTTTTATTTACTTGACAACGCGGATTACTTTTTTTTGAAATTTTGAATTTATTTATTATAAGTAGTTATGTCAGAGGGGGTTGGGTGTGACATCGCAAGTGTTGGAACAAAGATGGCTCACAGCGAAGTGGCTGGCTGATCGTTACTTAGAGAAAATCAAAGCCAATCCTCACATTCCATTGTCTGCAATACGGCAGTGTGTGGATGAGGAGTTCGGCCTTAAAGTTGGTAGGATGAAGGCATATCGGGCAAGAGACACCGTATTAGAAGGCATTTTTGGGAAGGAGGGACTCCAATACCGGAAGTTGTTCTACTACAAATCCGAGTTGGAGCGGACACACCCTGATTCAAGTGTGCACCTACACTATTAGAATTTCAGGGATCCTGACACTGTAGGCCCCAGATTCCTTAGGTTTTATTGTTGCTTAGGTCCTTTAAAAAGGGTCGGATGCATTTTTGCCGTCCAATTATCTTCCTAGATGCTTGCTTTTTGCGAGGTATGTATAGGGGCCAACTGATGACGGCTACTGGAATTGATCCCAACAACGATTGGTGGCATATTGCGTGGGCGGTGACTGAGGCAAAGAGCTACGCTAAGTGGAGATGGTTTCTCTCCTACCTAGCCGAGGACCTACAATTGCATGAAAATGCACCTAGATACGTCTTCATGTCTGACCAGCAAAAGGTATGTGTTATGTGCTTTCATTATAACGTTTATACTTCAAATGTGATTTTTTATTTACTTATACTTTGTATGTGATTTAACCTATACATTAATACTTCAAATGTGGTTTTTGAATTACTTTATACATTGTCTGTGATGTAACCTGTACATTAATACTTCGATTGTGATTATAAAGTGTAGAGTTTTTTTACACATGTGTTGGTGTTAACTAAGTATTGGCTTGTGTGTGTTCCATTTGTAGGGCCTCACAAAAGCCATTCTTCAGGAGTTCCCACAGAGCGAGCATCGGTTTTGTGTTCAACACATATACAACAATTCAAGAAGCGATTCATTGGGGAAAGTTTTAAAGAGATGTTGTGGGAGCTTGCGTCCAGTACAACCAACGAGCAATATGAGGATCAAATGGATGAGTTTCGGAGTACATATCCCCAAGCACATGAATACCTACTCCATGTTGCTCCGAAAGAAAAATGGGTGAATGCATATTTCTCCACGCATGTCTGCTGTGATATTATCCTCAATAACATATGTGAGACCTTCAATTCAAAAATAGCAATTGCTCGAGAGTTGGCAATTATCACCATGTTGGAGGAGATTCGGACCAATCAGATGGAGAGGATTCAAATTAGTGGTCAGTGGGTCAAGACCTACGATCACCCATTGCCGCCCGTTATCAAAGAGATCGTGGATAAGTTTTACACGAGGACTTCTTCTTGGAGATAAACATGGAACGGAGAGGATTCGTACCAAGTGTCGGGACCGTCTGACCAGTATGTAGTCAACATGCGGGAATTTACATGCTCCTGCAGATTATGACAGTTGACTGGGATCCCCTACACTCATGCAATCGCAACAATCAACAAGAATGGGTAGGATGTATCAGACTACGTCTCCCGTTATAATTTAAGGTCCACAATGTCGATGCTGTACGAGAATGTCCTCTACCCAATCAATGGGATGGATAATTGGCCGAAGACTTCTGCTGTTGGATTTGAATTGGCACCTCCAAGGATGAAGCGACAACGTGGACGGCCGAAGAAACTCAGGCGCGAGGAGCCCCAGGTTCGACATCACGAGAATGGAGCAGAGTCACTAAGGCGAACCTATGTACTGAGATGTCGTCGGTGCGGAACAGAGGGTCATAACAGGAGAACTTGCACCGAGAATCAATCCAATTCGACCGAAGCAGTGCACGAAGCTGCAGCCAGTCGCAGTTGCTGTTCATGAAGAAACCATTCTTCTATAATACGTTATTTCGAGGAAGCTTACTCTTTACATACCGATGTAGACTTTGTCCTTAGATCGATGCTACTTTCAAAAACTTCTTTATAAACAATATTATCAGTAGAATCACTTGTTACTCGACAAACTAAAATCTTCAAACCTTCACGACTTGTGACTCTAAATATAGCAACATACTGTTGTCCCTACTGACAACGACTCCATATGAAAGTTTTACCAATATCTCCATAACCATAAAAAAATATTCCTCCCTCTGTTGAATCCACAGATGACATTATCGTATCATGAACATGAAGTTGCTCATCGGTGAACTTTGAAAGAAAGTCTAAGTGTCTCTTGCTAAAGCTTCACGATTATCCTATAATCACATCTTAGTTGATTTTTTATTTCTTATGTTTAATTCATTGACCATAGCATAACTTGATATGTATGGCCAAAAACTAAATATATTTTTAATATAGAATAAAAGATAAATTTCTTATTATAAATTTCTTTTATCATGTCATATACTTTAAAAAGTAAATAGAAAAAAAAGTTTATACTCTATTATCTAAATCTAAATTTCTCCATTAAATCCAATCCCAGATGTACACAAATTAATATTCCGCGCCTCCATATCACCCCTGTGGATCCATCTCTTTTTCTCCCTCACTCTTCGTCCCTTTCTCTCTCACCCCTGCGGATATCATCTCTCCGCCTTGCTGTCTCGCCTTGCCGCCCCTCAACGCCTGCCTCGCCGCTCCACCGCCCTGCTTCAACGGCGTCGTGGGGTACTTCGTGCATCCGAACGGGCACCTACACAACCATGATGACGGCACCGGCAATGAGGAGGACGAAGATGACAGTTTCAACCGTGATGACCACTTAATACTCCCGCATTGCTGAATCTAATTCTATTTCATGGTAAGCACCATTTTCCTCACTTCTGGATCTGCATAATCGAATTGCATATGTTGCAGGTTTTTTTATCTATTCATGAGTGTCTTAAACTTCTTGGAGAAGTCATTTTTGCTGCATTTCATTGGACCAATATTTATTTTAATAATTTCTGCCTTTTTGTTTCCCCAGTAGATTATTTTCCTGCCTATATGCATCATAGTGGCAGTTTGGTGAATATCTCTACAACTGCCACTTTAGATAGTTATAGATTCTTCTCGTTCCTCGCCACAGCCATGGTCACCTGAAGTCCAGACGTCCACCGGAGAATCATCATCCACCGTTCCAGCCAGTTTGTTTTGTAGCAGTAGTAGTTTCATCGCCCGGAGCGGCATAAACAATCTTTAATTGCTTTCCTAGTTTAATTTCTACTAGCTTTCTTCGTTGGATCTGTTGCAAACTTAAATCTTGTTGCCTTTTGAAGTATTTCGTTAGAATCCAAACGTTTTAATTATGAAGTTTTTTTTTTCGCATCTCTCTTTGGTTTGAATCTGCTTCATTCTACCTAGGAAAGTTAGATCTAGTTATCTCTTTCATTTTCTAAGTGTTTGTGCATGTTTCCGCTTGAGTAGGTTAAATCTGGAGTTGTTAATCGAAATTTCAAGTTTCATGTTTCAGTTTAAGTTTTCGTGCATGAGTTTCTTATTTCGCATTGTCATTGCCACCTTGCATGTTAGCCAGTAGGAATAATCTGCAGTTTTAGCCGTTAATCTTTAAGTTTGAGCTTTTAATCGATGGATCTTGTGTTTGAAGTTGAGAATTTGTGTTCATCCATGGAATTTGTGTTCATGTAATTTCTGTTGATACTTGTTGAGGAAGAAAACATCACAATCCACTTTTGCTTTGGACCACTTTTCCTTTTTAGTTACTTTTACTTTTGTCCTTTACTTTAAGTTTGTACCCTCTAGACCTGTCAGAGTTGTCACCCAGTCACCAAATATACCCTGATGTTCTATATTTCCTCATTTAGTAACTGTCTACTTTCCACATGTCTCTGAGATATCTTGTCCCCTATTTTCACGTACACAGCCACATGCCAGTCACTTTCACGCCCACTAGTCAGTAGAGTACCATCTTTAATTTTCATCTAGGTAGAATCTCAACCCAAAAGCATGGTAGCTAACCAAAACCTCCCAGATTATCACCGCAATTATCCGAACGTGTCCATCTCTGTGGGATTCGACCATTACCTCCACTATACTAGCCAGTAGAAGTGGGTTGAGGAATTTATTTGATACCGGGTTCCGGTCGTCGTGTCAACGACTCAGCTAGGTTGGGTTTTTTATCCTGATCAGTTGGACGTACCCTTAATTTAACAAACACAACACCGAAAACCTGAGACTATCAAAATGGCGCCGTTGCTGGGGATGGATGTCGTTTATATCTGCTATTGTGTGTGATATTTTGGTGTATATATTGTCCATAATTTTTCCTTTTCTTTTTTATTTTAGTTTATGAGAAGTAACTCGGCTCCTGGCCAGTGGAGACCAAGGATACTTCCTCGAGGAACGACACTCGTAACCACTCGTTCTGGCCTGTCGACAGCATTGTCTGACCTAGGCACGAGTAGCGACGAGGAGAAAGAAGACGTAGAATACCAACTCTCGTAGCTTCCACCCCAAACCCTCCCCAGGTTGGTCCCCCAAAAACCCCAAAACCAAAAGGATGTTAAACCCAATGTTATTGAAAATTTTCCCAAAAACCGGGAAAAGAGACGGGGGACCCACGAGTTCCTTAATGATTTCCCCAAAAACCCAGAAGGCGCAGGGGAACCAAACAGAAAAGGGAAATGAATAAAATTAAAAAGTTTTTACCGTTTTTCCCCAAAGGGGGAGGGCAACCCCTTTTCCAATGCGCCTACCAACCGACTCCATCAACACGGGGCCGTTTTTGTCGGTTTTCCTACGGGGAATTTTTTCCCTTCTTCAAAGATAACCCGCCCCGAAGAGAAATATATCATAAAAGGCAAGAGTGGGGAATGAGATCTGGGAAAAGGGAGGAAATACATGAGTCTTCCGGAGTCGCCCGAACCATGGGGAGAAGGAAATAGAGGGCACCCCCCTTTTAATAAAAATGAACAAGGAGCCCGGGATTTGGCAAATTTAAAATCCGGGGGGGATTTACACAACAACACAAAAAAAGGGTTTTGGGCGAAACCGGGGGAAAAAAGAAGAACGACCACACAAGGGACGCATTTGGATAAAAGTAGCAAGTGCTTAAAGCCATCGGGGAAGAGGGGATGGTTTCTAAAAAAAAAAGGAAAGAAAAAGGGGGAGTTCCCGAGCGAAACCCGGGGTTAATTACCCACCCCCCTTCCCCGGGGTGGCAATCAAGCCCGTAGTCCCCTACGATCAAAAAAAACCGATCACCCAATGGGAGCAAGCCAACGCCCCGATTCACAATTTAAAAAGGGGAATTTTGTTTCCCGGAACCCAAGGAGACAACCATGGGGACCACCCGAATTTTCGAGGGGGAAGGGGGAATCAACCGAACCCAAAAAGGCCAAGGTCGAATCAAACCAACCCTCACCCGAACCAAAAATTTCCCCCAAATTGGGCCCAAACCAAACCCCGAACCCCCGCCTAACGGGAAGGAACCAAACAACCCTCAAACCCAAAAACCCAAAAACCAAAAACCCGAACCGGGTCCCACCCCATCAAAAAAATAAAAACTAAAAAACCCCAAAAACCAAAACCCCAAAACCCAAAACCAAAACCCATTTAAAACCAACCCTAACCAAAAAACCAAGACCGACAACCCCCCCCGCCCGATAACCAATACCCACCGAACCAAAACCAACCAAATTTCCTAAACTAAAAAAGCAAAAAACCCCCCCTCCACAACCAACGCCAAGGGTCCAATCCCTTTACTACCCCAACAGGGCAAGGAGGTCTATGGAAGATATGATGGGGAAATGCTCGTGCACAAAGTATCAAGAGTGATTTGGTCCAATAATGAAGAGTTTAGGGGGTGCAAAAGGGGCCCCGGGGGGCATTTGAAAAAAAGGATATTTATTTAAAAGGGGGTAGCCCAAACCCCAAAACCGGGGGTGAAATGAAATGGGAAATGTGGAAACTCCTATCTACCCATGTACCCGAAAAGGCAAACGTGAGTAAAAACACATTGAATTTAACCGCTTTTTGATGGACCTCAACTCAAGAAACCAATTGGGATTTTGGGGGACGGGGGAAAAGGAAAAAATACCATCTCAAAAAACTCAAAGGCCTCCCGATGGAGGGAACCGTTTTTTCCTTTGATAAAGAGCCCCAAAGAGGAAGGAAAAACAAAGAAGAACCGGGAAACCTTTTTCCCCAAAAAATAAAACCCACGGAAATCAAACCCGGAGGAAAAACAAGAAGAATCCGAAAAAAGGGGCAAAAAGTTTTAGGAAAACCCTTTCCCCATCTTTTTTTACAAAAAGGAAGAAAGGAAAAAACCCCCGGGGTTTCCTATCGATCTTTGGGAAGCTAGATGTTACCATCCCATTCCTCCAAGCCGGAGACTACCCCGTGGGGTTTTATCATGAATTCAAGGGAAAGGGCCCCGAAATGGAAAAAAATGGTTAAAATGGATAAGGGCCCACCGGCAGTGGAGGAAAATACCACCCAAGAGAGCCAACCTTTTATGTTCACTTTACCCATAACAATTGGGGATGTCAAAATCGAGCAGCAAGGGGGATAATGGGGAAAACTATCAATGTTAGCCTTTATCCATTTATAACGGCCCTGGGGGAAAATTGCAAACACTAAGGTGTTGATCTAATCCAAAAATTATTTTATAAATCCCGAGGGTGTGTTAGAAAATGTGTTGGAAGGGTGCATGATTTTACTTACCTTGCTGATTTCTATGTGATTAAGATGAGTGAACCCGAATCTAGGGAGTCTAGAGGGATCTTTAGGGAGACCATGTTTGAGAACGCCCAAAGACAATCGTGGATATGGTGAGGGGACAATATGCATTGACTTTAATGGTGACAAATTTGTTTTTGATATCAATGAAGCCATAAAAAAGCGATAGTTTCCCGAAAATCTATGCTATGTTGATATTATGATTCTAGTCCAAGATTGTTTTCGACGAGTTATTGCAGGAGAAACTCCAAGCTTTAGATGTGTATGCATAGGCTGATGTGGAAGCAGCTGCATGGTGTGATATAATCAGTAACCGAGGATTAACTAACGAGGAGATCGAAGGAGCAATTAAGGATTTCTGTCAGAAGTCGAAAATCACGGGAGCCGCAGGGACTTTACTACCAGCCAGTATAGAGGAGATCTCAGATGGTGAGCTAGAGCAAGAGGGGGATTCTGAATAAAAACCCTCTACCGACAGACACACTACCCCCACAAGTCGAGTTAAAGAAGTTACCAGCAAACCTTAAGTACGCCTCCCTCAGGGAGGAAGACTCATTCACTGTGATCATCAATAGCGGGCTGACTGAAGAACAAGAGGCGAGGCTACTGACTGTGCTGAGTAAAAACAAAAAGCCGATTGGATGGAGCCTTCCGGATCTGGTGGGGATAAGTCCAGATGTCTGCATGCACCATATTAGGTTGGAGGAAGGAGCCAAGGCACATCAAGATTAGAAAAGTGAACCCCAACATGCGAGAGGAGATACTAAAGGAGATCTTGAAGTTGCTCTCGCTAGGAATTATATATTCGGTACCAGATAGCGAATGGGTCAGTCCGATCCATATGGTTCCCAAGAAATCAAGGATCCAGGTGGTTAAGAATGAGAGGAATGAGCTAGTGCCCACTAGATTGGTCACTGGTTGGCGAATGTGTATAGACTACCGCAAACTCAACATCGCAACCAGAAAGGACCACTTTGTTGGAACATATATACTAAAAAGCATTTTTCTAGTTTATTTTGAATTTGATAAATTGCTTGTATATTGTAAACACTTTTCATTTAATGAGAATAATAAATTTTTTCTTCATACTGTGTATTTTACTTTAATGAGTATTGATCGTATTTAATTATATATAAATTATATAATTAAAGCGTCGAAAAGGGAAATCGCAAGTCTTTACATAAGGTTGGTCGTGGAACAGTCATCACAGAGGTGGCCCAACCGTACCTTGTAGTAAAAATTTTTCACAACCTAGATAGGGTTTCCTATCGTGAAAGGTTCGTGTCCATCCAAAGTGCTTTTTTTGAGAAGACTAAACCCA
>NC_062969.1:29579712-29640748 GCF_023119035.1 Salvia hispanica
GTTTTTCTGGGCTAGCAAGAAGGAAAAGGACCGAGGCTCAAAAAAAAATTTAAAAAGAAAAAGGGGGAAGAAAAAAAAAATTGACCTGGAAAAATTCCAGGTCCAAAAAATAATAAGAAGGAATAAGGGTGGCAAAGCCACAGAAAAAGATCGAAGAAAATGGTCGAAAAGACTAGACCACAAAAAAAAAAGGAGAAAGAAGGAATAAGGGTGGTGAAGCCACAAGTAAGCCACTGACTAGTTGGAGGCCAATATCAGAAATTGTCCGGCCGAAGAGAAGCACTAGCCAGAAGCCCCAAAGATGTAAGATTCTTGAGATAGGCTCAACATCCTTTTCTGGCGGTTCCTAAGAACTTTAATGCCTAGGATGTGTCCAGCTTCTCCCATATCTTTCATCTCAAATTGACTTGATAACCAATCTCTCACGTCTGACAACATTTTCTTACTATTTCCAATCAACATCTACGTAGAGTACCATAAACACTACATTCTTACCTTCAACTTTCTTGTACACGCAGCTCTCATCTGGGCACTACTCAAAGCCAAAAGACTTAACAGTTTGGTCGAAACACATGTTCCATGATCGAGATGTTTGCTTGAGGCCATAAATGACCTTCTTAAGCTTCCACACCATGTGTTCTTTGCCCTTGACTACATATCCCTCGGGTTGTTCCATGTAGATGGTCTCCTCAAGACTTCCATTTAGGAAAGCTGTCTAGACGTCCATTTGTCATACCTCCCAATCCATGTAGGCTGCAATAGACAAAAGAATTCGGACTGACTTGAGCATACCTACTGGCGAAAAGGTCTCATCATAATCGATACCTTCTCTCTGGGTATAACCCTTAGCTACTAGTCTTGCTTTGAAGACTTTAACTCGTCCGCCAGGTCCTCGTTTACGTTTGTAAATCCATTTGCTCCCAATGGCAGTACAACCTTCAGGTAGGACTAACAAATCATAAACGTCTTTGTCTATCATTGATTGTACTTCAAAATCCATTCCTTCTTTCCAGGAATGACTATCTGAATCTGCCATCGCCTCTTTGAAGTTCCATGGGTCTAATACATTGTCGTCCGGGTCTAAGTCAGATGACTCACCCAAACCAATGTACCTTTCTGGTTCACGAGGAACCCTCCCACTACGACGAGGCTCTACAATTTGTGGTACAGAAGTTGATATCTTAGGTATAGATTGTACTTGTGTTATTGGTTCTTTGCTTGTGGAAACTGAAGTATCTCTTAGTTCCTCAAGAGCTACTTCACTGTTGGGCTTATGATTCATCACATAGTCTTCTTCTATGAACTTAGCATTTGTGCTAACAAATACCTTCTTATCTCGTAGACTATAGAATTCATAGCCTTTCGTTCCACTGGGATACCCTACAAACAAACATACCTCAGTACGAGACTCCAACTTCATTGGATCTTTCTCCAACACGTGTGCTGGACAACCCCACACTCTGAGGTGTCTTAGACTAGATTTGGATGGTAAGTTGTTCAAGGTATAGCTTGCTGTGAGCAATGCGTGTCACCAGAACGAAATAGGTAACTTAGCATAACTCATCATCGATCGAACCATTTCTAAGAGGGTTCTATTCCTTTGTTCAGCTACGCCATTCTGCTGGGGTGTGCCAGGCGCAGTCAATTGGGATTCAATTCCCGCCTCTGATAAGTAGTCCAAGAACTCACTACTGAAGTACTCGCCTCCACGATCAGACCCTTCCGAGACTTGATTGTCTTACCATGTCACTGATAAGGCTAATTTCATGCATCGGTAATGTGCAAAAAAATGTTATAATTTGCTGGGTCTAACACGTTTCCTAAGCCAGGTGTGTGAAGAAAATCGCTAGATCAAGGAAGTAATGAAGGAGATGGTCTAGCGAGAGAAAGGAATGAAATGAGCAGAATTTACAAGGAAAAGTGGCGTGACAGAGGAGTTTACAGCTGAGGGCAACAAAGTCATTATCTATACCTCGTTGGGCCCACTCAAACGCCTATAAATAGAGAAGAGCATGCAACGCAAGTGGGGGAAAGTTTTTTCACTCTTCTTAGCTCATACATTTTCACACACTTGGGGATAGTTCTGGGGTAATTGTGATCGGGAGGGTACTTTCTGAAAGATTTCGTGCTTGGAAACACCGTCCTAGTGAGGGCGAAGATACAATTACTTTTAATTTCAGTGGTTTTTGCTAGTTTCCACCGTCGAACTTCACTTTTGGGAGTCGACTTTGATGTTGATAATGTTCTACTGCTTTACCGTTCATGGATCTGCGTTGAGCTTTTAATTTCAAGTTATTTTGCATAGATCTCCCTGTTGTTAGCGTAATTCTTCAATTGCTATGTCGATCTCTGTTTATTTTGTTGTTAAGGTGTTTGATGTGGAATTTGGTGACAGATCTGTGGTTGTTTGAGTATTCGGAGTTCTTATTTGTAAAATCTGACGTGATGGAGAGTTTCTTCTGTTTAGAGTTCATGTCGGACGCTTGGATCCGAAGTGGATTTAGCGTCTGAGGTTGGATTTGGCGTGTGGAAAGACAATAGTTCGTTAGATTTGTTTTATTTCTTCTTGGTTTCTATTTCACTTCGTCTAGGGTATGCAGATCTGCTAAGTTCTTCGTTTATTATGCATAAATTTGATTTCAAGTCAGTAGCTCTGTTTTTGTTTTGCTCATGTTGTTTTCCTTAAAGAAGTTTTACGCAAATTTGGTTGTAGAAGACGATGTCACTGTCAGTTAGTACGAGAGTTAGTTATTCTGCCAACTTTTCAGTCGTACCTTGCTTTTTAGACATGGTCCCCACCGCAGATTTATTTCCTAGGTCTAGCTGTTAGGTTAAGTTTTTTTTTAGGTTCCCAAGTCAAGTTAATTCTAATTTTCCTCAACCCAAGAAAATGCGTGGCAGCAGCCAACACCAAAAACACTCCTAAATCCTTGATTATGAGTCTTACGCATCCTTCTCTGTGGGATCGATCCCTACTTCCCTATACTAGGTTTAGTAAAGTGGTTGAGGGTTTTTGAAAGGAAAAGTGCTTTGTGTGTCCGACGACCGGGATTCCTCGCGACCCACGAGTTCCTAGACCGAGTGATCTAGTGGACTTGCTGGATCTAGGGAACCTGTTATTTTCTTATTTGAACAGCCTTAGCACAAATTAAACCCTTTCAGTCGTGTCTCCACAAGTGCCCTGAATTCTTTGAACTTTTCAAAAGATTCTGACTTGTGACGCATCAAATAGACATATCCAACTTTTGAGTAGTTATCAATGAAGGTGATGAAATACTGAAAGCCGCCTCTAGCTTGAGTAGTCATTGGTTCACACACATCAGAATGAACGAGCTCAAGTACTTCCTTGGCCCTATTACCCTTGACCTTAAATGGTCTCTTAGTCATCTTACCTTCCAAACATGATTCACAAGTTGTATAAGGTTCTATTTCTAGATCCTTAAGTAGACCTTGGTCTATCAACGCTTGAATCCTAGTAGGGTTAGCATGACCAAGTCTAAGGTGCCATAAGTACATCCCACTAACCCTACCCAATTCCACCCCAAAACTTCTGCAAAATCCGACTTTAACCCCAAATCTTCCACACAAGCAGAATTTAACCCCAAAACTTCCACAAAATTCCAAATCAGCCCACACACTTCCGAAAATTCTACCATTACCCTCGAAAAATCTGAAAATTTCCCTATCACCTCCGACGATCTGTGTTTTCGACCTAATATCCCGTGTCACAACTCGTTTAAAGCCTTAGCATTTACCTCATCCACCACAATCGGAGAAAAAGAGAACATATGGATTTTTTACTGTGGGGCTACCGACACAATATCTTTCGACCAAAAAGATTTTCTCACTATATCTAAACCTACCAAAACCTATGTCCAAACCGCTAGTGGGGATTTAGCTCGAGTAGAGGAGGCAGGCACCTTTGACATTTCTCCAACTCTCCGTCTCTCCAACTGCCTTTTTGTCCCGACTTTCTCAAATAAACTATTATCCGTCAGGGTGGGATTTAGAAGAGTGTTGGGGGGGGGGGGAGGGGGGGAGGATTTTTGAATTTAGAAAAATTGGGGATATTTATTCCCCCAATAGCCCTAATTTTAGCCGCCTCCACTCCTCCAACCCTAGTTTCTGTCGCCTCCTTCTCCGATTCTGCCTCATTCGCCGTCGATGTGCTGCCGACGGTGGTTGCCGGTGTTCGGTTACCTTCAGACCACGCCATGGCGACTGCGACTGACGCGGTGGCTTTCTTCTCGTCGCCTTCATTCTTCCTGTTCGATTGGCCGGTGTTCCTCGTCTGGCTGCCGACGTTGCCCGCCGAGTTCTCGGTGTTGGTAGCTCGGTCTCCAACCGCCGCCGTCGTTGTTGCTCTACCCCCACTATTCTGATTTCTGTTTTGTCACAATTTTTTCGTTTCTTCCCACCAATCGGGAAATCCATGGAGATGGAAGCAATTCTCAACTGTATGTCTCTTCCCTCCACAGTGGCTACATGTTAGCTTGCTTTTATCTGGGTTGGAGTGGAGTTTGGGTGGCGGTGGTCTGCTCCGGTCAATTGCGGCCAATCCGACGCCTATTCCAGTCTCTCGTGAGTCGCCTGCGGGTTTAAGAACTCGTTCATTGGCAGATTCACGCCTCACCGATGCATAAGCACTCCGCACTGTGGGTAACGGATCTTTGTTCAAGATCTCTCTTTTTATCGCATCATATCTGTCGTCTAGCGCCCATAGGAACTGATATAGCCTATGTCTCTGTGTGATCTTGTTGTATTTCTCTATTGTTGACAGCGTGTCCATGGGGTTTGGATCCCTTTCGTCTATCGAAATCCAGAGGCTCTGGAATTTATTCCACAGGCTTTCGAGGCTCATATTCCCTTGCTTCATGTTGTATGCCTGTCTATGTAGGTCAGAAACTTGGAATGGATCCTCCACTTCCATATGTGATGGCCAGTCCCTCCCATAGATCTTGGGTCATCGCATATTGTGATACTTCGTTGATGAGGCTGGCTTCAATATTGTTGATTATCCAGTTAAAACAACAGTGGTCTCTCTGCTGCCACTTTGGATAACTGGAGTCAGTGGTTGGAGGCGGTTCTGTAACTCCATCTATGTGAGATGACAGACCCTTTCCTCCAATGGCATGTTCCATCAGCGTTTTCCATAGGGGATAGTTATCCCCATTGAGTTTACTTTGGATATGTACCTCTCCCAATTATTCAGGTTGATTTGAGGGAGGAGGTGGTGGTTGTTCTTGAGTTTTGGGTGGTGTATTGATTTGCCTAAGGAATTCGGCAAGCTGGGCAGCGAATTCCCCAGGGAAATTCGCCAACGGTTGGTTTGTATTTGTGTATTCTGGGTCAGATTCTGACATGGCTATTTTTGATTTGTTTTGCAGGTTTAAACAAAAGGCTGGGGAAGGTATTCTAGGGACAGTGATGAAATTTTTCTGAGTCCCATATCTTCATAACCTGCTCTGATACCATCTTAAAGATGGTAATCGAGAGAGGCATTGTATGGAAGATAAGACATGGTGGCAAAAGATGTAGAGAAAAGGAGTTTGATTGTATTACTTGTTGTTTTCTGTAAGAGTTACAAATACTCCCTTTTATAGGGATATTACACCTCTAGGAAACATCTTCATCTCTCTAGGAACCACCACTTATTTATTGTAATACCAATTACCAAGTTTATTGGTACTAGTACTAGCCGTTAGGTATTCATTCTTTGACAGAAGTTACTCAAAAACTTCCATTATCATATCACCCTTTCTTCTCCTTCCCCTCCCACCTCTCCACCATCAAAACAGACGGCAACGACGACTGCTCAAAACCTACGATCTCGCCTCCTCCAAGGTAGGATCCTTCCACCACTCTGCCTCGATCACCTCCGTCGCCTTCTACTCTCCTCTCGATCTCCATCTACGATGCAAATCCCTTCGTGCCCCTCAATACCGTCAAAATTCATAGAAAATCGATCAATTCGATGTCCGTGCATCCCTCGGGGAAGCTGGCGCTGGTCAATTTGGTGCGAGGAAGGCGGAGCTTCTACTACAAGCTTGGCAAAGAAGCATCGCTTGTGCATTTTGATGAAAGCGGCGAGAAATTTTCCATGGTGATTGACGATAAAGTCAATATTCATGACTCCGAGGATGTGAAGCTGATTGTTGAGCTGGATAATACGAAGAAAGTCCTCTGTGTGAGCTCTCTCTCCCTCGGATTTTGATTAAGATGCATAATGTTTATACTTTAGACAATCAACTACGCCTAAGCATTATATGATGCAGGAACAATACTTTCACTCAATTAGATTCGGTTGCCGCTAATTTTAACTAAAAACACCTAAAACTGCTCAATAGCATCAGTAGATCTACCTATTTCATACTTAAGCCTTTAATTATAACTAATCTCTTATGATTACTTGTTTGATCATCCGTTTTTGGCAGAATGGCATGTTATTCACTGGTGGAGAAGATAGGAACTGTTGAATATTATGTGGACTATTTGCTTATTGGACCTGTATATTAATTGTATTGGGCTTGTCTCAATTAAATTAATGTGTGGCCCAATACCTATAATAAGTTGAGCCCGTTCCATGTTGGCCCAGTACTTATTTGATGGTGTCGATGCGTGCCACGTAGCAGCCTTCACATGGATCACGCTCCGTGACCGTTGGATTGATGTATGTGTTTGTTATGAGTCTCTAGACTCATCAGTTTCTCATTCATTCAATTCCAGACGTTTTCTCTCTCTCTCTCTCTCTCTCTTGTAAACTCCGACTTCTCTCTAATCTCTCTCTAGACTCCGGCCTCTTTCGCCGGCGATCTTCTCCGATCTTTTGTTTCCACCGATGATTCTCGGTTCTAATGAGTGTCTCGGTTTAGATTTTGAGTGTAGTGAGTTCTTGAGTGCTCCTTCTCAGATCTAGGGTTTAGTCCAACTTCTGTGTTGGATCTTGTGATTGGAGGTTTCTTCTGAGGTTCTCTGGGTTGAGAAGTTGTGTTCCAAGAGATTAGAGGTGATACATGTGTTGAGAAGGCTGCGTGGTATTGCATTCGGTGAAACTGTGGTTTCTGGTTCCCTGAGTATATTAGTTCTCACTTTGTGACTTGTGGTAGAAGCGTGTGGGGAGGTCCTTGGCCTAGTGCAGTCACTGTTGTGACCTGAGCCATATCCTTGCTATTATGTCTTAGTTGTTGTTTCTTGTCTTACTTAGATCCGCAAGGATCTTGTGTTAGTGTTCTAACGTGTCTATCTTAAGTGCGCAGGTTCTAATTGGTGAGAGCTTGGTTCCCAGATTGGTTAAGATTCTGGAAAGAGTTAGGGTTCCAATTAGGGTTACAACCTGTAATAGTTAGACTCCTTAGTGTTGTAGATTACTTGTAATCTTGTAACACTCTTGTACTTGGCTTGTAACTTCTGAGATTAGCCATCTCAGAGATCGTTCAATAAAAGAGGTCCAGGTAATTAGCGAATCCCGAGTGATCTGATCCCTACAGGAACATCACGGCCAGCGGGAAATCGGCCTACACTATTGGAAATGCCCATGCAGCTCGTGTCAAAGGCATTGTTGTGTTATCTAAGAGTAGTGCTGATTTAGGGGCAGAGGATGTTAGAGTTTAGTATACTGAAAGCATCTTTCGTATGTTTGTATATGTAATAACTCTTATATCCATTTTTACCATTTAATGAGAAAGAATATTTTGTTACAATGTGTTTTGCTTATGAGTTACTTATGTATTTATGAGATGTTGAAATATGCTTTCCATTTAAATACATAGTTTAAGCAAAATGAGTCTAAGTCTTCTGCATAATAGACGAGTTGTGAGCGGCGTTCACAGTAGGTAACTTGTCGGTTCTTGCACAAGGAAAACTGTTTCACAACCTAGATAGGCTTTGACCACCTATCGCGAAAGGTTGCGACGTCAGTCCGAAAGTTTCCTTGCCTAAGGAAATGAACGACGTCGGTGTGGTATAGCACTGAAAGGATCAAACAGTGAGATAAGTCTTTCTTGGCTATTTACTGAAAGACGAGGTCTCGGTGATTGTCATTTCTTAATCATTGTTGACATAACATTGAGCATACGATATTAATTGAAAACTACTTTGACTTATCAAATGGTGAGGGTCTTTCGTTGCCCAAGAATCTTGATAGATTGGGTAGTGATCATTAATGTCTAAGTGGTGCTAGTATTGTTATTGCAATGAATCGTGTGCTGGGAGAGACCAGTCTGATAATATCCTCAAGAGGTGTTTAGAAAAAGGTTTTATTATTCAGAAAACTGGCCAGTTGGAATTTATTCCATGAATAATAAATAATGTTTCTGAACTAGACCACTCTTGGAAAAAGAAATTAATTAATAAAAGTCAGATAGCAGACTTGATATTAATTAATGGATATTTATATCTTTAACACGGGAAATGATTTAATTAAAGAGGAAGTCCCGGAATACTCGTAATTTCGGTTTGGACGGGCAGTCAATATTATATCTATAGTGGATGATAATAATATTTAAGTTTGGGCTTGAATTAAATTAGTTTTAATTTAATTAGTGAAAGCCTGAACTGTGGCCCAATCCAATCCTCCATAGATCCCTGGTCTGGCCCAAAATAATTAACTTAATATAAAAGGGAGAAGAAGAGAAGACAGAATTAATTCTACCGATATTTTTCGTTCTCTGCAATCTGTAGAGAGAAAAATATCGATATTTTTAGGGTTCTTCCTTAGAGATTTCTGTCTTCAATTCTTCTCCGGCTTTTGAGGATTTGACAAGCTTTGCCCACACAAAGGTCAATTCCAAGTTAAAGGGAACAGATCAGAAGATCCGTGGTAGAGATCGATTGAAGAAGGAGTTCGAATTCAATTCTTGAATTCATACGGTAAATCGTTCTATTTAATTGCATATATTGTATGATCTGTGATTATATGCTTATGAACATGTTTCTAGTTTACAATCTGATAAAAGCATGTTTAGATGTAAATCTTTCAATCAAACTAAATAGATTTCCGCTGCAAAACCAACAATTGGTATCAGAGCCTGTTTTTAGGCTCTGATTGTTTGATTTACTACGTGCTTTGATTGTATGAATAGCATGTTTATAGTTTTCGATGCATGTTTTAGTGTTCAATTAATTATTCGTTGAATCTAGAACTTTCGAAAAGAAGTCGATTTGATCGTGCCCTAGGGCGAGACGATCGGTTATCGCATTGATCAAGGTCGTGACTTGCTTTCCATGACCTAGATGATCAATTAATCACGCACACTTTGAATAAAATGGTGACGCTAGCCTTTAATGGTTGAGAGCAGACACCATGTCATGAAAATTCAGTGGGAGCTGCCGGTTGAAAGCCGAGGGCAGCTCCGGATCACACGCCATTTGTCGACAGGAAGCAGGCACTGATGGTCGATAAATTTTCGATCATGTTACGGGGCTTGCTGGTTGACGAGGAGGTGAGATCAGTGGGAGACGAGGGGCGTTGCTGGCTGTTCTTAACGCCGAGAGCAGCGCCGGCGATTCCCATGATCTGAATCTGACGGAGACAGCTGCTGGTTGAATGTTTTCTGACCAAGAGCAGCTTGATGCGGCATACAACGGAGTCGTCAGGTAGATGGAGGCTGCTGACCGAGTCTACTCGGGCGAGAGCAGCACCAGGTCTGCCTGATCGGCGATCAATTTCGAGGTCAGAACCAGGCTCCTGCTGGCGGTGTTAACACGGCTGAGAGCAGCGCCTAACGGCTGACCGTCGAGCAGTTGCAGCCAGCGACGAAGTCAGCTGCTTTGTTGCCGCAATTTCCGGCAGATTTTGTGAACAAATCACGTTTTAGTGAACTGATTACGTGTGTTGTGCTAATGCGTGTTTTTCTGAACTGAATTGCTCTTTTTCATAAACTATTATGCGTGAATTTGAAACTGACTATTACTTGATATAATTACGAGAAGTGTGGAATGATTGTTTTGAATAATATGAGTCCATGTTTTTCAATTTGTGAACAAATATATGCTCACGTGAATATCACTAAACTATTGAGAACTCCATGTCTTGGTAGTAGTAGGAAATTAGTTTTGGCAATTTTAGTTAGCATTGATTTCAAATATTGTAATCGGTGAAATGCTATGTAACTAAAATCAAAATTAATTATTATATGGAATATCATTAAATAAATTTATTAAGATTTAAATAGGTTTGAATATTTAATCTATATCTTAAGGATTTTGATGGATTATATCCTATCTAGATATATCCTAGATAGATTAGATTTAGTTGTTCAAATAAATCCTATTAAATCTAGGATTCCATTTTTATGGAATAAATAAATTGGAATTTAATGTAGATTATTTCCATAATATATACTTATCATGATATAGTTAGGTTTGAATTATAATCCTTATCTATAAGATATTGATAAAGTCTATTTATCTAGAATATATCTTAAGATGATTTGGATAAGTATTTTTCAACTAAATCCTATTATATCTAGATTTCCTAAACCTAATGGAAAAAGATAAGTATTATAATTAATATTATTATTATTTAATAATAATCAATTAATATTAATTAAAGAAAATATTTGATTATTATTTATAATTATTATTAATTATTAATTAATCAAATTATTTAATTATCTTAGTTTAATTTCATGGATTTAATAGAACTATCTATTAATTTGAAATTAATATAAGTGAACTTTCTACCTAATTCACTTAAGTGATAATTAAAAGAAAAACCATATCTTAAAATAACTAAGCGATAATTACGATCTCTGTCGTATATGGTCTCCAAAGAATTGGTCTATGTATGAAGCAGTTTCCAATATTAACGCGACTCACCTTAGTGGGAGCCTTAATCCTAAGAAACAGCAAGTTCATTGGTTAGACTTCTCAATTTTAAGTTCAATTTTATCTAGACGTGATTTCCAATATTATCGCGACCCACCTTAGTGGGAGCTTTAATCCTAAGAAATTGCAAAGTTCAGAAGATTAAATTGACTTGTGAGATAACTGTAGAATTTTGTTTGTGGCGTGCGACCTTCCTTAGAAGGAGTATCAATACGGAAATGAAATTCTTGGTGTGAATATTCAATGGTACAAGCTTAGGCAACGTTTGGCGGCCATGCCACCTTAGTGGTCTCTGGACTATTCGTCGATGTTGTGACCAGAATTTTGTTAAATATGAATTTTTTACTTGACCTCCCTAGAGGCGTACTTAATTCTATTTGATTGTTGTGAGAATCTAAACTATTTTAATGGTTTTTACTCTTTAGAATCTTACATAGTTTGTAACAATAAGCTATTCTTTTTCTCAGCTAAATCCAAACAAGATGTCGTTCAATCCTCTTTCCGCTATTCTTAAAGAACACAAACTCGAAGGTCATAACTATATTGCATGGAAACAAAACTTGGATATCGTTCTCACTGCCGAAGAGTACAAATATGTGCTCACTACTGAATGTCCACCCGTACCTGCTGCAAATGCTTCTGCAGCAGTGAAAGAAACATACAGGAAGTGGTGTAAAGCCAATGAGATGGCGAAGTGCTACATGTTGGCTTCTATGTCAACAGTACTTCAACATCAGCATCAAGGCATGAACACTGCTACTGAGATTATGAACAATCTTAATAACCTTTTTGGTACTCAGAATCGAGCGGCTAAGTCTTTAGCCTTTCGGAGCATCATGACTAAGGTTATGAAGGAGGGCACACCTGTGAGGGACCATGTCCTCGAGATGATGAGCCACCTCAATCAAATTGAGGTTTTGGGAGGGACCATTGATCCCGAGTCCCAAGTAACTATAATCCTTCAGAGTTTTCCAGCTAGCTATCAGCAGTTCAAGCTCAATTTCGAGATGAACAAGAGGGCTTACACCCTAGCTGAACTGTTGACTGAGTTGCAGTCAGCGGAGGATCTTATGGTCCAGACAAAGGCTGCTATGATGAGTTCTAGGCCGTCTTCCTCAGGCTCTAAGCCAGGTAAGGGGAAGAAGAAAGCCCAGAATGTTGTAGCACCTAAGATAGCTAAGGGCAAAAAGAAACGGGTGAACACGAACAAGAAGCAAAGCGGCAAGTGCTTCAAATGCGGCGAAAAGGGGCATTGGAAGCCGGATTGTCCTAAAAAGGGCAATGGCTCAGGTATGCACCAAGCTTTCGTTGTAGAATCATGTTTAGCAGTTGTATCTACTCAGCAATGGGTGGTTGATACTGGAGCTACTGATCATGTTTGCTTTGATCATGATATTATGCAGGTAACAAGGCAGTTGAATGAAGCAGAGATCGAAATCCAGCTGGGCGATGCTACGAGAGTGGCAGCTGTTGCAGTGGGAGACGTTTATTTACGTTTTTCTAGTGATAGAATTTTAGTGTTGAACAATGTTTTGTTGATACCTTCGTTTAGAAGAAATTTAATTTCAGTTTCTAAACTTGTTTATGATGGATATTCGATTTCATTTGATGATTCATGCATTAGAAATGTGGTTCTTATATCTGTCGTGGTATCATGGAAAACAATCTTTACACTATAATGTCTACACAGTATATGCAACATAAAACTGAATCTAACTCAACATTGAAAGTTATTTGGTATGGTCATGTTTCGGGATGTGGACAAAGACAGTACAGCCAAAGACTTTGGGATCAAGGGTAAGGTAGGTTGGTTTCTGTATGGCTAAATGGTTGATAAACGTATCAATGGGAGTTTTGAAGTTGAGGATTCCTGTTGGGAGACGGTTCATGAGGTACACGGTTGTGGCTATAGCTTCAGGCCAGAAAGATGTTGGGATTTCAGATTCGATAAGGAGAGCCCTGGTGATTTGAAGGATATACCTATTCTTTCGTTCTGCTACCCAATTCTTCTCAGGTATATAGTCACAAGAAGTTTGGTGGATAAGCCCTTTCTCAACAAAGAAGGTTTTCATGTTGGCATTTATATATTCCCCTCCATTGTCGGACCGTAGGATCTGAATATTCTGTTTATTTTGGGTTTGAACCATACTGTAGAATTGAGTAAATTTTTCAAAAACTTCAAATTGTTTTTAAAAAGAATACACCCAAGTCATACGAGAGAAGTCATCGATAAACAGGAGGAAATAGCGAAGGCCCAGGCCCCCATTGATTGGGGCAGGACCCCAGACATCTGAATGAATCAAAGAAAACGGGGTAGACATTCGAGTATTATTTAGTTTAAAGGAATGACGGTGGCTCTTGGCCAGGTGACAAGTTTCACAATCAAGAGAGTGCACACCAGAGGCTAACTTAGGGAACATTAATTTAAGGTATCCTATAGAGGGGTGCCCTAACCGACGATGTAACAGCCAAGCCTTCCTTGTAGTTGAGCCATGAGTCAGTAATGTTGTACTTTGCTGAGCTATCTCATCCACATAGTATAGTCCGCCTCGTTCAGTGCCACACCCAACTATCGTCCCCGTCTTGGTATCCTCTTTCTTGGGTATGGTGTCAATCAGAAAGGTTACCGTTGCTATGACCCTGTAACTAGGCACATGTACACTACCATGAACTGTGACTTTGTTGAAAGTGAATACTACTACAACCAATATAGCGGTCAGGGGGAGAGTCAACCACATAATTCAACTAGAGACTCGCTAAATTGGCCGTACATCCCAAAGAAAACTACCTATCAGCCAGAACCTATACAAAGGGAAACCGAGCCAGGGGGAGATGAGTCACGAGAAGAACCAATTCCTATCACAAAAGTTGGTCCAACAGAGGAAGAAAGGCATACTGACCAGATCGACCAGCTATCTCAATCCACTAGTCAGACCGCAGAAGTCGAAGACATTACCCAACTATCAACCCCGTCTTCAAATCCTGAGGTAAACAACTCTGAAATCATCACAGTTCCATTGGAGATCACTACACTGATAGGGTAAGCCAAGAAGGAGACACCAGCAGCAGTGGCAAGCATTATGAACTACCACACAGAAGTACAAGGGGAATTCCTCCCAAAAGATACTCTCTAGACTGGAAAGGGAGGAAAACAAGATATTCAATGGCAAATATAGCTCAAGGATACCTCACAGAGATGACTCGAGCATTTGAGGCTGCCCTATATAAAGAAGAAGAAATTCCCCAGTCTTTCCAAGAAGCAGTCAAGCACAAACAATGGAGGGAAGAAAAAGAAGGAGATTGATGCCTTGATCAAGAATGGAACGTGGGAAAAATATACTCTACTAGAAGGGAAGAAACCAGTCGGATGTAGGTGGATTTTCACCATCAAAAGACATGCAGATGGATCAATTGAGAGATATAAGGCGCGATCGGTGGCCAAAGGATACACTCAATGTATGGAATTGACTACGATGAGACTTTCTCCCCAGTTGCCAAACTTGACACGATCTGAGCTTTATTATCAGTTGCAGCATGTAGGGATTGGTCACTACATCAATTTGATGTGACTAATGCCTTCCTCCATGGAGAATTAGGAAAAGACAAGGAAGTCTATATGGAAGTTCCACCTGGATTCGATGGCGAATTTGGTCCTGGACAGGTATGCAGATTGAAGAAAACCTTATACGGCTTAAAGTAGTCCCCGAGAGTATGGTTTGGGAGGTTCTGCCAAGCAATGGTCAAGCATGGATTTAAACAGAGTCTATCTGATCATACACTCTTCACAAAAAGGAGAGGGGATAAGATAACCTGCTTTATCATCTATGTTGACGATATGATTATTACAGGGGATGATACAGAAGAAATCAGCAACCTCAGAACCAATCTGTTCAAAGAATTTGACATGAAAGATCTCGGCCCTCTAAAATACTTCTTAGGAATAGAAGTGTTAAGATCGAATCATGGAATATTCTTAAGGCAGAGGAAATATGTCGTTGATTTATTGGCAGAAACCGGCCTCTTGGACTGCAAGCCCGCCGACACACCAATGATACCAAATCATGGGTTAAAAATTGTCGAAGGAGCTAAAGCTATAGATCGAGAGAAATATCAAAGGCTAGTCGGGAAACTACTCTATCTCTCACGATACAGAGAGGTAGACACAGAGGGGCTGCCACATTGGACAGAAGGCGGTGGTTGCCGGAGGTGCGGCGGCGCTCCATGGAGGAATGTGTGTGTCTCTCCGGCCATCTCTATGTGTGAGTGTGAATGTGTGTTCAAGAATTCAGAAAGTGGGGAATCATGATTCCCGTAAGTTCCAGACCAAAGATATTTTCTCCATTCTCCCTTTTCTTTTCAATTTATTTTTATTTCTAAAATCCTACACTCCACAATTTATATACTCCATATTGTATTCAAAAATTAATACAAACATATTTCTAACATATTTTAACTAATTTTTGAGTTACAGAATTTTGGGTCATTACAACTCTCCCCTCCTAAGAAAATTTCGTCCTCGAAATTTTCATCTAAATCGATAAACCGTAGATGTTACTTTTTCCTCACGCCTCCATCCTCTAAGATAATCCTTATATCTCACATTCTCATGCCCACAAAGGAATTAGTAGCCAAGTTCGCTACTTAAACAAAAACTAACGGATGGAGTGATACATGGGTTTTCATCAGCCCGTCAATGTGCTCCTACAAATAAGTATCTTTAATAATACTAACTTGGACAGAACTCATCTGAAAAAAAAAAATATGAAGAACAAAGGCCTTTGATTTGAAAGAGTTCCCGAGTTATACAGAACAAGAAGATGACACAACTAGATTCAACCATATTAGCATGTGGTTTAAAAAAACTATAATCAACAACCTGCAATAGTTGGTGTTTCATAAAAGGTCCAATAGCTATGTTTCAATATAAGGTTTTCAAGCTTAGTCAGACATAAGTGTGAATCAAGGGTCTTAGCTTATATAGCTCAAAGGAATTTACTTGGAGGGATTCAGAAATTTGAATAAATTGTGTAAACAAAAGGTAAGAAAGGATCTACTTTTAGGACCAACAATAGGACATTAAGAATAAAATCTAATTATATATCGAACCTGATAAAAGTCAGGTATCAATGAACGTCATGAAAATAATGTGTCCCAACAAATCCTGTCAGTAGATCCACAAGTTTTGAAGATAGCACAAGGGAGTAAACTCATGAAAAGAGTAGGACAATGCCATTAAGGAAAAGGCCAAATGCTAAGCTTAAATTTTTAATGCAGAAGCAAGAGACAAGCAAGCTGTAGGACTGAGCAAAAGATTAGTGCAACTTTGGAGGAGAGGAACGTCAATATTATGTTGCAAGTTAGAAAAAAATAGGATCAATACCCATATATTTCAGACCATCTGCCTAAGGGGTTTTTTATTACAGAAATCATATATCTAGGCAGCTTTAGAATCAGGATTAAGTGGGAAAAAAAAAGTTGTGAGACCAAGAAGTTGCACTCAAAAGTGATAATCTAATGAATCCCAAAGTACTAGGTCAAAGACAGAAATAACAGTGCACTACAGATTAGAAGCAAATCTAAGTGAGGACTCAATCACAGAAGAAAGAAGTTTTATCGGCAAAGGAATTCCCGAAATAGAAGTGGTTGGACAATTCACCATGGTGATAAAGAAAGGACAAACATAAATAGGAAGGTCTAAAGTAACAGGTACAAAATAAAGGTCGTGGAATAAAAATATAAGAACGACAAATCAATGATCGCAGGGTCAAGAACAGAAGTGGAGTCATTCATCAATGCAAAAATAATAATTGATTACTAGACCAATGATTTCAGGAGCAAAGGTAAAACTGAAAGGTGAACAAATTACCATATTATAGTAGCAAATGAATCCCTAATCCTCGCTTATAGAACAAGCTTGTTCCGAATAATTTGTGTTACCTTTTTCAGAATTTGTAGAGTGACTTATGAATCTCATATTCTATTTAGGTATTGACAGATTTTCGAATGGAAGCATAACCGGGAGCACTTAAGAATAAAGAACATAGCAAAGACACTCAATATTTAATAAATTCGGTAATAAAAGGGTCGAGGTGCAAAATATACAAAGAAGGCACAGAGAAACCATTCATGCCGATAACAATGAAGTTAAAGGGTCGGAAAAGAAACATGGGTTAGACTCCATATATCAGAAAAATGAAGAGGTAGGTAGAACACTTAGGTCTTGGACAATTTAGGCACAGAACTATACAACACTTCGAATGGCTAAAATCTGTCGGCATAAATAAGAGGGTGGGCAAGTAAATGTCTCAGATTAAGGTAAGACGATAAACAAGTATAACATGGACGAATGGTCCTAATAACCTTTTTGAGAGAAAAGAGTTTTGATCAAAATTAATCTGATAGAGTATAGATTTACTCAATTGTCCGGTGCCACAAATCCACAACAAGTGGGGAACTGCGATAATTTTCAAAGATATAATGAGGATTGGAAACAAATGAGGAGAAATAAAACTTTTATGTCAATGATTATAGATAGATAGTTGAGCAGGAGGAAATCAAATGCTATCAATTAATTCAATGGTATCCCCAGATTTCTATAAATAGCAAGTACATGTGTATCAGATCAGAGCACATGTAGGATAGAGTTTTTGTCGACAAGAAAAACCAAAATGAGAGTGAAAGAATCTACAGAATATATAGCCTTAGAAGGGTGGAATACCAACGACAATATACAAAAGAGATATGCAAACATGGCAATCCCTATTCGTCATCCCCTAAACCATTAAAAGAAACACAAATAGTGGGTACATCAAATCACCATCTGCATCAAATCAAGTCAACGACACACACCTACACATATTTTGATTTTTGACTCCTATGTGGCATGTTTCTAGACACATTCCAGACTCGATTCAAACCAAGGACCGACTGAACCTAAGCTCTGATACCAAACTTGTAACACCCCTTACCCGATTAATTTAATAATCGAATAAGTGATGTCACCTTTTGATACAAATATCAAATTAACAGAAAATCCTAGATTCTTTATTTGCTTATAGGTGAATTAAATTTTCATTACTTGGCAAATGGAAAAACTGCAATATAACGTCTATATATAGATAGATACAACCTGAATAACTATTTGCAAAATATACATGTTTGTATGAAATAACTAAAATGTTCCAATTATATTACACTTCCTATACATGCCACAACTAGCAAATTCAAAAGAATTACCCAAACACAAAACTTTGGCTAGTAACCCGACTTCAGCAGCTATATAACAAAAGCAAAAGGTCAAGTCTTATCACCTAATCTGCAGGGGAAAGGAAAGGAGTGCGCTTCAACAAGCTCATTAGTATACCCAACATTAGAACCTAATTTCCATAGTTAAGTAATCGCTATACAACCTATCAATTTACACGATTAATTATGAAAACACTCCAGAACCAACATCGTTATATCCATACACATATTCACTATCAGAAACAAATGACAATAAAATTTATATCGTCAATCTTTGATCTTATGGAGTTCACCCAAAAAGTTTATAACCACCAACTCAGAAATCATATATGAGAATATAAAAATAAATTGCATAACACCAATCATCGGGTAAAACACATAATATATAAAAATATTATCCAGTCATCAACACACCAACACATATTCAGATCACCAACATTTTCACATATTCAAACACATATAGCCCCTTCAAGTGCTTAGTGACAGACTAGGGTACGCGGACCAGATCAGAAACAGCGACGGAGTCAGATGCAGACACGGATTTTTGTCCTTGAGAGGACTCCGCACATACCACCCATTAAGGGTGCAGAATCAGAGACAGAGTTCAGAGACGATCCTCGCTTCGGTTATCCAGAAGACGAGCGATCACAGATAATGCAGCGCTGCTGTCCTATGGCATGCCAATTGTACCCACGGAATACACTAATGCATGGGGCATAAACACAGTCAAGTATACTTATTTTCATCTCAATGCATATTTCCAATAATCTTCAACATAATAGATTTGCAACTTCTTTTCACATTGTATCATATCAAATTTCATATCAAATAAATAGATAAATTTCAATTCTCAGAATACCATCACATACCCAAAATTCACATATTACACGCCATAAGCAACATGTACAAATCACATAATATATCACTAATTAGTACACAATATTCTATATGAAATCAAGCATACTTAAATAAGAAATTAAGACCTAATGTGGAATACACTACCTTAAAACCGAGAATGCCTTACTGGAATCAGTTTATCCTTCGCCTTCTCGTTGCTCATGCTATCTCTCGGGGAAGAATTTCCTTTCAATATATAACTTTTATCAAGACCAACTCCAAATATAATTCAAGCTCATAATAAGTTATCTTTAGCTACTAATTTATTTAGCTTATTGTTTTCAGATCCTTACTCTAAATTCCAAACCAACAGTTAAAACCAAATTACAACTAAAATATCGTTGAGTCCTAGACCAATTTAAGTACTATAGCATAAAGATTCACTATTTTTTTCACCAACTTTAACTTAGGCTTATGGTAAATATTCTCAAAAGTGCATATCTAATTTATTGTGAACATCTTTAGTCAAAATGTAAAAGTCCTCCAAATTCTATCTTGTGTATGGCTGTCCCGGAACTTCCCATACCAAGAATACACATTTCCTTTTTATTAAGGTGTAAATCATACTTATAAGATGGATTCTAAAATCAAACCAAATAGCATAATAATTTTTCCCAAACTAAAAAAAGAATATTAAGTTTTCCCTACATTCACACATCAAGATAAACTTCCATTCTATTTCAACTCTCTAACTATTCCAAGGCAGATATTAGCTTTAAAAAGCTTAGCATTTAACCTGATTTAGTTAAAATTCAAATTGGGGAAAAACTTAACTGTGAACCCTAGCTTTATTTTGAAGAAGAAATTGAATAAATAGGAGGTGTAAGAGATTTGCTTACACAAGGGGGAGACAATTCCAGCTTACAGCTGCCGGAAAACGACGACGGTGGTGGCAGAATCGGTCGGACAACCGCTGCAGAGAGAGATGTAAGTGTGAGGGTGTGTAGGGAGGGAGAGAGGTGACGATACAGAGAGGTAGACACAGAGGGGCTGCCACATTGGACAGAAGGCGGTGGTTGCCGGAGGTGCGGCGGCGCTCCGTGGAGGAATGTGTGTGTCTCTCCAGCCATCTCTATGTGTGAGTGTGAATGTGTGTTCAAAAATTCAGAAAGTGGGGAATCATGATTCCCGTAAGTTCCAGACCAAAGATATTTTCTCCATTCTCCCCTTTCTTTTATTTATTTTTCCTTTTCTTTTCAATTTATTTTTATTTCTAAAATCCTACACTGCACAATTTATATACTCCATATTGTAATCAAAAATTAATATAAACATATTTCTAACATATTTTAACTAATTTTTGAGTTACAGAATTTTGGGTCGATACAAGCATTGACTACGAGACACTGTACGAGGTATAGTCTGATTCACCTGCAGATTACTCTATGTTGAGAGTTTTTGAGAGTACTGTTTACTATTATGTGAGTGAGGGTAAATTGGAGTCAAGAGCTAAGAAGAGAGTATTCGTTGGTCATGGAGAATGAGTTAAGGGGTATAGAATCTGGTCATCTTCGGAGGATAGAATTATTCTCAGTCGGAATGTGGTGTTTGACGAAAATTCTATGCTTAACTCTACTGTAAATTGCTGCATAGGATTTGGAAGGTATTGATGAATAGGTGGAGCTGCAAGTCACTCACAATGTGAGTGAATCACAACTCTAAGGTGGAGAAGATCAACACACTACTGCTGAAGCTACCGATACTACTAGTTCAGATGTTCTTCTACAAGCTCGTCAGACAAGCATCGCTATTGATAGAGCTAGGAGGACAGGTGTGAAGCCTCTGTTGAAGTATGGTTTTGAGAATATGATGGCATATGCACTGCAGGCTGCCAATGAGGTCGAAGAAGAGGCATCGGCAGCAGATGAACCACCTACCTACAAGGAAGTTGTTTCTGGCACGGAGTGTGCTAAGTGGCTCGCTGCAATGGAAGAAGAGATAGAATCACTTTGAAGAATCTAACTTGGGAATTAGTTCCACAGCCTAAGGGGATGAAGATTGTCACTTGCAAATGGATTTTCAAGAAAAAGGAAGGTGCCATACCAGATGAGGGCATTAGATACAAAGCTCGTCTAGTAGCAAGAGGGTTCACGCAGAAGGAGGGGGTTGACTATAATGAGATTTTCTCACCAGTGGTCAGACACATTTCCATCAGAGTGTTGCTTGCTATAGTTGCACATTAAGATTTGGAACTTGAGCAACTAGATGTGAAGACAACATTCCTACATGGACTGCTAGAGAAATATATCTACATGACTCAGCCAGAAGGATTTGTGGTTCCAGGCAAGGAGGACTATGTGTGCAAGTTGAAGAAGTCCTTGTACGGATTAAAGTAGTCTCCAAGGCAGTGGTATAAGAGGTTTGACAGTTATATGATCCAGTTGGGGTACAGCAGGAGCCTGTATGATTGTTGTGTGTATCACAACAAAGCTGATGATGGTTCTATGATCTATCTTGTTCTGTATGTGGATGATATGCTCATTGCTGCGAAGTCGAAGTATGAGATTCAGTAGTTGAAAGCCTATCTAAATTCTGAGTTTGATATGAAAGATTTGGGTGCTGCGAAGAAAATTTTGGACATGGAGATTTCTAGAGATAGAGAAAAGAAGAAGTTTTCTCTGTCAGAAAAGAGCTACATTGAGAAGATTTGGCATGTCTACATCTAAAGCTATTGATACTCAAAGTGCCACAAACATTCATTTGTCATCTGATCATGCACCGAAATCTGAAGTTGAGGAGGAGTACATGTTTCGAGTCCCGTACTCTAATGCAGTAGGGAATTTGATGTACACCATGGTCTGTACTAGACCAGACATAGCACATGTTAGTGTTGTCAGCAGGTTCATGGGACATCCTGGAAAGGAGCACTGGCAGGCTGTGAAGAGGATCTTTCGTTATTTGAGAGGTACGTCTGATGTTGGTCTCGTTTATGGAAGTGATACTTATTGTTTAGTGAATGGTTATTGTAATTCTGATTATTCTGAAGATGTCGATTGTTGAAGATCTATGACCGGTTATGTTTTCATCCTTGGTGGTTTTGTTGTTAGTTGGAAAGCAACTTTGCAGGCTGCAGTTATTTTGTCTACTATTGAAACAGAGTATATGGCATTGACAGAAGCTGTTAAAGAGGTAATATGGTTGCAAGGGCTAGTTGGTGATCTTGGTTTACATCAAGGTCAAGCTATTGTGTTCTATGACAGTCAGAGCGCTATTTGTTTAGCCAAATATCAAGTCCACCATGAGAAGACTAAGCATATTGATGTGAGATATCATTTTCTAAGAGATGAAAAAAGAATTGAGGTGAAGAAAGTAGGTATTGCTAATAATCTTGCTGATATGTTCACCAAGTCGGTCCCGTAGAGTAAATTTCAACATTGTTTGGACTTGCTTAATGTCATGAGCTGTTAGTTACCCGTGGAGGGCAAATTTGAGGCAAAAATGGATAAATTTGTTCATTTAGTAATATGATGATGCATTTAGAAGAAAAGTCAAAGTGGAGATTTGTTAGAATGCCTCGAATCATTGTTGAGTTGATCAAGCTAAGGGGTTGTAACCTGAGTTGATCATTTGTTAGAATGCATTGAATCATTGCTGAGTTGATCAAGCTGAAGAGCTGAGCTGATAGCTGAGAATGATATGTTTCTGTTTTTGGGCTTAATTGTTGTATCAAGCCCAGTTTGTCTTTTGTACCTATTTATATAGAAGTAGGGCACGAAAAGTTTGCATTGGTATTTTTGTATATGTAACCGCATTCAAAATACAATTAGTTCTCCGTTCTTGTTCATGGATGTAGTCTACACAACGTTGGTGAATCACGTAAAATTCTGTGTCTCTTTACGTTATTTTGTTTGTCATTTTTTTCACAATTGTCCTATTTGTCGTAACAATCACTTTATAACCATTTCTATTAAAAGTTGTATTATAGCATAAAATAAGACAATATTATCATGTTCCATGGCTGAGGTCGGTTATTCAGAATTCATTTTCTGGAAATATTTGTACTACAAAACTACAGAATCATACTTTTCGTCAGCAACCATTAATCTAGGGCATTATTGGCAACACAAAATCAGTCCTGCAAAATTGCTCAGCCTAATGTTTTTCTTCCAATGAATGAAATTAATTGAGCGAAACCTATACAGGCATGCGTAGACTTTCTGTTTTTAGTTAATTTTGTTGGTTTTCTGGATTTACAAGATATAAGCCGGGCGTAATACAACCCAAAAGAAGGAATACAAATGAACTAACTGAATCGAAATTACAACGGAAATTTCGAAACAAATAAACCGTAAAAGGAATTTAGCCGAGTCGAGGAGGCCTCTTTCCGCAAGACGAGATACGCCCCGGTAGTGCTCTTCGGATTGGCGTTTCGTCCCCAAAGATAAAACGGTTGCGTCTCTGGTGAAGCAGCACCGCTATCAACAGAGCTCCGGCGAACTGGATGGAGGAGAGGGCAGAGCTTCGACAGAAGAACAATGCAGAGGGAGGAGAGAGTGTATGATGCAGAGTGGATTCTAGTTTCTGTGTAGAGAATGCTAGAATGGCTAGCCTATTTATAGGCTCAGTCCATTGTAGGGGTCAATGCAGCTTTGATGGTTGTCATCAATGCCAGACCGTAACGCTTCTAGATTCGGTCATGACGTGGACTGTCACGTGTCAGTCACGTTGGCTTACCGCGTGGTGGTCTAAAAAGAATTAGACCCTAGACCCACTAGCCTTGGGCCAAGCCCAAGACCAGGCCCAAAGACCAAGATCCAAGATCCAAGGGCACGAGCGTGGGCTCGAGGCTCGCGGCAGGGCGGGCGGCGCGCGCGTGTGGGCTCTTACAGCCCATCTTAGTCCACTATAATTATTATATGTAATAATCCTTCTTATTAAATACTAGTTTAATAAGGTTGTAACTTCCAATGTGGGATAATTAACTCTCTTAATTATTCCCTAAGCTTCTCTCATAGCTCGTTAAGTTTGCAATTTTGCACAACTTTAATCTATAATTTCTCACTCACCGGGAATCGAATTTGAGAAAATAAATATACCACGGTCATCTACTCCGGACGTAGATCGACACTATATCATTTAATTTCACAAAATTAAATGTCTCGTTGAAATTATAATTTGATCAAAGTCCATTGATCGGCATAGATTCCAACAAATTTCTCATAATTATAAATTTAAAGATGCTCTATCTTCAATCACCAAAATAAAATCATAAAATCTCATTTTATCATATAATGTGTACTCTCAAACAAAATAACATTATCTAACACTTGCCAATGTCTGATCCCTCTTCTCTTTCATAAATGCAAGTTAAAGAGTAAAAAATGAGTTATTTTGTTGTAAACTAGGTTCTTTGGACAAGGTACGGGAAATATAGACTACATAACTAAAAATAAGTAGAGCAAAGCAACCTCCACTACAATAAACATTGTCATCAACCAATTCAATCAAATTTGAGTGAAACTTTTCAAACACCATTCTCTAACACTATTCTTCCAATCAAATTTCAGTGAGTTTTAGACTTCTCTAACTTCATTCATACTTTTCAAACACCATTCTCTTTCCATACTTCCCATCTTTTATTTCAAACACCATTCTCTTTCCATACTTCCCATCTTCTATTTCATTCTTTATTTTACTTCATCTTTTTCTACCACATAGTACTACATTACTTCATTTTCCCCCGTCTTCCTATCTCAATAAATTCAATTCTTTATACCTAATTTTCAAGTAGAATGCATATTTTCAAAAGACAGAGAATTTTTAATCAAAACAAATGACTAATCAACATATCTTTAAGGTCAATGAAGTTAACTAGGAAAAATATGAAAGAAATGTCAAAGGTTAAGGATAAAAGTGGCTAAAGAAAAATGACATAACATCATATTCTATCACCACATTTCATTACGTAGATTTAGGTATACTTTGAGCATGATCTCAAAACTGATATTATGCTTTTGAAGAATTAATCTGGTAGTCAGATACTTTGAGCATGATCTCTTGCTTATCTTAGTTATACTATAGTTGCATTGTCCACTTATAGTGAAATTTATAAACTAATAAAAAGTGCATCAATATGAAATCTTGATTGTAACATGAGATTGCAAAAAAACAGTCATTCGATTGTTACATATGCTTCATGTCTTAATCAAGACAACATGCACAAAGTGCTAAGTGTATTCATGAAAAAATCCACACAAAATGTTATTATCCTCTATTTATATACAACCTCCAATCTTACTGCAGAAAAAACTTTCTTCTGCATTCAAGAAATGTGCAATGAGAAAGGGAAAAAGAAAGGCTCAAATACTTACCCTTACCCTTCCACCTTCACTTATTCAGCCAGCATCACTTGACTGAATCTCGAGCTCCGCCCACCACAGAGGCGACAGCTTTGGCACGGCCATCTCGGGTTCTATCCCTGTTATCTCCCTCAGCTGAGCACAAACTTCTCTCATACTCGGTCTCTGCCTCGGATCTGGATCAGTACATGATCTTATCACACCACCAACCCGTTGAAGCTGATCCTTGCCATACGTCTCCAGTGTCGGATCGACCATCTCTCCTAGGCACTGCATCTCATTAAGATAGTCCGAGGCCCAATGCTCAGGAGCGTCACTGCCAGCCGTGTATGGGAGCTTCCCGGTTATCATCTCATACAGCACAACGCCAAAGCTGTAGACATTGCTCTGCACGTCTGGCTCCCTCGTGGCTGCAGATGACCTCTCGTCCGAGAAGCCAAAGTCGGAGACTTTTGCAGCATAGTCCTCAGTGAGATACACAGCTGAGGACTTGAAGTTTCGTTGGATGAACGGTGGAGCCATCTGGTGCATGTGTTCGAGGCAGTAGGCCGTGCCCATTGCTATTCTCATTCGAGTAGTCCAATCCAAGTGCTCTGCTTCTCTTACTGTAGAGTTCGACAAAGAACAATTCATCATCAAATGACAACCATTGGTAAAATAGTTAATCAATAGGAGATAAAGTAGAAGATACTGACTATGCAAATGCTCAAAGAGTGTTCCATTTGGAGCATACTCAAAAACCATCATTCTAGTGAAAGGCTGCTCTTCCACACAATATCCGAGGAGGCTCGCAAAATTCTTGTGATTCACTTTTGATAACGTGTCGATCTGAAACAACGAAGAGACCAAAAACATCAAACAAATATATGCAAACATTGCAGAAAACTGTATAATGAGGGGCACCTTCTTCCTGAACTGGGCTTCCATACTGGTTGACCATTGCTTAGGCGATCCCACTGCAATGGACGCCACTGCTATCTCAACTCCACTTGACAACGTACCCTTATACAGCGTACATAAAGATGCCGAGCCAATCACATTGCTGAATTCTTCACACGCGGCCTCAAGCTCAGATCTCTTGAGCTTTGGGACACCTGAGATGTAGATATTATGGCTAATGAAGGTTGCTTTATTAATATGAATCACATCTCACATAAATCTCTCGTTATCACGAATAAATCTTACTGAAAACAGCCAAAATGGACTTAGTGGTAAAGAATCACCAGTTATAAATGCTCTTTGAAGTTGTCCACTTAATCCTGTAGCCCAGGGCTTGACAGTAGAAACCTTGCCACTTCGCCAAAAATAGATACCGATGATCAAGAGAAGCAAAGCAGGACCTCCAGCAGCAGCAGACACTATCAGAATCCGATGATGATGCCTACTAGAAGAAGGAGCTGGTGTGCTTGGTGCTGAAGCTGGTGTAGGCTGGAGAGGCGGAGAAATAGTTGTAACCGGAGAAGGAGAAGGAGCAGGAGAAATTGGAGGCGAGGGTGAAGGTTTCGTTGCTGGTGGCAAAGGATCCGTCTCTGGAGCTGGTACCGGATTAATTGGTGGCAATGTGGATTCTGGACTTGGAGGAGGAAACCAAAACAAGGTCTCCATTTGCACAAAAGGAGGATCTTGTGACAGTTCTCTACGTGCAAAACGTCTGTCCATGGTCGCAGCATAAGCCATAACAACAGTAGAATCCTTGTTTGAGTGCCTCCATTATCACTATCTTTAGCATAACAAACACCAGACTAGAGAAGACTTACCTAGATTTTACTAGTTTGTTAGTAGATGAGGTCGTGCTAAGCAACTCGTTCTTGTCGAGTAAACTGCAACACAGAGATGCACATTATCAAGATCAGTAAAACGCAGTTTTGCAAATCAAATTTCATTTCCGAACTTACAGGATTGCTGCTGAGAAATATTTGTGGAGCACAACATGAAGCTGTCCGCTGAAGTTGTTATGTCCAAGGTCTAAGACTCGTATCTGTTTCAAATTCGCCATCTCTTTAGGGATTACCCCGGAAAAAGAATTGTTGCGCAGAGTACTATCGACGGTTTGCAGAAAACAGGAGTTAGACAACAGAAGGAAAGATGAGAAAAAGGCAGCAGAGTACTATCGACGGTTTGCAGAAAACAGGAGTTAGACAACAGAAGGAAAGATGAGAAAAAGGCAGGACTGAGGTTGATGTCTTACATATACTTGGCGTGAACCAGGTTCCCGATCTCAGGAGCCAGCGTACCTTTGAGACGCAGATCTTTCAGGTTCCTGAAGATTATAGCTGTGAATATCCATTTCTGTAGATTGCTAAATACATCTCCATACTTAAAAAAAATTGATGCTCAATAAGCCAAGACTTAAAAAAGATGAAGCCTTTCAACTGTGAAAACTCAAGAAATTCAGAAATATGATCAAACTCTTACAAAGCCACAACATGTCCTTTTGAGCACTCAACTCCAAACCAAAAACACGGGGTTTCGACTCCATTTTCATCAATCCAATTCGACAAAGCCCCGTGTGGATCACTCGCCACTTTGTCCCTAAGCCTCAGCAGAGCCACGCCTTAACATGAAATTCATTTAGAACAATTCAGTAAAATTTACATGCTCAAAACTAAGTTATGACAAAGAGAGAGTACCTTCATCATTTAGAGAGAAGCAAGAATTTAGATTGAACAAGCGAAGGCAGCATAACAACGATGCCACAAACAGACGACGACGTTTAGCTCTGAAAAACTTCTCCATTTTTCATCAGAATCACTACAAATATCGCATCACACACCGAGTTGGCACATGAACAATCCCAGAAATTTGAATATAGTAGAATCAAAATAGATGAACAAAATCACATGACAAAGTGAAACAAAAGAATTTATAAAGCTCCTTGTTTTGAGTTGAAGAACCTCCAAAAATGGACCTTTACAAGAAGAGAGAAAAATGAAAAGTAGAAGTACAATTTGGAAAATAGTTAAGCCATTGAAATTAAGGAATCTTGGTGGCTTGTGATGTATATACAGTTGAATTTGTGCATGAGCAAGTAGTGTGGTGTGTATAATAACAATTTGATACTGATTGTATGAATATAATACTAGGAATTAGTGTAATGGAAATTAATGAATAGTTTACAAGTTGACTCAGTTTTCTTCTGTAATTGCAAAGATCCAAGGAGGAGAAGACAACTAAGTGAAGGGGCCAACCTATTCAAAATAGGTACTTCATTTTTTATAGAATATAATTAATGCTATGCGGATTAGAATTGTTTTTTTCTTAATTTGATTATGTTGGCATACTAACAGGTCAATGATAATGATATTGGTTAAATGAGATTCAAACATAGAAAGCAGATAAAAAATCCCATCTTTAGTATTTTAGTAATGACATTGACAATTATAAACTTTTAGTCTTGTACTTGAATATGTTGATCACCAATATTTTTGTGGTGGGTAATATTTTAAAATCATGAAATAGGTATTGAAAATGAGTGGGGCGAAAGGTGACACCAAACATCAAACGTAGCGCCTCTCTTAAGCGATCACCAAGATTGCTCTAAAAGCATTTACATGTACACTCAAAATCTTTATATATATGCGTTTTTTGCTTTTTAATTTTTAATTGTTTTTTGCATTTTAATTTTTTTGTTGCAGTAGAGGAGGAAATAATGTACTCTTCCGTAATGTTGACTCATCTACTCAAGGAAATTGGTTGTGATTGTAGGCATAGGGTAGGTTTCTAGTTTAGTTGGTTGGTATTATTTGGTTTCTAACCATATGAAAAATGTTTAAATGGGTACACTTTAATTTTAATTTATGCTCATTGCTCCATGTAGAACTTTTTTTTTTTACCGTTGGTTTGTTTTATTTTAGTCTAAAAAATTTTCCATTATCATTATAGAAAATTGATATAATGATAAAATAAATCACAACACCGAATTTAAATAACCCAAAAATGAAATATTAAACTAAACGAATGTTCGAATGTCCTTGAAGGTACCGTTGGTTTGTTTTATTTTAGTCTAAACAAATTTCCATTATCATTATAGAAAATTGATATAATGATAAAATAATCACAAACACCGAATTTAAATAACCCAAAAACGAAATATTAAACTACGAATGTTCGAATGTCCGATTATAGTTGATCGAAGGTACTAATAGGATTATACTAAAATTACAGCCTACTATCAATGATGGCCCTTAGATTTGGAGCACATTTAACATTAGCCTACCACGTGGCAAACTTGTTTGCCTATGTATCACAAATTGCTTGATTATATGTGATTTCATATCGCGGATGCTTAGAACTATATGTCAAGTTGTTGTCTATGTATCTCAGATTGCATATCTAGGTTGTCATTTTAACTATAGTGTCATCATAGTGCTCTGATTTCGTATCGAAGATTGCTTGGAACCATACATCGAGTTGTTTTTGCTTATGTATCGCAGATTGCTTGCCTAAATTATCATTTTAACTAGAATTTGACTCTCCCAGAATTGATGAAGACCCCGATACTAATATGCTAATTAAAGGGTATATTCACTTTGGATGATAGTTTTGATTTTACATAATGAGCCAATATCCCAACAATTGCTAAAATTGACGTGGCATAATTAATCCTATGTGACATATTATGTAGTGTCAAAACAAAGATGTTCACTGAGCAACAAAACCATAAACTTAAAGCAAAATATGATATTTCTCTTAAAAACCATCAATTTTACATGGAGTCTTGCCAGTTAAGATTACTTGTCTAGCTATTGTTGAGCCCTATGATAATAAAAAATGAAGAATCAAATGGACATTATACACAAGTATCATATTATGTCTTCTAACTTAAGGAATTCATATAGTACTTGGTTGGATTGATGCATGATACCCCAATCAGGCTCCACAATCGCACTGAAATTTCGAAATCAACGTTGGCTTCCAAACTATATTTAATACTGTAAAACAAATCTAGCTTTATAAGATTTGATTTGCTATCCATCGATATTGATTGATTCTATTAGCTATAAAAATGAGTATAGTCCATAGATCTTAAGTATGAGCATTCAAGATTACTTTTTAAATTGATACATACCTAAAATTCTACAAAAGTAATCATTTTTTTTTAAATTCAAATATTTTTCCATGCCACCCTCCTAGTAATATCACAAAGGATGTGAGGTCATCCACGAATTTACTAACATTCAATGAATAATGAGCAATCATAATGGAGATATCCTACCAACCTCAACCTCATCTTATTACAGCATTGATTGAAATTAAACAAGTTCACATTTCCTTTTCGTTTTTTATCCTCTTTTAGCATCAAAACTAAACATGAACAAAATGCACTGTGATCTCTTTCCAACTCTGTTACTATAAAAAGCCTTTCCAACAATACAGTATACTCCAAAATACCTATATTATTTTGTAAGCAATGTGAATAGAACATTTTTTGTCCTTGAAGAAAATATTATACATAGTAGATTGTGGTAAGGGTCTAGCTTATGTACCCGGCCTCCAGAAACCTTTCTTGCCAACAAGAAACTGATCTTGATGTAAATTTACATCCCAGTGAAGGGATTTCAGAATGGGGCCAATCTTGTTAAGCATTTCCACGGTGTCTTGAACCAACAGGTACCCGTCGGGTCTCAATATACGATCCATCTCTGCAGCTACTTCAATTATATCGCACCTGAACGCACAAACCAGCTCAAGTTCTATACGTAAAGGAAATACATGAAGTATATATAGAAGTGCTGTGCAGCTTTGGTGGTACTGTAACGGTACCTCTTACTCAAATTTGCAAAGAGGAAACTCGAGTGCAGAAGATCGTACGTTCGCGGGTATGTATTGAATGACTCGCACCAATCATGATAAACACCAATCAGCCCTCGATCATAGATGACTGGTAAAGTATCTGCTTCCTGAATGGGTACGACATTCATTACCCATATAGGTAGATTAACGAGTGCAGCAGCAAACCTGTAAACAGCATGAAAAACAAAACTGACATTTCAACTCAAAACACACACGAAAGGAAAATGAAGAGATTCTTCGGGGAAAAGTAGTATCTCACCCTCCATGGCGTGCGTTCATATCCATAACATTTCTCAACTTTGACCAGTTTATACCGAGGCCTCCAAGATAAACCTCAGAGACAAGTGCAGACCAGTGAGTGCTGTCATCTCTATAGCTTACTTCAGCGTCTGGCTCGGAGAGGGCTCGAGGTTTTTCTTTGAGCCTCTGTGGCCAAGGTGAAGGCCAAGTGTAGGACTCATCCGCAAGTGGCACTAGGCAACTGTCCAGAGGCATGTACCTATTGTAGGAATAGATGTAAAAGCAATAGTAGAAGTAACTTAATTAACGATGGGAACTCATCGAATTTTGGCAACAAATACCATGAACTGTTGGACCTACTCTGATCACAGAGAGGTGGATTCTGCTCCTTGCGACTCTTGTAGCAGGAAGATGTAATGGGCTTTTGGTATATAACTAGTCCAACATCATTAGCACCAACAGCAGATATTTTTGCCACTTCACTCCAGCATATTGACTTTGTCAGGGTTACCATAGCTGCAATAACGATGAATTACAAGATCCAAAATATGTTATTACGAGCAAAATACAGCTTAGTTGGCGGAGGCTGAAAATCTAGTGTTAACTATTTAATCCATCTAATATCTAATAATCATTACAAATCTAGATTGAGTTTCTACACAGTGTGTCCCATAAATTATTTCTGATAACAAAAAAATGAGGGAGTATATGAATAACCAACATTGCCAGATACTCTTGTGTCTATCATCCTTTCTATAGACTGGTGTGGCCGACCATATAAAATACCCTCCGGGCCTAAGAATTCTGTTTAGTTCCAGTAACGGTTGTCCACCTGCAATATGAAAATGGACCTTATGATTACCATCTCCATCCCAATGAACCCGGCACCTTACGATTAAAATACGGCGAAGAAAAGAACTAAAGCTATCAGAAAAGAGTGAATACCATCTCCATCCCAATGAACCCGGCACCTTGCACAGTGGACTACATCATAAGAATTATCAGGAAATGTCAGCTTTTGCGTTCCAATGACTGAGAGATAAGCTGGAATTCCCCGTTCAAGAGCAAACTGAATTTGAGCCTCATGTTCATCCTTCGGGGCAAATGACATAGTCATGACATCTCTATCCAGCAAAGCACCACCAAAGCTAGCTACACCACAGCCAACATCTAAAACTATCCTTGTCTTCTTCCCAAATCCAATTTCTGGTAACATCTAGTGTAACGAAGCAAAGAAAGCAGTACTACTTGAATTTTAGGGCATGATATGAAGTGAAAAAGTTTAGATATCAGATACTACTATATATCAAGACTCACAAAACACATACTCCTACTAACTAATGGTAGTTCAGAAAACAAGAAAAACAATATTCATCTAGACATATAGTATATGATACCCTGGCCAAGACTAAGAGTGAAATGGTGAGATCCTTGTTTGTTTGAATGAGAAAATTTTCTTATTCAAATTAAAAAAATAGTAACCGAGGAAAATCGGAGCCAGAAAAGGAAATCTTTTCATCTGTAAAATAAAAGGCTTCTACTTTTACTCATACTCATTGTTACACTTGATCTCCCCAATACCACCTAGCATACTGCATACTAAACAATGCATCGATATACAAACCAATTAACCAATAAGCATACGGTAAACACATACTAAACAATGCATCGATATACAAACCAATTAACCAACCAATATGCATACGGTAAACACCATAAGAAGATTCTCCAACGATATCAGCAGGCATGGCCTATTCTCTTAAGCTTTTACCCTCACCTATCGCCTCCCAGTCGGTTTCTAAGATAACTGTATGCAGACAATGAAGTAACAACGAAAGACAGTTCATTACCTTTTCAATAGTTGTAATGTAATGCTTGACACCGTTCTTAAATTGTGTACCACCGCCAGGAAAAACAAAATAGTTCCCGTATTTGACCACCCACCGCTGATCCTTCTTGTATTCGACAAGTTTGGGATGTGGAACATTGTTGTACCATATCTAGTTAAACATTTATCAAGCAGCAAATTGTCAATAATTCAGTTTGCACAGACATGATGAAACATTATACAAACTGTTTCAAATCATAAGAGGATGTGGATTTCAAACTATTGAAGTTTGCAACTTCTTTCAAATATCAATTGCAATTTCAACAAGAATTAATGAATTGAGAGTCCAAATACACAAGAAATGAAGAATGAAAGGACTCACCATATCCCTGCTCTTGGGCCAAGCAACCGGAGCTTTGTAGCCTTGGGGGAGAGGAACCAAGCACCGCGGCGGCGTGTCGGGGCAATGCCGCTCGCGGTGCTCCTTATGCCGCCGGGACTGCAGCTCCTTGATGGCCTTCCAATTATCCAAGCAGGGTATGAAATCCACATCCACCCCCTTGCACAGCTCCCACTCCACATCCTGATAATCAACACGGCCGCCAACCGGAGGAGGCGGGGCGGCGGCGGCCGGGATTTCAGGAGACGCGGCGGCGGAAGAGGAGAGGGGCACTGGAGTGGCGGCGGAGATGGAGCCGGCGAGATTGGTGGCGATGGGGATTGGGGAGTGAGAGTTGGAGATGAGGAGGAATGTGACGAGTATGAGCAAGAGGAAGAAGGCGAATACGAAGGGGAATTTCTTCTCTTTCAAGATGCTCGGGACTGATAACGCCGCCATCTTCCAATTGAATATGGAGATGGATCAGATCTTGATTGGATTTTCTAAAGAGAGCCAAAGATCTGAACTGTCATTTCAAAATGCGGATGACATTACTCTTATCACTCAGAAATTACAGTATAGCATGGCAAGAACAAATCTTTATATCGCTTTTCTTGATCAAATTCAATCAATGAGGACCCGCCATGGAGAAGCATCACATTTAATAATGTAGTACTTGTAAAGAGGTTCAATAATTAGCCAAAATTGACATATTTATGATTTTTGCATATTTATGAATCTATGATTTCAAATGCTAGTAGTAGTATTTGTTTAAGTTGCTTTTCATCAATGTATGTGTCGCATTTCTCATCTCATTAAGTAGTGAGGTTTGGCTATAATTCATAACTATGGAGTGTAAATTTAGGGATTGTTCCAAGAAAATGTGGTCAAGCTCTTGAGTTAGATCACCCATGAATTGTTTGCAAGCGGGCTCGTGTAAAAAGCTCTTGGCTATAATCGATTTTCCTCGATTATACCTTTTCGGGTTTCTCACCTACGATACTATTTTGCCTCATGAGCTGCGTCCAGAAATTGAATTTTTTTTCCCTCTTTTGTTGTCCTTCATTTCATCGCGTTTTGTTTAAAGTCGCCTCCCTCGTTTTCTCAACTCGAAGTTTTTGAATCTTTGTTTGGCGATTTCATAGTCTAGAAGAAGGTATGCTCATGGCGCTGCTCGTCAATACTTGGTGACTTCTCTTGCTAGATCTATGTTTCCATGATTTTATCTAGTAATTAATTTTTGTTTACCCATCTCATTAGTGATTGTTTTGTCATTTTTGTTGTGTTTCAGTCCAATGGCAGTTCTAAATTATGCAAGGTCAGGCTACCGAGTCCAAACAGCCAATTTATCAACAATGTGTTTCCAATTGTTCACCTATTGGTTTTCAAATAGGTTTTCATGTTTGAATGTGGGTTTGTCAATTATGCAAGAGTAGTGTCTATTTTTGGTTCTACATGTGACCATTTTATGATTTTGCTCTAAAACATTTTTTTTGTTTTTTTTGAATCTCGAATAAATGAAAATAGTCCGAAAATGGTGACTTTTTGGTAGTCCCATCAAAAAACTAACTAATTAAGTTATTTTTTACCTGATTAGTATCAGTCATGTCATCCACCATTCAATGAATCAACTATCTGGTGAGGAAGTAATGCGCCAATGGCAATCGTGGCTTTGTCGGATATCACTTTCTCAAGATACTCACTAAACCTTTCTTCATCGTGGTTGGAGAAATGAGTCTTCTAGTTTTACATCGTTACAGAAGCTACTCTGTTGTAGAGCAGAGATTCCCAATCGTTGGCGCCGATGTAAACCTCCGATAGCTGCAACGGCTTCTTCAGCGACACGAGCGCCTCCTTCCACTCGAAACGTGTAATGTGCCTCCTCCACACCTTCTTACTCTGCATATTCCGCCACTTAAACACCGTATCCGCTATGCTTTCACAACAAAGTGATTCTTTCGAATGAAGAATCGAGAGAGGGGTGTTGAAGTGGATAAGAATAAGTGAAGAGAGGAAGATGACTGTTGAAGAGAGCCTTTGGTGACTATTATAAAATTAGTTAGGCAATTAAATAAGTAGAGAAATTTCGGAATAAGGGTCTTAATTCGCTGACCTTTAGAAATTTGGGATTAATTTCGCTGACCTTTCAGAATATGAGACCGAGTCATGCGAATTCTTCGGAATAAGGGTTTTTTCATTTTTTCTCTTTTTTCTTTTTCTTTTTCTTTTTCTTATTATTTCCATCACAAAATATATTAATAGACTAAACTATCCCTCAATAAGATTTGAAAACCTCAATTCTAGCATATCTGATAAATCTGAAATGCAAATTCTGGAACCCCAATTTCTCTCGGCAGTTGGGTGTTGCTGAAGATTTTACAACTTCACAAGTCTATTTTTGATATATGAGCCCTTCATTAATCAAACCACTTTATACCAATGGGAAATTTATTTGTTTTTCCCCAATCACATTATGAATCCATTTTCTAATAAAGAACTGCAACAGATCAATATACAGTTTCATAAATTGTAGGGATAAAGAAAGAGTGTTTTGATATTTAGCATTTAATTTGTACGGTGAATAATTTGCTACTCCAACATCTGTTATAATGTTAATCAATTCACCAAAATGAATCTCATTTTCTAGTGCTCTGCCCATCGACAATATCCAGAGCTCCATGTGGTGCGCCTTGCCCAGATTTATCCTCCCTATTACCGTCGTATCACCACTGTCCACTGCCAAATTCATCCCTTGCTATTTTAAGCCGCCGTGGCGGTGTATCCTGCTATATTCTCATCGGAAAAACTAGAATATAGCACCCAACTCGTACATGGGAATACGCTAACCTGAATCTCTTCAATGATTGTATGTTGCTCAACTGGATTTTTGGTGGTTCTATCTACATGAATATTAGTGAAAAAAATAAAAAAATTTAATGAAATTCAAATATACGTGGCGAAGTGGTGTAGGAGGAGGATGGGACTGTGGTTTGGTAGTGGAAGTTTCAAAACTGGAGTTTCAAACAAATATTGGTGTTTCAATTCGTATGGGTAATTTGGTCCATTAATATATCTTGTAGTATAAATAATAAGAAAAAGAAGAAGAAAAAAGAGAAAAAAAATGAAAAAACCCTTATTACGAAGAATTCACGTGCCTCGGTCTCATATTCTGAAAGGTCAACGAAATTAATCCCAAATTTCGAAAGGTCAGCAAATTGAGACCCTTATTCCGAATTTTCTCGAATAAGTATAACTCTTCTTAGTTTAGTTTTAAGTAAGTTTTACTTTTTAGCCAATAAATAGTGACCAGTCAACTTTTGTATTTTTTAATCGTGTGATTCAATCAATAAAAATTTCTCTCTTTTTCCTCTTGTTCTCTTCGTCTTCCCTAGAATGTGTGTGCTGTTGGTGAATGTTCAGATACAATAGCTTCAACAAGGGGCACCATTTTGTAGCGTGGCTGATATTGTTCAATTTCACCAATTTCAACATTTCAACCGCTGCACGAAGAGATCGAAAATACAATCGTGCAGGAATTGGAAATCGGCGTCGTGATTGAATCCCTCCACAACTCTCCTCGTTCTCTCAATCGTCCTCTCTAAGGCGTTGAATTGTTCCTGCTATGAAATGCTTCCACTGATTTTGACAAACTCTCGCCTCTTCTCCTCTTCCTCTTCCCGTACACATCCGAGATATTCATAGCTCCCCTATCTCTCCGGTTGATTTTCGCACTTCGGCTCCTTCGAGGAGATGGAAGAGGATCTCGAGCAAATCCTTGAAATAGCCAATATTTGAGGAAATAGCCGAAACGAGAGAGAATGACTTAATTATTTAAGAAATGTTGAAATTTCTAATTAATGTGGATCATAATACTACTAATTATGGAAAAAATGACTTAATTAGCGTTGTGACCATTCCCGACCATTTTCATTTGTTTGAGATTAAAAAATAAAAAAGTAAATGTTTTAAACTTAAATCGTAAAATGACCGTATATTTAAGAAAAAAAAGGGACATTACTCATGTTGGAGATTTAGGGATTACAATAGATAAACTAGCCGGGCGTAATACAACCCAAGAAGAAATACAAATGGAAACTGAAACGAAATTACAGTGGAAAACTCGAAACAAATAGATCGCGGGTGGCATCCCGCTTGGCTCGCCTAAAACGGTGGTGGTCTAAAAAAAATGACCCCTAGACGGGGGCAACCCCGGCCCAGGGGGGCCGGCCCGACGGCCCAAAGCGCCCAAAAGACCCCCCAAAAGCCCTTGTCAAGACCCAGGACAAGGACAAGGACGGGCAGGGGCAGGCACGGGCGGGGGCGCGGGCCCCCCGGGGCCCGGGCTCGGGCTGGGGCTCAGGCTCCGGCCCCGGGAAAAGGGCGGGGGGGCGGCGGTCCCCGGGGTGGGTTTCCCCTCAGCCCAAAATTTTTAAAAAAAATTTTTTCAAAAACTAGTTTAAAAAGGGTTTTAACTTCCAATGTGGAAAATTTAAACCTTTTAATTATTCCCAAACTCTCCATGCTTATTAAGTTTGAATTTTAAAAACTTTAATCCATTATTTCTCACCCCCGGGTGGATTTGAAAAAATAAAAAACCATACCCCCAAACGTAGATCGACACTATTTAAATTTCACAAAATTAAATATCTCGTTGAAATTATAATTGGTCAAATTTTTGCCGGGCATGGGTTTCCAACAACCCCCAGAGGGGAAATACCCAATTTTAAATGCTGGAAAAGCTCCCCTCGAGAGGATGAAGCATAAGGATAGGTAGCTTTTAGTTTTGAATCTTCCATAGTAAACCCCGGATACACGGGGCCTGTAGCCGTGCTTTGAACTAGTCCCCCCGGGGCAGGACAATGGTTTTAAACCTTAAACACCTCCCTTACCCGTTCTCACGTTTTGTGCCCTTTGGCCTGGACACCATTTTGGTTCTATGTAAAAAGGGGGCCACACTTCACACTTACATAGGTGATTCCTACTCGAGTATCTTTGCCCTTTCCCTCTCTTTGAGAACTCATCCCCTTGAGACCCTTTAATCATTGTCTGACTTATCCTCCCCTGGAGTTTTTAACACTCTTTGCTTTTTAGGGAATGTGTAGATGAGTGTTTCACCGAACTCTTACTTATTTTTCCCCTTTAACGTTCGGATCTCTATCTGGTTGGGTTCCCCAGAAAATTTTTATTTTTGGGATTTCAAACCCATTCCTCTACCCTTTTTCACCCGATCAGGTTTAACCCCTTTGGGTTAGCGGATCCCTAGATTATCTATTGACTTCACATGTTGGTTCCCCTTGTGATCAAATGTCTAGGTATTTTGCCCACGAATGTGTCGAGTTTTCCCGTTATAAACCATTATTTCCCCCCCGATGGGGTTGGCTATCAGGGAATCAAACCTGGGGGTTTTTCCCAACTGGAATATCCTCAAGTAAGTTCTTAAGCCATTGGGCTTTTTCCCCCTTTATTAAAGCTATGAATTCGTTTCCCATGTTGACGGGCATACATGTCTTTGTGGATTTCCACGAGCAGCACCCCCCATAGTAAAGACGTCCCATTTTTGGAAAGTGAGCCCTTATTGTCGGATACCCAAATTCCATCACGACCCTTAAGGGGGGTATCTCGAAAAGTGTACCCCATGTTTTTGAGTATTTTTTAGATATCTCAAAACCCACAAACTCTCCAATGCTCTTTGTTTGGGATTTTTTAACGATCAACTTGTTACGGCCGAAATTTTTGGGCGAGTGCAATTAGTTAAGACAAAACCCTAATGCCCCGGCATATTCTTCTTTGCAAAAAGGGTTGGTCCTTGTTTTTCTAAAGGGGGTTGAGTTCAATTGGGTCTTAACCGGGGGCCCATAAGCATTGAATTTCTTCAATATCTTCTCAACATAATGAGATTGGGGAAGATGATTCCATTGGGTGTTTTAAATTTTCATTCCAAGAATTACATCGGGAGATGTCTTTCATGTCAAAGTTTTCTTTAACATGGCTTTTGTCCTTTTACTTTAGTATTACTACCCATGATTAAACGTCATCAACGTAGAGACACCCCTTCCCGATCGTGTCTTAATATAGCAATTTGCTTTGATTTTAAACCCCTTTTTTAACATCCTTATCAAACTTCAAGTGCCATTCCGGGCTTTTTTAACCCTAGAGGGGCTTAACCGGGCATACCTTCTTTTCTTGTCCGGGCACACAAACCCTTGGGTTGTTCCATATAGATTTCTCCCTGTTACCCTTTAAACGAGCTTAACATCCTTTTTGAATCTCTTTTCGACAATCGCGAGGCCTCGGGTGATGTAATCCCCGTTCTGGGGAATAGGTATCAAGAACATGTCCTTCCTTTTTTTTAAAACCCTTTTCTACCAATCGGGGTTTATACTTATCCCTTTCCTGGCCTAAACTTTAACACCCATTTATCCCAAAAGGTTTGCCCCCCGGGAAATCGAAACTCTGTGGTTTTTAAAAATTAATAATTTGCTTTGAAGCTTTTTCTCCAATGTAACCCCCCCATCGGGCCTTTTTTTGCGTTGGCTCTTAATCCCAAATAAAAGAATGTATGGGGCCTTTTTTGGTTTTTTACCGCTTAATCCTCTCACTTGGATCATGCCTCCCCCTTGGGGTTTAGGCTCTTCATCCGCGGATTTAGTACTAGGGGTTATCCACTATTTTAGAACTAGTGGCCTCATCTTCAATTCTTGTCTGGGAAATTTATTGGGACTTCTTCTTTGTCCTGAAAGGGGAAAAGTATTTTTTAAAAAACGGATTCCCGCTTTTGATTGTTGTTCACGTAATATCGATATTTGGGTTGTGAAAACAAATCTTTTGCCTTTTTTTTTATGCATATCCCAAAGAAGATACAACGGTTTTTGGGCCAAGCCCGGGGGGGGAAACCCTCCGCCAAACACCCCCTTTGGGGTTTGTAGGGTGGATTCCTCCTTTTCCCCAATTCATAAGGAGTGATGTCTTTTACTTTGAGTGGAATTTTTTTTTAGGGTATAGTTGGGGTTTTAAAATAGCCTCCCCCCCTGTTATGTGGTTTTGAACTTAGTACAAGCATTCATCATCTCTTTTAGAGCGATTTTTGCGTTGTACAATTAGATTGTGGTGAGGGAAATTTGTTTGATGAATTATCCCCTTCGTTGCATAAATCCTCAAAGGGGCTAAAACCGCCTCCTATCACTTGAATGCTTTGATTTTAAAACAGTTGATTCTCAACCCGTTTTTTAATTTTTAAACCCTTCAATTCTTTTATCTTTACTTCTTAAAAGATAAAAGTAGAATATCTTGTAAACATCTATAAAAGGTAAAGTACTTTTTACCACCCCTTTGTTTTTCCCCTCTTTAAATCACATACATCCGTGGGGGAATTAATTCAAGGGGGTTTTTTTTTTCGTTCCAGGAAACTAACTTAGTCATTTTTCCCAAAACAAATTTTACTTTTTTTTTATCCACTTTTAAATTTCCTTTAGTAAACTTTCCCAACTTTTAACGGCTTTTTAATTTACATGTCCCAATCTACAATGCCACAAATTTGAAACCGGTCAAATAAGGGAAGTAGATCTTTATTATTGTTGAGCCAAAGGCTTTGAACAAAGGGGTGAGGCCCTTTGAAAATCCGTCGGTTACATAACCTCACAACAAGAACACATTCATAGAGAAAGAGAGTGACTACTTGCAACATTCATAGAGATCAAAAGTTAGAGTACTTCAATTGTGCAAGGAGTTGGAGAAGGATTTCAAGAACATCAAGAACGACAAGGATTCAACCTACGGGTTTTATTTGCTTTAGTTTTATGTTCAAATTGTTTTCCCTTCAATCTATGTTTTTAGTTTATTCCATTATGTGTAACTAAACTCATAGGATTCTAGGGATGTGTTAGTAGCAACTTTGGTTATACAATTCCGTTTTCTATTTAATATCCGTTTTGTTTTTACTTTGTTTCTTCCCTAAGTTAATCATGATGCTTCATAATTGAGTGACACAATTATGTATGATTCAATACAACTTGCTTCATAACTGTGACAGAGTTCTAGCAAGTTAGATCCACTTAGTAGACACTACAGTTAGCTTCCTTTAAAACGGCACTGTTAATTGAGAGTGAGGACTTTTCAAGGGTCTTAGGAGCTTTTTGGAGTTACGTGTTAGGATTGACAACCCTAATGTTAGTAATCAACGTTTGTATCGCATGAGCATAAGCTAGGTGACTCTTCCTTTCAAAGTATTAACTGTGCTAGGGTATTGTAGTTTGGAATTTGTATAACCATAAAAGTGAAAGCACATCCCTGGAATTCCCCTTATCTCTATACTTTTCTCTCCGTGATTTGCTTGCATTTAGTTGTTTACCGTTTTTAATATTTACTGTTTTCAAAAGTTTCCAAAAATTCTTGTTTCTCCAGATAGTAATTGAGTTCTAGTAGAAGATAGACACTTTGTGTACATCTTCCCCGTGTTCGATACCCGGTACTAACCTTTTATACTATACCTACTCTGTATACTTGCAGTGTATTTATAGTGCAAATAAAAAGTGCATCACTCGGCTTCTTCTTCTGTTGCTTCGGTGCAGCCTTTTGGCAAAATGGCCGATTTTGCCACACTTGTAGCACTCGCCTTCAAATTTCTTTGCAGGCTGCTTTCCCTTCCCTTTGTCTTTCTGATTTGGGCGGGGGCGTTTGTTGGAGGGTCCGCCCCGCTCCAACAAGTTGGCTTTGGCATCAAGTGGGCTAAAGCCCTTAGCCTTTTGGTCGATCTTGCGCACATCCGCTTCAATGCGCAGCTTCACGATCAAGTCTTCAAGACTCATCTTCTTTCGCTTGTGCTTGAGGTAGTGCTTGAAGTCCTTCCAACTAGGAGGAAGCTTCTCAATGAGTATGCACCGCACAAAGTTGTCGGGCAAATTCATCCCTTCAGCCGCGAGTCCGTGGATGATCATTTGGAACTCTTGAACTTGTTCCATGACTGGTCTAGAGTCGACCATTTTGTAGTCCATGAATTTGGATACTACAACATGTTCCGTACCGGCGGCATTGTCGATACTATATTTTTTCTCTAGGCTTTCCCACATCTCTTTTGATGTGGTTACAAGGGAGTATACATTGTACAAACTATCATCTAATGCACTTAGAATGAAATGATTCGTTCACGACGTGGACTATCACGTGTCAGCCACGTTGGCTTAACGAGGTGGCATCCCGCTTGGCTCGCTAACGTGGAAACGGTGGTGGTCTAAAAAGAACTAGACCCACTGGACTTGGGCCAAGCCCGAAACTAGGCCCAAGCACCAAGCCCACGACCAGGCCCAAAGACCAATTGCCAAGGGCAAGGGCAAGGGCAAGAGGCTCGCGGCACGCGGCGCGCGTGTGCGCGTGTGGGCTCTTACAGCCCATCTTAGTCCACTATAATTATTACATGTAATAATCTTTCTTATTAAATACTAGTTTAATAAGGTTGTAACTTCCAATGTGGAATAATTAACTCTCTTAATTATTCCCTAAGCTTCTCTCATAGCTCATTAAGTTTGCAATTTTGCACAACTTTAATCCATTATTTCTCACTCACCGGGAATCGGATTTGAGAAAATAAATATACCACGGTCATCTACTCCAAACGTAGATCGACACTATATTATTTAATTTCACAAAATTAAATATCTCGTTGAAATTATAATTGGTCAAAGTTCATTGACCGGGCATAGATTCCAACAACTCATTATGCAATAAGCCCTAATGTCGTGTGTATCGAGTTTGAAATGAGCAATGCCAACCAAGGTGTACTCTAGGGATCCTTTTTACATGTTTTATGTCTTCCGTGAATTCAAGGTATTTAGCTTCAACCAGGCTAATTAGGTAGAATATGTATGGGTATATCAGACTAAGTTTTCTTAAACAAATACATGCAATCATTTTTCCAGGGAAATCGATCCAATTTATCCAAAAATGTCCATTGTTGGAATTTTTCGTGGGCATTATATATGCAGTATCTGTTGTTTGTATGAGCACGAGTCGCTAAGAGATGGTGCTAGTGCTTAAAACCCAAGGAGACCTAGGCATAAATTTAGCCAGCCGCACAGGATCCCATTCAAGTCCATAGATTCAGAGGTTAGGTTGGAGTAACTGATCGAGATTGTATTGATAACCTACGAATGGATCAAAACTAATTTGGTATGTTATGCATCTTATTCTGTGAGCCAGGGGACTAGAAGATGGAAAGTTTGTTTGTGTTAAGAACAAGTTGCAACTTTGTTACGTGTTCTTCATAATCATAAAAATCGTGTAGTAGACTTTGATTTTTGGAGATCCTATCAAACAGTTTCACAATATGTTCATATCGTCCTCAAAGCGGTGATCATGCTACATGAATTATTTCTTGCTAAACCTCTACATGTGGATACTACGTGCCAAGATTCTAGATGGAAATAGTTTCCATTAAAATCTTGCATTTTAGTCTCATGACTTGCATATTTTGTATTTTTTAGAACGAGTTTATCAAATTCTAATATTGAAGAGTTGTTTGATTAACTGTCCAATTAATTAAGTAAAGGTGTGAAATCTAGCTTGAGTGTAGCTAGATTTGTGGAACGAATGTAAATGATTGTTTTAGTGAAAGACTGAAAGTTGTCTTGGTTATCATCTTATTTTAGGTGAGATTCATAAGTCTTCAAGGAGGTTTCCTATCTCATACACTTTCTACATCCCTTTCATTTCATCCAATTTCTTTAAATCTATCTTTTTTTGGTTTAGTTCCATCAATGTTGGTGTTAATTGAAACTTTGTCACTTGAGCAGAGAGGCTAACAATTCATGTAGATCCAATCTATTTATCCAATCTCCTTGGATCTCTAGACAAGTTTATTAATACTCTCTTCATCACGCGGTTGATAAGTGAGGCACTTCTTTTTGTACATGTTTTTTGAAAATGAAACTATACTCTCTCTATCTCACTCAAGATGTTGATTTTTTTTTTTTTAGTTTGTTCCACTTAAAATGTCCACTTTCTATATTTGGAAATAAATCTCTCTCTTTTCTCTCTTTTTTAAAATATTTAACTAATTTTTTCAATCTACTTACTCTAGGGGAGTAGGGGTGAGCAAAAAAACCAAAAACCAAATATCCGAACCGAACCAAACCAAACCAAAATTTTAAAATTCGGTTTGGTTTTTTCGGTTTTCCGGTACCGTTCTGTTTTAAAAATTAAAAAAAAATCGATATTTCTTGTTCGATTCAGTTTGGATTTTGAACTAAATTCGATTTTTCGGGGTTTGGGCAAAAAAACGAATCAAAACTCGAATGGTCACCCCTAACTTACTCCATCTAACAATTCCTTCTAAAATCTCGTGTCACTCAAGAATGTAGAAGTCTTGAATGAGACCGAGGAAGTAATTGAAATGGAGAAAAAATAAAGTAAGAAAGATCTCTTTCTTTACTTATTAATTTTTCCATAACTTATGCAAAAAAATGAAGCGACTCACTCATGCAAATTATAATGGAAATTATATAACAAAATTCATTGACTTGCACTGCATGCAAATTTCAAATTATCCTTTGGGAATATTCAGATTTTTTACTTCTCGTTTCTAAATTTACTATTTGATAGATTATTGTTCATGCGATTCAAACTTTTAGTAAGTGTAATTGACTAAGAGATTCAAGGTTAAATTATTTGGTGGAGTGATGAAGAGTTGTTAAGCCCTCGTTTTAAAAAAAAAGGTATATTATGATCCATAAGAGCATGCTTATAAAATCTTACTCCTTCCGTCTCACAATAAGAGTCATATTTTGCCACAATAAGAATCACATTTCATTTTTATTATAAATGGTAAGTAGGTGTTACATTCCACTAACTCACTTCACTCGCATTTTATTATAAAACCAATATAAAAAAATGGATTTCATATTCTACTAACTTTTGTAACCCACTATTCTTTAAGTGTCTTAGAACCCATGCCCATACCAAATATGACTTCTATTATGGGACGGAAGAGGTTCGTTTTAGATATGTAGCGTATTAAGTTACGTTCTAGAATAGATTTAATTTGGTGACATTAACTTGTAAACGTTTTTAAGTCATTGTATAATATCTTAGAAATCAGAAATCTTCGATTTATTGACTATTCTCAGCACATAAAGGAGCCTTCTCTACATCACTGGAGGTGGGAGGTGGAGGTTTGGTTCGTGGCTCTAATGGAGGTCTTTTGCGGGCCTTTTGTGCTCTTTTTGCTGCATCGTCGAGCTTCGAGACGGAGCTTATGGCTCTAATTCGAAGTTTTTCAATGGCCATGGACTTTTCTACACATATCTGGATAGAGATGGACTCAGCGGCTTTGGTTACTTAACTGTCATTTGGACACTTTGGCTTGCGGATCTTAGACATTATATGCCTTTGATTCGGAGCATGATTTCTCAGCGGCACGTTAGATTCTCACACATCTACAGATAAGGAAACCGCCGCCGACTTCCTTGCAGGGAGGGGGGCCCAGACCCCTGCCCTGCCCTTTTATGACTCAGTTTCTGCGCCTCGGTTGCTGAAGGCACTTGTTAGGATGGACTGGCTGGGATATCCTAACTTTCGCTTCCGACGCAGAGATGTGGACTGATTTTGTTATTATGGTACTACCTCCGTCCATGAAAGTTTGTCTCATTTTTCCATTTCTGTCCGTCCCCCAAAGTTTATCTCATTTCACTTTTTACTATTTTTGGTAGTGGACCATATATTCCACTAACTCATTCATACTTACATTTTATTATAAAACTAATATATAAAAGTAGGACCCACAATCTACTAACTTTTTCAACTTATTTTCCATTACATTTCTTAAAACTCGTGTCGGATTAAAGTGGGACAATATTTGGGGACGGAGGTAGTAGTTTTTGTTATTTTGCATTTATTCCTTCCACTTGTCCATTATGGTTCTAGCTTAGTTTAGATAGTACGAAGGTACTCGACTTGTGGGACCTACAGTTTATTTGTTCTTGTTGTTACCTTGGATGCTAGTCACTTCAATCATGTTTTGAAACGATATATTTATACGAGACTAAAATGAAAATAAGCAAACAAATGACTATTTAAATAAATGAAAATAAGCAAACAAATGACTATTTAAATAGTTCAATTGAATTCAATATTTGATGTAGATAATTACACTCATAATGCATTGGACATTCTATTATAAAAAATTCTGAAAATATGCTCACAACAATAATTTATTTGCTTCAATTTAATTGATTTAATACTCCTATAGTATATTTTATGAGTCAATAGAAATACGAAAATGATTTATTTATACGAGCGCGGATAAGTATGAATAGTAGTGAGACTGGTCTTCCAGAAAGACAAACAAACAACTGCTCCTTATTCTTATTTCTAACAACAAAACTAAACCAATCAAACTGCAAAACCCTCTTAATCGAGCGAGAGAGAGAGAGAGAGGAGGCGATAATTGCTAGTTGAAACAAGCACCGGAGTTTGGCTGCAGGTCGCTTGTTTCGATTGAGAATCAAAAACCCCCATTTTCAATTTTTGGATCTACAGCATGGTGCCCGAGTGTATAATCATTGCATCTCAACTCATAACCCCCTTTTATGATCTGATGGTCAGTTCAAATCTTTGCATACTTGTATTTGGTTTTTGTGGATGCTTTCCGTGTCTATATGCGTCAGTGTGGTTCTTCTTATTGTGTTTGCTGCTTTCAGAGATCTATGGTTTTGTCTATTACTGCAATTAATGGAGATGCGAATTTGATGTGATTTAAAATTGCGATGATGGAAGCTGTGGATGACTCCAAATGTCGATTAGGGTTGATCTCTGTGACTCACAATCTAGTGCGTTTTGGTTGAGAACACGGAACAAGGAGAATGAGGAACATTAGCAGTTCGTTTTATTTAACTTGTGGTGCATTATCAATAAATAGCTTCGTAATTTGAACTATATTGAGATTCCGCTTAACGTCTCTAGTGAATCACCAATTAGTGTGGTTGAGGTTTTGCTGGATTGGTCTTGGAGTGAAATAAGTAAGCAGTTACAACTGGAAAATTTTGAGTGTTTGTTCTAGCTCTTGACTGGGAATGTGAAGATTGTGGAATTTTTATCTTTTCATGGTCCTCTGCTGTGTTGCATTTTTAGTGAATCAAATTTTATTTTCCAAATCCCAGATTTAAAACAGTTGTTTCTTTTTTCCATTGTCTATCTCGGAAAGAACCTAGTGATTTTTTCATTATATTTGGACAAGACTAATAGTTATGGTTTTGGGTTGTGGTCTGAGATTAAATTATGTTTTTCTACCCTCAATGGACAATATAGGGTTTATTATAAGGTGATCACCTATTATTGTCTTTGTCATGTGATGAGGCACCATCAGATAGCTTATAATGTTATAGTACTAAAATCTCCTTTGATGCCAGTGCCAGGTAGTTGTCAAAGAGTTAATTAGATATTTGAGTTTCCTTCTATTTCAGTCATGTGAAGGTACTGATTACTGATTAGCCTCTCATTTCTTCTTCTCCTAAAGGATTATTATTATTATTTTAAAAAAATTATATAAAATGTTCAAACTATTATATTTGATATTTACAAATGCAGCTATAACTGTCTATGATTTTGATAATTTGGTAACAAAATATGCTACTTTGTCTCTATGCTACATTATGACTTTTTTCATTTCAGACAGTTGTCAGTGATATAGTATATCCTAAACCATATTGGTCATTTATAAATCTATCCTCTATCCAATAATTTCTCTTCTCTTGTTTGGGATCCTGCAGGATGCAATTTATTGATTCAATTAGTTGACTGCCAAGAATGACAGTGTGATCTACCAAGTCTTGTATTTTGGTTATTTTTGTGGTAACAAGCTCAAAGGTTTCGAGACAAATACTTGAACTGCTACTTTATACTAAAATGGTCTTCAGTAAACTTGTGGAGTTTGTTTCCTCTGCAACAACTCATCTAACAGTGCCAAAGACATCTGCTCTTCAACATAAACCTGGATTGCCTCCTACTTCTGGTTCTCTTCACGGTTATACCTTTTCCAGTGCTAAAAATAAGGTTAATCTGAGATTCTCTTCATCCCTTCAAGATCTGTCTACTTATAACCAGCTTGATCCAGAAGATGATATTAGCTCTCGATCAGATAGAAATTCTGGTCATGTGCTACCACAAACTTTCTACCAGCAAGAAAATGGCGCAACAAGTTTTTCCAAGGAGAAGATATCATTAGGTCCGTCTGGAAGGAAAAAATGGGGTAGATTTATCTGCTCTCTCCTTTGTTTATTGGTGTTTACTTGTCTTTGTGTTGCCTTGTTATTTCTCTACTCAAACTGGTCTGGTGGACGTTCCAAATTCTATGTTGTTCTTGACTGTGGAAGCACCGGCACCCGCGTGTATGTGTATGAGGCATCAGTTAATCATCAAAAAGATGATAATCTTCCTATCGTATTAAGATCGCTACCTGAGAGTTTCAAGAGAAAATCTAGATCCCAGTCTGGGCGGGCATACAACAGAATGGAGACTGAACCTGGATTTGATAAATTAGTACATAATGTTTCTGGGTTGAAGAAAGCAATTAAACCTCTTATCAGATGGGCTGAAAAACAAATTCCAGAAAAATCTCATAAGACTACTTCTCTCTTTCTATATGCTACAGCTGGAGTTCGAAGGTTACCAAATTCAGATTCTGATTGGCTTCTTAATAGTGCTTGGTCAATTCTTAAGAGTTCCCCTTTCTTGTGCAAGAAGGAGTGGGTAAAGACTCTCACTGGCATGGAGGAAGCTTATTATGGATGGATAGCTCTAAATTATCATACAGAGGTCTTGGGGTCCATTCCAAAAAAGGAAACATATGGTGCGCTCGACTTAGGTGGCTCGTCACTGCAAGTCACATTTGAAGGTAACCCTGGTAACCATGAGGAATCAAGCTTAAAGCTGAGTATTGGCCCTGTTAACCATCATCTAAGTGCATATTCCCTAACTGGATATGGACTCAATGATGCTTTTGACAAATCTGTAGCTCGTCTTTTAAAAGAGGTCCCTCAAATTAGCAACACAGATCTGGTTAAGGGAAGAGTGGAGATCAGACATCCTTGTTTGCAGTCTGGTTACAAAGAGCGATATCTATGTTCACTGTGTGCATCTGCTAGGCTAAAAGATGGGATTCCTCCTAACGAAAGGAAAGAATTAGGTAAAGCGGCAAAACGCGGCGTTCCAGTTCAGCTTGTTGGTGAGCCAAAGTGGGAAGCATGCAGTGCTCTAGCCAAAGCTGCTGTCAATTTGTCTGAATGGTCAGATCATATGCCGGGAATTGATTGCAATTTGCAGCCTTGTGCACTTGCAGAAAAACTTCCTCGCCCTGTCGGCCAGTTTTATGCTATGTCTGGCTTCTTTGTGGTGTATAGGTTTTTCAACTTGACTCCTGATGCTACACTGGATCATGTGTTAGAGAAGGGTCGTGAGTTTTGTGACAAAAGTTGGGATGCTGCAAGAAAAAGTGTTAAACCTCAGCCTTTTGTAGAACAATACTGTTTCAGGGCACCATATATCGTTCTTCTCTTGAGAGAAGGATTGCATATTAAGGATAAGCAGGTATCGGTTGGCTCTGGAAGCATCACTTGGACACTTGGAGTTGCTTTATTTGAAGCAGGCAAGGCATTTCCGAATGTGGGAAAGCTTTACAGCTACCAGACATTGAGGGTCAAGATAGATCCATTGGTTTTTTTTGCCATTTTGTTTGCTTCATTCTTCGTCTTGCTCTGTGCACTATCATGTATTGGCCATTGGCGGATTCCAAATCTCTTCCGAAGGTCATATCTCCCTCTTTTCAGCCATAACAGTGGATCATCAGCATCAGTGCTCAATATTCCAGCTCCTTTCCGATTCCAGCGCTGGAGTCCAATGAATACAGGTAAACTCATATTTGTCTGATAAATTAGAAAAGGATGGTAATGCAGTGTTTACTTTCTTAATTTAGTATTAACATATGGACCTATAAATATATCATTTCCCCCTATGATAATTTTGGTTTAGGGGATGGAAGGGTTAAGATGCCGCTGAGTCCTACAGTTGCAAGCAATCAGCAAAGGCCATTCGATGCCGGACTTGGTTTTGGTGCTGGGGGCATCCAGTTCACCGATTCATCGTTGTACTCTTCATCTAGCAGTGTAGCGCATAGTTATTCTTCAGGCAGCTTAGGGAATGTGCAATTTGACTACAACTTCTGGACACCAAACGGAAGTCAAATGCGCCTTCAGAGTAGGAGATCCCAATCTCGAGAAGACCTCAGTAATTCAATTGCTGATGCTCACTTTGCAAAGGTCTGAGGCTGCTGCTGAAGATAAATTACATAGAGAAGATGTGTACATCAAGGAAGTGATTCACTACCGATGCAGTATATAGAGTTTTGAGACCTGTGCTTCTTCCGGCACAACTTAACTGCCGCCTTAACATAGGATAAGACAACCGGCTCAAAGGTGCAACAGTGATGGATGAGAATTTGGCGACCTGTCAGCCAGACGAAATGCGCAGGTGCATTTGAATGGGCTATGTACAGTTGTGATGTGATTCGGGATGACTCGTCTACTACCCAGATTTGGCTTCTCCTACAAACGTCCACATAGGAGGTTTTTATTTGTATAAAGATTTAAAACTGCATTGATTTGGGTAGAGGCATTGGTTAGTTCAGTATTTGATAGAATTCAAGTAGTTTAGTTTGACATAATCTGGAGGGTCTTGTAAGATTAACCCGATTATATGAAACAGCAAATGACATGACACTGTTGTTTCTCCTCATCTTGGAGTTTAAGTTTTACAGGATATTTTTATTGTTTATTTCTATTTCTAATTCTAATTTTAATTATAATTCTAATTCTAATGGGGATTGTAAAGCTCAGAAGGAATATCAAAATTGGGCAATCAATTTAAACAAGACCAATAACATTTAAGATTGGACGAATAATTTTTCATTGAACCATGGATAAATTAAACCCAAAATGGAAATATTACTAATTAACGGAAAAATGAGTCTTCCAAAAAAAATTGAAAAAACTAAAGCATGCAGTAAAAAATAGATGACCATTCTCAACTAAATTACAAACTAAGATACATGAAATCCGACGTCTATGGAAGTATTCCTACAAAAACTATCAGCTCAAGTTGAACCGCTAATGACTGGATACAAACCATCAACAAAACAAAGCTGATACCAGTTGCAAATATTGTTAATCTTGTCACCTCATCTCAACGAAACCGCGTTGTTCAGATATGATGTAATCATCTTACTATTCGTATGTAGCTGTTCGCGCAACAACCCCTTCCTATTCCCAGTATCATAATTCCTCTGTTCCAGTTAATTTTGCAAATTCATTTTCATCGATCCTACCTTTTTTCAATTTCTTCAGGAGGCGATAATCCCGTTCTAACTCATCTGCATCATCTGTTGATTGAACAGCTCGTCTCTGTTTGGCTGTTTTCTTACTTGTGGCCACAGAGCTAGAAGCTTTCGTCGTTGCTTTTGACTGCTGCTTTTTTTGCTCTTTTGCAGCCTGTTTCGCTACCAGGTTTTTCTTCCTTTGCTTCTCCCGAGACTTTTCTCTGATAATATTGAAATAAAGCAAACAGTTATCTAGTTATGCACTTTATAAGTAAACAATTATGTGTTAAAACTCGCTCATCTTGGGATAATGTTACTGACTCGGTACTTCATATATTTTCAGGTGAAAGAAACCATTAGCAAAGAAGATTATTTCCGAAACAACCCTTACTTGTACTTGATATCCTCCAGTTTTATATCTTCAACGGGAACAAAACCTTGGGTGGATAGAGAGTAGTGCCTTACTTCAGGCATCGCCGGGAGCTGCAACAGTCCATATCCCATCCCCAACTTCCCGATTTCAAGATCTTTCCACCTGCATATCAGAGCAATTAACGAGAACTGACTAATTTTACAATTAATATCTTGGATAAGGGCAACAAATTAACAACCTGAAGATAAAAGAACATTGGTGTTCTTTATAAGCACGAACATAAGATACAAAGGCCTTGACTCCTTTCTCCATAATTTCACGGTCCTTTTTGGCTGCTAAACGTATCTGGAAAGTTATTGATTCACTAATTAGAGAAACAGACTAATTATTATGTGAGAGAAAAACCTCCCTAATCAGCGGCCAGGAGTGTATCAAAAGGCTCTGGGACAAGGGACAGAAGAAGAGGCAGACTAGCAAAAACAATTGGCCTAACTTGTACAAGCAAACTCACATGCTCCATCCATGAGAAGCACAAATTACTCTACTGGAAAAAGAACAGTGCAAAGAATAATGGATAATGTCAGCATAAAGGTATTTACCTGGGGTATGATATCGGGAGCCTCATCCGAACATTGTCTCTCTTCGAGTGGAACTCTCCTTATCCTGAGGAATTCAATGTATGCTTCCTCCTGTTAATCAGAGATGAGTTCTATGAACACAAAAACAATGGTGCAGCAGTTTGCCAATAAAAGAAGTAGCTATGCTGTTCTGCAGTATCAAACCTTTGGTAACAAGAACACAATAGCAGTTCCTTGTCGTCCCATTCGGGCAGTTCGGCCAACTCTGTGTATGAACACATTAGGATCCTGTGGGGGGTCATACTGTACAAGAAAAATGAACAACTCAAAATATCAGTGTCAGCTTTAAATTTAAGACAAAATCTATAACCATGTTATATCTTTTAGCATAAATAATAATGTTAAGATTGAAATTAACATGTCATAACATCCATTTATGGAAGTGTCGAACCAATTTCAAAGTCATTTCATTGTGTCAAATAGCTGAACTTGAGATAACAAGTCAGTATTCAGTAGTCAGTAGCTACCTGTATAATGCAGTCAACACCAGGAATGTCAAGCCCACGAGCTGCTACATCAGTGCAAAGAAGAATGCCGCTTGAAAGAGATGTAAATGATGCTAATGCCTTCTCCCTTGCAGCCTGCATGCATAATATAGTGTCAGAGGAATGCTTAGTCAATGTATAAGCTTCCTAAGATTTTTCCATACTAAAAACTACCTGCTTCATCTTTCCATGAAGAGGGATCAGAGAGAATCCTTTCAATAAGGAAAGTCGTGGAAGTACAGCTCCCCAGTAATCAACACAGGCACAAGTCATGAAATAGCTGCAGAAGAAAGGAAATACAATGCATGTATGAGAAGTGAGAACTTATTTCAGCTGAAGCAACTTATAAAAGAGTACTGCAGTTTCAAAATGTAAAACTGTATCACCACTCACATAATTATTTTCTGGGCTTTGTTTTTTAGGAGAAGATCAATGAGCTGTTGAGGTTTCTGGTCTGCTTCACATTGAAAATACTGTAGAGTCAGGGAACCATGGAAACAAGTACAAATATCAGTTCATGTGATTAAGCATCATTTATGTTCTGGATCTTGAAATGAGCGAGGCAGCATGATTAAAATGATGAAAACCTGCATTTGGAGCCCTGAAGGAGTTTTAGAAGAGGCAATTTGCTGTGAAGAGGTTACATCCTTTGATCTTTTTATTTCAGATCGCACTTCTACCCTCACAGGATTCCTTAATCCTGCTCTGGCTAGCTCTTCAACTGCTTCGGTTTGAGTAGCTGAAAAAAGGCCGGTCCTACGAAGCTTTGGTAAGCGAGATATGATTGAACTTACCTGTTTCTGGAATCCCATGTCTAACAACCGATCAGCTTCATCCAGAATCAATATCTGTTTCACAAGGTCAAACAAGTAACATTACAATGCATAAAAGGGGAATGATTCAGATAGTGACAGTTTGCAAATGAGAAATAATGGTGGCAAAAAGAACACCAAATAATTTCACCACCAACATCAACTACCAATAGAACAAATGGGGAAAGAAAAGTCATCATTAATCACAATAATCTTATCCACAAACTTTCAACTAAACACAGAACCAGAATAGCCTGGTTACAGAAGAAGAATATCTACAATAAATTTGACTGACCTTACAGATACCACTAAAACCAAAGAAAAATCAGTTATTAAACCTCTTGCAGAAAATAAAGCTTTCTTTACCATTCAGTTTTGCTTATAAAGATTAGCACATCCAAATAATATTTGAAAAAAACATGTTGAATTAAATAATAACACAAAAAAACAATGTAATAACCAATATGAGATGATGAAGAATAGTGTTAGCATGTTCAGATTAATCAGAAACAAGATTTTTATCAAGAGCTAAAGAAATGAGTACAGTGTACAAAAGATCCAAAAAGCCAAAGAGAGTCCTAAAACAGCCAGGAAATCACGAATGGAAAATCAACGAGCCTGCACCTTATTAGAATTTAGAACCTTTAGACAAAACCCACTAAGAAAAACCTCCAGTAGGAAAAAGAATACCGAATCTAAAAGAGTTAAAACAATATATAAAGAATAATTTACAGGTGCATCTAAATTGACAGAGCTAGAAAATGACAAAGCATCTTAATCACATTGAATATTGATACAGATTATGCCAACATATTCGTTATAAAGCTAACGTAATTTACAGATAAGAAACAAAAAGAGGTATGCAATTACTTCCAAAAAGACAGGCAACTTAAACGAACCTCAAGGTTTCGAAAGTCCAGCATTTTCATATGCTCCATTATATCACTAAGCCTTCCAGGCGTCCCGATTAACAAATTAGCACCTTCCTCTTCAATTTTAGTGGTATCAGCTTTCACTTCAGCTCCTCCAACTAATAGCATTGGTCTAACATTTGACAATGTCGCAATAAATGGCTCTGCAACTTTAAATATCTGCAATGCCAACTCCCTAGTTGGAGAAATTACTACTCCCACCACCTGTATACACGTAAGGCACTCAAATATAACAATATTTTGGCTCTTAAAGTTACAAGCTTTTTCTTTCTACAAGAATGGAAAGAAGTGCATTTTAACACCAATTGCAGTAGGACAACTCCTTCAAATAATCAATTCAGTAAGTCTGAGAAATAAATCTGCTTTTTATCATATAGTAGTAGTAGTAGTAGTAAATAAAAAGAGAAGGAATTGTAGAATAATAGGTCGAGAAAAAAAATGCTAATTTATGCATATATTTAGAGTAAAATTGAAGACCTGGTGGGGTTTGGGAGGGGCGGCGCGGCGGAGAATTTCAACTAGGGGGAGGAGGAAGGCTAGGGTTTTCCCAGAGCCAGTGGCGGCGTCGACCGCAACGTCTTTGTAGGTGCATAGCAAGGGTATGGTGGCGGCCTGAACCGGTGTGCAGAACTCAAAACCGGCGGCTGAAATAGCTTGGAGCAGTGGTTGGGAGAGTGGCGGTTGGAGTTGGGAGAACCTAGTGGTGGTGAGAGCTTTGTTTGGGTTATTGTCTTCAACGGCGGCCATAGCAAATGTTAAAGCACTCCTAATCCTAAATAAATATGCAAATTAATTCATATAGCATTAATTTTATTTACTAAAATTATCAGCCCAAAGCCCATTTAAAACCTACAACTTCTTCCTTCTCTGTAAAAAATAATCTTTCGGATTTTTATGCATATGATCATATGTTTTAGCACAACATTATTTATCCAAATTTCACATAAAAAGCAAAATAGTACTGCTCCACAAATTAGTTAAAAATCTTACACAGTCCATACCAGCTTGTCACAAATTATTAATTCCACACATTAAAAAGTGTGTTGCCATAGCCGCGATTTAGAATTGAGAACCGCTGAATAAAGGCATAACCCCATGCAGGTAATTCGGTCGGTTCGGTTAGAACCGAACCGACAACCCGGTTAACCGAGCACAAAAGTAACCGAGATTGAAGCACCGAAATCGAAACCGAATTGGCCTCGGTTCGGTTCGGTTCCTAACCGAATAGGGTCGGTTCGGTTCCGGTTAACCGAACCGGAACCGAATTATTAAAAAAATATATATATGCAGTTCATAGGTATCAATCTGCATACGAAAAATTCCCATCCTAGCCACCACCATTTGCGCTGCATTGAGTTTTTGGTATTTAAATTTGTAGAAAAAATTATGTAGGTGCTTTGTATTAGAAATTTAAAAAATAAAAACAACCTATTTAGAATATACTTAATAAAAATAAATATTAAATGTGTAATTCGGTTCTAATCGGTTCCAATCGGTTCTAACCGATTGGAACCGAACCGAACCGATAACCGAAAGACACCTTTCTTTTGGAACCGAACCGAACCGATAACCGAATTTTTCGATTATCGGTTAACCGAGAAATGTGATAAACGGTTCGGTCATCGGTTAACCGACTAACCGATGACCGAACTACCTGCCCTACCCATTCTTAAACCCTCTCAATCTAATCTTCAGCTCAAAATTTCTTAGTATCAATTTGGGAAGAGATCAAAGGTATTTTTCTGTATCTCAGATTCTCTATTTACCTATGTTTCCCATCTTTCTCCCCACCATTTTTGGGGAGTTACTCGCCATCTGCCTTAATCCTCTTTAGATTTATTGGAATTTCTATTGATGATTTTGCTAAGACAGTATCAGTTGGAGATGGCCTTATAGGAAATTGGAATTGTTTATGTTATGGAATAAGATTTTCTGTTGTGAAAGAAGGACAAATTGGAGAATGTTTTCTAAGTAATTTTGGTTGGCTGGTTTAGCTTGGTATGGAGTCTGAAATTCAATTGAAAAGAACATTTTTTTCGAATTCATGTTTCAGTTTTGAAGCATTCCACCTAGAATGGTTTTCATTTCAATTGAATACTCACTTGTATTTTTTTCCAGTATTAAATAAACTGGAAATTCAACTCTTTGCCAGTAGAAAATTTAGAAATTTCATATGTTAGCCTTTGATATCTGGTGTGGAGATTGATGCCTAGCCTTCTCCAATAGCTCGAATAGTGAAAGAGTCGGTAGAAAAAGTTTATATGAACTAGGGAAATTGTGAAATCTTGTATTTTCTGACTGAGTGTTGATTTGGGGGTTTAGGGTTAGGGGAGGGGATAGGAGGATCATATCAATATTCATATTACTCTTGGAGCTGTACTTGAAGGTCGAGAAAGACGGCTTTTCTGTCCTCGCCTCTGCTTGATTATGTGTACATCATAATAGCTCAGATTTCGTTATGGTTGCATCTATAATTTGGATTTAATTGTTTGAATGGTGGCTTTAGGGATAGCTGAAATACACGTGTTCTTTGTTTATTCATATCACAGAGCAGTTACATTGGAGTGAAAGGTTTATGGAGAATGGGGATGAAGTGAGACAAGATCGAGTGGTTGAAGCACGGGCCAGAAATATAAGCCACAACGTGCGGTGCACTGAATGTGGTAGTCAATCTATTGAAGACTCGCAAGCTGACATTGCCATTCTCCTCCGCAAGGTGCCTGTTATTTCATTCTTTCTGGGCATGCCATGCTTTTGCTTCTTCTCTAAGATGCTATTGTGAGATGGGAAAATTGTGATGATCTATCTGGAACTTCATCTCTGTTAAAGCCTGTAATTTAAAGTTGGTTGATTTATATGTATATCATTATGTATATAGGGATCGTATGAGGGGTATGTTATTATTTTAGATCTAAACAAATTTGATGAATCTATACTAAAAGAGAAGTTTTCGTCATTTGTGGATCACTCTGATAAATTTGGAACACATTTATTTGACAAGGTTCAGTTTATAGGCACTTCTGCTATACACAGCAAATCCCATTTCTCTACTAGCTTTTGTAATGTGTATACATTTGATTTTGATATCTCTTGCATCTTTGTTTGTGTAAGTTAATACGAGATGAGATTCGGTCTGGTAAAAATGACAAAGAGATCTACAAGAAGCTGGAGGAAGATTTTGGAGAGACAGTGCTTTATGCACCAAAATTCGATATACAAACAGCGGCTATATGGCTGGCACCGGTTAGTAGCATGACGCACTCTGAAATTTACGTTCGTCTCCCCAATTACCTCACTAATGTTGTCGATTATGCAAAATTTGAAAACAGCTTACACTTACTGGCGGCGCCGTGTTGATATGGGCATTCAAGAGATACAGGCGAAAGAACAACGTGCATATCATGGCCCTAGACCTCGTCCGAGGAGTCCCATTGACTCCGAAGGAGAAGGAGGCGATGCTTGAGCTTCTGACGCCACCTTCTACTCGATGGTGGAGAAAATGGCTTCCTCGATGATTTGAGAGTGTCAAACTTTTCACCATCTTGCAAACTTGATTTTAGCAAAGTGCAGCAATTTATCTGTTTAAAATAAATAATTGTAATGTGGTGTTGAAACATTGAATATATATTATTCAGGACAGTTAAATGGGCTTCATAATATATTTTTGAAGTGGTATGAGTGGTAAATAAAGTGATGTATAGGGGTGTAAAGATTTCCTAAAATAGAAAGTTTGAAAGTTGTTATTTTGACTGAACGGACTAAAATGAAAAGAGTTGTTATTTTAAAAAACGGAGGGTGTATTGAATATTGATATGATCCTCCCCTAACCCTAAACCCCCAAATCAACAATCAGTCAGAAAATACAAGATTTCACGATTTCCCTAGTTCATATAAACTTTTTCTACTGACTCTTTCACTATTCGAGCTATTGGCGAAGGCTAGGCATCAATCTCCAAACCAGATATCAAAGGCTAACACATGAAATTTATAAATTTTCTACTGGCAAAGAGTTGAATTTCCAGTTTATTTAATACTGAAAAAAACATACAAGTGAGTATTCAATTGAAATGAAAACCATTCTAGGTCGAATGCTTCAAAACTGAAACATGAATTTGAAAAATAAGTTCTTTTCGATTGAATTTCAGATTCACATGTCAAAAAATTATTAGTGGGGCATATCACGTCATACTGCCATTTGGTATGTCCTAAGGCCATCCGCATCCATGTCTCTTATCCGTCTCTTAACCGTCTCATCTCTTCACTATTCATGGGCCCCACTGTACTTTTTAGCTCATCTCTTAACTAAGCTCATCCATCCATCTCTTAACCATCTCATCCCTTAACTATTCATTCAATTTCATTTTTTATTTTTATTTCCAACAAATTCAATTAATAAAAACACACTTCATTAAATAAAATAAAATTACAATTTAAATACCTAAAAAAATAAAAAAGACATAATTTAAAAAATTAGAAATTACAAATTGCACACTTAAACTCAAATAAAAAAATGGAGGCAAAGAAGCAGAAGAAGGAGTTCTCTAGTGACGATCATCTAACGGTTGCCAAATTTTGCCCAAATGTGCTCCATTAGATCCTCCTGGAGTTGGGCGTGGGCGGTAGAATCACGTGTCCTTGCCCGAATAGACAACCGCTCTTGCAAAGACGGATGCACTCCCGTTCGAGGCGGACTACTTGCGGTTGAGCTTCCCGGGGTTTCAGGGTCGAACCAATTTCCCGCCTCAGGTCCTTCGTCGGCGACAATCATGTTGTGCAAGATTATGCACGTATACATGATGTCGACCATATTCTCCATAAACCACTGTCGAGCCGGGGCTTTGATAATGTTGAATCGAGCTTGGAGAACCCCGAACGCTCTCTCCACATCCTTGCGAGCAGCCTCTTGCTTCTGCGCAAAAAGAGACTGTTTTTCGTTCGCAGGCCTGTTGAACGTCTTCACGAAGGTTGGCCACTTCGGATAGATGTCGTCGGCAAGATAGTACCCCATTTTATACTAGCGATTGTTAGCGATGAAGTTGATGGCCGGTGCTTTACCATTCAGAACTTCGCTGAAGAGGTCGGAATTGTTGAGCACGTTGACGTCGTTGTTCGAGCCGGGGACCCCGAAATACGCATGTCAAATCCATAGCCGGTAGTCGGCGACGGCCTCGAGTATAACGGTGGGGTGGGTGCCTTTGTGGCCGCTCGTGTATGACCCCCTCAACGCCACAGGGCAATTCTTCCATTGCCAATGCATGCAATCGACACTCCCGAGCATCCTGGGGAATCCGTGCACTTGTTCGTGAAGTTGGAGCAGAAACTGACAATCTGCGGTGGTTGGCTTCTTCAGAAATTCGTCGGTGAAGGCTGCCCGGACGCCTTTGCAGAAGTTCAACAAACAAAGTCTGGTTCGGACTGAAGTAATCACGCTCCAACCTTGCGGCGTTTTCCTCCCCGGTGCCAGGATGGATGTAAGTCCTGGGTCGCCTTTGAGGAGGCGCGACGGCTTTCTCCTCCCTACGTCGATCTTCTTCTAGCGATGCTTCCATTATTTGATGCATTTGCTCAAATGGATCCATAATGGATTAAATTTGGGAGAAGAAAAAAATAAATGAATGATTTTATAGAAGTGATTGGAGAGGAAAGAAAGAGAGATGAGAGAATAATACATGTGTGTTTGTGTGTCAAATGGAGAATGAGAAGAGTATTTATAGAATAAATAAATAAATAAATAGTTTTAAAATATGATCGTTGAACGGTCATATGACCTTTTTTTCTTTTGAAAAATTGATTTTTTAAAAAAAAATGAATTATGACGTCATAATCGCTGGTCGGCGAGTGGGCATCACGCCACCCGCCAGCGCCGCCAGCTCGAGGCCGGCTTCGCCGGGACGCATCACGCATCGAGACAGCTCGTCTCGTCGGGACGAGAA
>NC_062969.1:29640848-29760441 GCF_023119035.1 Salvia hispanica
ATTGATTTTTTAAAAAAAATGAATTATGACGTCATAATCGCTGGTCGGCGAGTGGGCATCACGCCACCCGCCAGCGCCGCCAGCTCGAGGCCGGCTTCGCCGGGACGCATCACGCATCGAGACAGCTCGTCTCGTCGGGACGAGAAGGATCCCGCATCGCTGTCTCGATGCCGTCTCGTCTCGTCGAGACGAGATCGAGACAACATCGCACAGCAATGCGGATGCCCTAACCACTGAATTTTTTCTCTAAGGCTTGAGGAATATTGGTTTATGCATGATGTTTGGGCTTATAGTATGGATTCTGAAATTAAGATTTTGGTTTATAATTTTGTAAATTGATATTCTTTTCAATTGAATAGAGTTTAATTTGAGTGTTGAATTTTATTATTTGTTTCATAAAATTATAATTCAGGAGTAATAATTTATTGTTTTATGATATTATTATTCTATTTTGATAAATGAATGTTTTGAGCATTATTTATAAATTTTCATTATTAAATATAAATATTTTTTTAATTAGTTACATGAATTTTTTTAATAATTATATATTTTGAAGTGTGGTTGATTTTTCATTATTTGGTAGTACTTTAATCTATTTTATCAAGGAATTATTGATTTATGAACTCCGTTAAATTTGTTAGTACTCTATTAATTTATTTGTTGATAATCTCAAAGTACATTGTAAAATTTTCAATATAGATTATTTATGTCAAAGGTCAATTATAGTATTTTGTATTTTCAAAAGTCACAAAATTTTAGTCTAGTTGACGTCACATTTGATTTTATTATAATGTTGTTTATTAAGAAGCTTTATATAATGTAGAATATAATTATTAGTTCATTCTATTATTATTTTATCTAGAATTTTTTTATGTTATGTTTAATACTTATATACTCCATAATTTTTTTTTAACATTGATGATTAGTAGTTACTTATTAATAATGTCATAAAACAACAAAAGATTAGGTAAGAATTCTTGAATATTTAAAAGTAATTATAAATCATTTTTATAATTAATTTTTAAAATCTTCAAAGCTTGGGCACATCGATTTTGTATGTGAAATCGTTAATCATAAAAAATACTCATAAGAAAATAATTATTAAAGATAAACCTATACAAAAATTCTACAGAATTTAATATTTAATAGAATAAGAAAGTATATAAAATATATGGATAAAGAAATAAAAATATGAAAGTACACTATTAATCATCAATCTTAAAAATGATTAGTAAGAGATACGGACACGTACGTTTAGGGTTTGGGACCTTATAAGGTCGGGTTTCGGGACGAGTTAGACTCAGATTTCTTATGTCCCGTGCATAGCATTTGTAATACATGGTTCATTTATTTTATTTTATTTTACTCCGCTTACAGTTTTTTTTGTTCGATCTCTTTTTTTATGTACTCCACTCTCATAAACTAAAGTTGTAGGTATTGTTTGCCGAATATGAAATATTTCATTTAAAGTGAGGTGGGAGAAGTGCATTTTTCTTTTCTTTTTTGTTATTGCTTATAATGTTATTAATTGTTTATAATACTATGAATAATGTAATTTACAGACATTCTTAATCATATATTTCATTATATATTTATTATCCTCTTTTTTTAATTTATTTATGTTAAAAAATTTATTCTTTATTTGAAAATCATTTGTCCTGTATTGGTTCAAAACTGAAACATGAATTTGAAAAAAAAGTTCTTTTCGATTGAATTTCAGATTCCATACCAAGCTAAACCAGCCAACCAAAATTACTTATACACCTACAAAACATTTTACAATCTGTCGTTATTTCACGACAGAAAATCTTATTCCATAACATAAACAATTCCAATTTCCTAATAGGCCATCTCCAGCCAATACTGTCTTAGCAAGATCATCAATAGAAATTCCAATAAATCTAAAGAGGATTAAGGCAGACGATATAATGAAAAACCAAGCGAGTAACTCCCCAAAAATGGTGGGGAGGAAAGATGGGAAAGTAGGTAGATAGAGAATTTGAGATACAGAAAAATACCTTTGATCTCTACCCAAATTGATACTGGAGAAATTTTGAGCTGAAGATTAGATTGAGTGGGTTTTAGAATGGGGTTATGCCTTTATTTAGTGGTTCTCAATTCTAAATCGCGGTTATGGCAACACGCTTTTTAATGTGTGGAATTAATAATTTGTGACAAGCTGACCCTTCTACTGTTGATGGACTGTGTAAGATTTTTAACTAATTTGTGGAGTAGTACTATTTTGCTTTTTAGTATGTGAAACTGAAAAATACATTTGGAAAAATAATTTTGTGCTAGAGGTTTTAGTGTTTGAAATATATGATCATATGCTTGATTGTTCTGTTACATCCCTCGTTCACTCAAAATTAAATGCATAATTGATTATGGCAAATATCAAATGAGGAAAGTAAATGCCAAAACAAATTCCATCTGGAAAAACAAGTTCACCAACAACTAATCAAGATGGCTCATAGATTAAGTGAACCTGTGGGCAAAAACCTGTGCCATTTCCGAACCCAGTTAAACCTACGGGAGAACCTTCAATAGATAAAGCTTAGACCACCCAATGGAAAGGATATAATCAAACAAAAACCTTGAGAATAGACAGAACTTTATGATACAAGTTGAAGTTCTCAATGGTCACCCGCGAGGAGCAGCCATTTGTTGCTTCTTGATCCTTTCGTCATTTTTAACCATACTGAATCATATGCAGAAGACAATAGATTTCAGTATTCACTAAACAAAGTAATGTTATATTGAAATAGCAGTAGTCATCTCAAAAGTCAAAACGGTGCTATAGTCATTGAGAATTACTCATTTTCATGATTGACATAGGACTAAACGTACACTTGGGGTGTTCGGTTTGCAAGATTGTATCCGGCATTAAATTAGTAGTGTGTTTGGTTCATGAGATTCAATCTCACAACTCAATCCTAGATGGATAATCATGGGATAATTAGTCATAGCTAACTCCCTATGACTAAAATAATCTAACAACTCAATCCTAGATATCTTGGTATTATTTTATCTTGGCAACCGAACACCACCTTGGATGACACAAAACCCGATTGTATGCTTGAAGATGTTCAATAGAAGTCAGTAGGACTTGAGAAGTAACTAAAGGACCAGAAGTGCATATGAAAATGAATTAGTTTATGCTGTTACCTGACGTCATGTGGGGTTATAAATATCCACTGGGAACCTTGGCCCAAAGCAAAATCCACTATAGAATCCAGACTGATTTTTCTGCTTACTGCATCCTGCAATTTATAATAAGAGAAACAATTAGGGACTTCACTGCTGTTGAATCAGTAAATATGAAATAAAGTATCATAAAAGGTCAACTAGGAAATAATAACTCCTAAATACTCCTTGCCTCTAGCAAATCGCCATTCATCAATTTTGCATAAAAGCTAAACATTATGTTGCTTGTCAATCCTTTGTCAACTTGAGTGCAAAATTTCCGGCCCAGATCAGTTATATTAGTAGTGAACTATAACCTTTGCCACTAGCAACCGTTGAAAGAAATTTCTTCACCAACGGACATTATTGCAATCACTCAATAATTCTATATTCTATAACATCAAAGAATAAAGAAAAAATAAAATTTCGGCTGAGTAGTAGGTTGCTGGCACAGGTGGGTCGCCGGTGCAGTAATGGAATGACGAAGGTAGAGTGGAATCCAGAAAATGGAGGTGTGCATTGCAGTTCGCTCAGTGAGAATCGAGATTGCTGACCTAAACCACTACTTAATTGGCTGAATGGGTTGTTGGGTTGGTGGGTTAATGGGATCGACAAACCCAACTTGGGAGCCATGAACCAAATGATGTGTCATATCTTGCCATGGCGGCCGCCATAGATTGCCACACAAAACTTCCATGTCACAGCGTGGCAGTGGCGTTTGGTCGAAAAACTGCCATCGTTATGGCAGATATCTGACAACAATGATATTTAGCTGGTTTATTTGGGATGAACTTGCTTTTTTGTAGCCAACAAGGAAACTTACAGATGCCACTTCATTCATACTAGTGAGGAAATGCATTTTGCTGGTATTTGCTATTGGCATTGTCCTATTTCAAGAAATATCCAAGCTTTCATACAGTTCCTTCCACTTTTAAAGTCTATGATATCTCAAGAAATTTCCAAGCTTTCATACAGTTCCTTCCACTTTTAAAGTCTAGGGTAATATATATTGAAGAATTCATGAAATTTCTGTACCACCTTAATTTCAGATTATATTAAGACCTAAACATGTCAACCCTCAACTCCAAATGATTTTCATAATTACATCAATTAGATAAAAATAAATGACAAACACATATATCGTCGTCTTGGAAGCAATTTAACGATAGGAAGTTAAAAGTAGCTGTGGAAGGACGTACCATAAATACATCAAATTCATCCATTGCCCGAAAAGGTGCCTCTGTCATCTCATGAAGTGCAAGGGCAAAACACAATGTGGAGAAAGATCTTTCACCACCTGTTAAAACATCAAATAAGAGATAATTACAACAGTATCCTAGCCGATTCTGTTTTGTTTCAGTTAGCTTTCTAACATTTTCAGTTAGCATTTTAACATTTTGTACCAAGCTGGACATGATTGATATAGATGTTCCAGCTTGAGGAGGGTGTTACAGGATATGAGTATCCTATATATATATGGCCAATGTTGACATATGCTGTTAACTGGATACGTCAAGGAGTTTTCAGCTAATTTTTTCAGTTGTTTTTTATCCATTTATAGAAAGTCAGAAGAATCAAAGCGAACACAGTCAGTACCCTCATTCACTAATTGCAATAACTTATACTCCCTCTGGGACCTCTGTCCCGGTTAAGATGACCCTTTTCGTTTTTCGCACGTGTTTTGGGAAAATCATAATAAATAGTTAAAGTGGAGGGAAAGTATAGTAAGAGGAGAATAAGGTAGAAGAGAGTATCTTAACTGGGACGGAGGGAGTAATTAACTTTTAGAATTATTGACAAGTTTTATTTAAACTAGAAATGAGAATATTATTGTACTCGTAATTGTTATGTGTGAAACTAACTACATACACTATGACATTACTACAAAAACATGTTCAGAGAATTGGTACTTAGTTATTGCAATATACAAATTAATTCATAACAATTATTATAAATTAGCACAAATGAGACAAAAACCATACTAGGGGTGGGTCGCTATACCATACCGAGAACATCATGGTTGACTTTTATACTTTATTGCGGTATACCGTACTTTTACATTATACTGAAATATGGTACGGCATACCGTAATTGCGTTATACCGAAGAAAACCTATTTCATACCCAAAATATTTAAAAGTAGGGTTTTGAAGGGTCTTTCTTTTTAATTCTATTTTGTATACAAATATATTAAATATAATAAAATATATAGTATAATATTTCAATATATACCGGTTTCAGTATATATCGAGGATTCGGTATACCCGGTATAGGAAAATTGATACGGTTACCGTACCAAAATCTTTTGGTACGGTATCAAATGTACCAAAAATTACGGTATATCGAAAAACTGGTATTTTCGGTATTCTTTTAGTGCGGTATTTCGATATATCAGTGTTTTTCCCTATCCCTATTCCATACTTCCGACAACCAGTCAAAACATAGAAACGTATAATGAGAAAATCAGCACAACCTTCTATAGAAGTTGATTAAACAAGAAGGATCAAACCTGAAAGTCCACTAGTGTCATGAACAGAGCTGCTTGATGCATCGTGTGGCATCTTTACCAGGTAAGGACCAATTGAAATGAGGGAAACTATCCAGCCAAGCCAACTATCAATTATTTTTAGATCGCAAGCAGTGGACCTAAGATAGTAACCATTCTTGATGAGAGTAGAGTTTTATTTCATTCAGGCACTTTACCTCTACTGAGAGAGTCTGATCTTCAAAATTAACATTGATTTGACCACTGATCCCTTTCTTTTTCAAGTGACCATTGAATCTATTAGACATAATTATTAGATCAGCTATACTTAATTTAAATCATAGTCCTACAATAAGAAACAAAAAGACGCTTGAAATGAGGAGAAAACCAAAAAGAGAAGAGGTCCTACTGCCATGACAGCTGACGTTTCAGATGAGTTGCGTTCCTATTGAATTTGCTCCTTCTCAAGTTTAGTGCCTTTTCACATGCCTAAAGTAGATAGTATAAATTAACATGCTTCAAGATATCAAGCAACCATAGACCACATTAATAGTGGAGAAGAAACATGATAAATTAAGGATGCTATAACCCACTTCCATTTTTTCCTGGAAGGCTTTGTAAGTACGCAGTTTTCTTGATATTTTCCGCTCTTTTTTCTCATATAACATTCTGAGATCATCAATAGATTCCGGAAATCTGCATAAGAAATCATCACTTCAAACAACAGAAGGATAAAACAACTTAACGTCTGATAGGAGTAAGTGTTCCAAATTTTACTTAACTTTGGGTCTCACGCTTAAGTCTTTCAGTCAACCTAGTGAGTTGGGCACTGAGATTCTCAGGATTGCTTTCCTTAAAGCATCCTAATGCCTCAATCTCATCCTCGGGAATTATAATTGATGCTTTGTGACGACCCTCCTGCAATTTCACCATGAACCATGTCTAGGTTTTATTTGAGAACAAACTTAGAACCAAAAACCCACATTTTTAGGGAACAAATGAATTACAGTTGACAACTACGAAGTACAGGGACCAAGTAATGTGATTTAAAAAGAGTAACGGGACAATGAGCAAAAGGACAATTGCAGGGGATTAAGATCAGAAAGTATTGCATTAAAAAGGATGTGGCATGGCAAAGATATTAGAAAAGGTATATATCAGGACCAGAAGAAACTTCTGCAAAAGACATCACCATTTTAACTACAAATGTAAAATGTAATCCGTATCTTTCTATAGCACCTGACAGCTATTCTCAAGCTCCCGATACTCAGTCTCAGCGTTTTTTAGGTCAGCAAGGACTTTAGTTTGCATAATTCCTTCATAGTGCTTTTTAACCTGTAAAAGAATCATACAAGTAAACTGCAAAGAAATTATAGCAAAAGAAGAGAAACGATGGGAGAATAAATAACACGGTAAATGAAATGGACCCTTTCGACTTCTTGTAAATCTCTCTCAATCATCATCAGTTCGTTCTCTGCTTCTGCTAATGCATCAATTTCTGCCTTGGCTGAATCTACATTATAAATACTAAAATAAGGCATAAACAAACCACTAAGAGTGAACAAAACAATCGAATACAGAAAGAGGATACCACAAAGATTCTCCAATGACATTTTAAGATCTTTAGCGTTAGTCCCTGCTTCATTCACTCGACTTTGAACCTTCTCTAGCAAATACGTTTTTTTTTGGTATTTCATCTTGCAGTTTCTACACATAAATTCCAAGTCAGGGAACATGAATGAATTATTATATAAGATGCCCACTACACAGACCAGATCTCCAAATACACACTATTAAATCAGCTCAAGAAAGTAGGACAACGATTAAGGTGGAACTTATTAAATAGACGCACAGATATCTCTTGACGAGTCTCATCCAGATTAGAGTCATCTGCTGCATTATCTTCGGATGAAAGTAATTTCTTCATATCTTTCAGCTCAAATTCTTTCGACATACATTGCCGCTCCAGATTGATGCGCCTTCTCTGCAAGAAGTTAAAGCAAATATGAATCAGCATAATCAAGCAACATTCCAGGAAAAAATGTAGCCAGAATTTTTGCATCATAAATTAGGAATACATGCAGCGCATATCATCAGATGTTATAAGACTAGAAGCACAATCAAGGCAAATAATGATCCAGAGATTCTTTAAAAATATGAAGGAATATGACTATTAGAAACTCCAATCATTGATATACCAATGTTAAGCCCCATAATCTTACAATTGCTTTGGTTTTATTTGTCACCGTGAAATAGGCAATCGTGATTAAATGATAAGCCAATAATTGTTCCGAGGCTTTAAACGATACAGTTCTATCAGAATTACTGAGATCACAATTAATGCATTATACTCCCTCCGTCCGACCATAAGCGTTCAACTTTCCATTTTGGGTTGCCCCACCATAAGTGATTGATTTTCTTTTTTGGCAAAAAGCAACACCTTTATCCCTCTTACTTTATTCCCTCTCTCTTTATCTCTCTTACTTTTTCCTATCTCATACTTTATTCTTTTCACTTAACTCAATAAATATCATTTTCTTAAATCCCATGCCCAAAAGAAACTCCTCACTTATAGTGGGACGGAGGGAGTATTAGAGACTGTTACTGTCTAAAAAGTTGAAGGGTGTGAAGGGTTACCTTTACATTGCTTAAGGTGTTTTGAAGATCAATCACCTCTTCCTCCATGGCCCGTTTCTGTCCACGGCCTTGTTGGGCTTTCAGTTTTGTTTCTGATGCTTCTCTCTCTAGATATTTAATCTGATCATCAAATGAACCAGAGAGACGGCCAGCCCTCATGTTTCTGTTTGGTGGAAGAATAGTTTGGGCTGAACTGCGGTAAAACCTGCGAAATTCCATCATTGAATTTACCTAAAAATTAAACTTGAAAGTTGAAACCACTTAAAAACTGGCACGCAAATAAAAAGGGAAAAGAAACTCAATTGTTAATCAACAAATTAAATTGAATACACAAATTTTCAAAGAAGATAATGCAATTAGATATGAATGTTACTTATCTACACAGAAAATTGATATAGATAAGCATTCAGATCAGTTTCTGTGATATGAATGTACTTACTATTCTTTAGGAAGTTAAGAACCCATAAAATAATGAGTGCAACTGTACCCTCCTCTTTTGTCTAGTAGATTATAATATAAATTTAACAAGTGGTACATCAAAATTACACTAAATCTGCCAATCAGTCATAAAATTTAGTATCACCTTCACCCTGCTATTAGTGGCCTACACAAATTGGGAACGTAGAATAAGAAAGTTGTTTATTGTGTATAAAGTGGTAGGGTCCACTAAAGTTGATTAACATTTTGAGGGTAAGAAGTTCCCTTTTTGGATTAGGGCACTTATAGTGGGACAGCCCAATAAGGTAGGTACGCAGGCTACTATAGCGGGACAGAGGGGTCATGTTGTTTGAATACTACACATCCCATTGGTTTTCTATAGAAACAAGATTATGATCATTTTTCAGCATAAGATGAATCAGTGTGATGCATTCCTAAAAAGAAAAGGCATAAACATAAAGAGATGGCTCGTGTTGTTTGTATGTACACAGGCTCCATATCAACATACATTTTGTACCCATCCGTTGTGTAAACCTCCTTAAGGTTTGGTATTCTCTGATCAAAGGCAACCGTTTTACCAACTTCATAATCTTTGACGAGCACTTGCCTCTCAGCATTACCCTGCAAGTGATGCACATGTTATCAAAAAACGAAATATCGCCAATACGCAGCAGAAGATAGAGAACATAAACAGGGAGACTCGTGATTAAATATCAAGTGGGAATCAAAGTTAACACTTCATCACCCAACACCAAAAGTCTTTTCTCCATAAAATATGTCGGCAGTAACTTTCTGAATGTAAATTTTTTTATCATGAAAATACATACTCTATCTCAGAAATGGCAAAATATATGAGGAATCAGTTACAATAAGAACAAGAACTTTTTCCCCCTAAAAAAGAACAAGAACCGTTTCCAAACACCACTGGATGTACGCAATCTTCCTTTTTTTCACTTTAGTATTTTATTAACACCAAAAGAAAAGCAATACAAGGAATGGGCCATCATGTATAGTGTAAAACATTAAGAAAATAGGTTTATTTTATGTAAAAACAAGGGGTGTTGCAAGAAATGCTGAAAGCTTACCATATCAATCAAAACATTAAGTACTGTAGAATTGTCAGAATGCAGAACTGACAATGCAGTGGGATGATTAGTCTGAGGAAGCATGTGCCTCGGAATGTTGATCCTACCAATAGAAACAACTAAACTGTGAGAGCCAATCAACTGCAACACATTGTCAGAAATTGATGCTACTGCATAGACATGCTAACAACCCCTGTCTTCTAAAATCATGTACGATAATCTGTAAGTGGTTATAGTTTGCTTCCCTTGCACATGCTCTTAAGATATGAGAATCTTTATGATCTGTGACAATGAAAGCATTGAGCAACCTGCCAACTGCAGCTTCGATAGCTATAGCCCACATGTCTCCATGTTCCAATTCCTGCAATAAAAAATTCAGAACGTAAGGAGTTACACTACCTTAAATAATTGCAGAAGTCTCTCATGCCAGAAAAACAACCAAGAGTCCTTTTATTCACAAAGTCAAACAATAGTGTCTATCCTGTTACTCCTGGATTTGGATGTAGGTGAGGTTAGTCAGGGATTTAACAAATAACAACAATAATATCCTTACTAGAATAAAATGTCCTCTACAATTAGTTAATTACAAAAACTCATCACCAAATTGAGTTGAGTCGAGAAAGTATACTGGTGTTGCCGTCCGGAAAAGAAGCAGACAGGAAAGACCCTAAAATGGAGTCCTTCATCTGACAGGGAGAATAGGGCAGCCTATGAGAGGCCTGGAAGATTGCCGGGAATAGAGCGGGATCGGCACCGGCACCAAGCAGATGCCGTCGAGAAATCTGCAGAGCCTAAGGTCGACGATAGAGCAGAGTGAGCCGACGGGATAGACAGAGGTCATCATGAAGAGCTCACAGTGTTCGGACGGTGGACCGGAGAGGTTGTTGCCTGCTGACGGGTTGAAGATTGAATTTTTTGGAAAAGGGACGATGGCCAGTCGATCTTGTAGCCGAGAAGATAATGGTGAGAATCCGTGAAGAGGCCACTCAGAATGGCTAAACTGCCAAAGATGGCTCCTAATGGCACGAGCTAAAACTGCCGAAGATGGCTCCTAATGGCACGAGCTAAAACTGCCAAGATGGCTCCTAATGGCATGAGCTAAAACTGCCAAGATGGCTCCTATGGCATGAGCTAAAACTGCCGAAGATGGCTCCTAATGGCACGAGCTAAAACTGCCGAAGATGGCTCCTAATGGCATGAGCTAAAACTGCCAAAGATGGCTCTAGACACGAGCTAAACTGTCATCAGAAAAATTGAAGCACTCCTAAATACGAGTATAAACTATTTATCAAAGTGAAAATCGTGCAAGTTAAGTATTGAAAAAACTCGATACTTAACTTGAGGGAGAGTGTTGGAAATAGAATATGAGGGTCTCAAGATTGTGGGAAAGAGAGTAACTTTATGGTCTCAAGGGAATATATCATTACTATGGTAGAGTCCCCAAGTTTATAAGTCCCTAGGTCCTTTAATTCTCTAGTCCTATAAATAGAGATGTCCATTGTATCACAAAGGACAATTCAAACCAAATACAATGTAGTCGATATAGCTTTGAGTATTTTTATTTTCCGCATTTTTACTTTTCAACAAGAAGCATTTGAAATTGTTATCAACTCACTTGGAACAAGAATCCTTTTAATATGACCCATTTTATCATCAGTCAAAGTCCACAAGTTTCTAGAATCTAATCATAAACCAAGATGGGATTAATGATGCAACTTACTTAATCAATCATCATAGACACAGTACAAATACTTCACAAAAAATAGAAAAAAATACATAAAAGGGCATGTTGCTATTACTTTGATAAGAAACCAATGCAACACGATGATACTTCAAAGTTTCACAACAATGAACAAAAAAATAGATCCTAATATGTATCTTCCAAGTGGATACACATTTAAGTTAATTCAGCCAGAACAAATCTGGTACATTAGATTTTATGGCTTGTTTTTAATTGCTCTCAAACTCAAACTTTGGCTTAAGTGATCTGCTTTTCCTTTTCAGCATATTTGTTAGACAAATGCTTTTCATCTCAAACAGCACTAGCTGGTTATATTTCACTAAGGGATATGTGGAGAAACAGAAAAAGAATATTATGTAGCAAGAACTAATAGTAAACCATGAAGATCCATCAACAAGCATAAATAGGTAGTATCATGCAAGATGAAGCATGCCAGTGAACTTCAATAATATACCACATGGACGCCTACAGGACCAATGGGTGGAATACTAAATTTATGCTGATTCCGCTCGATCGCCTGTAAGAGATTAGTTACCCGACCACCTCCAAATGCAGTAACCTTCAAGGACAAAAAAACTGAGATCATAGAAGAAATTAGATGTAACATAATATACGCATATCAACAAAATGATCATTCAGGACCTTATTTCTTTGATGCATTTGGATTTCACGTATCCGCGAGGCAATATCACGATTGTTTTTCTCGGCATCTTCAATCTGGAGAAGGAGAAACTTACTGACTAAAATATCCATAAATTAAGATTTCATGGAAAGACACAGGCACAGGAAACATCTAGAAACATGACATATTGCAGAGGTTCAAATACAAATTCCATGGTGAGAGAAAAAAGGACATTGAAAAGACTTGAATTCCGTTGATATTTCCTCACATCAATGATATACAACCAGTTCTTGGTATGCAATTCCATTTCATGCCTTTAGCTTATTGCACAAGTTGAAGCATCATACATATACCATTACCTGATAGGAAATCTGCTGTATTTCATTTTCTACCAATGCTATCCTTTGCCTCATCTTTTCCTCCTCGTCCTTCGATCTGAATGACAATTTCATTTTAATGAAAAGACCATTCAATTCTGAAATCATGAAAGCAAGCACATAGCAGATGACAGAATTTTGGAATGGAATGCTACCTCTGAATGTTGACATTGGCTTCCTCAACTTCAACTTGAAGCTCCATAAACCTTTCCTCCATCTCACTTTCTTCAGCCTATTGTGCAAGTTATAGCTAATTCAGTTGTATTTTAGTGACAGATGTATACATATGAACAGATTTAATATGATCTCATATTAATGTCACATTCAAAACCACCAAATCACTCTACGAACGGGTCTAAATTCAATAATCTAGTTAGCATTCTATGATACTACCCAAAGAAGTTCGATAGGTTTGCTAACCAAAGGTAAAAGCCATCAATTCATTAACCAAATATGAAATGCTCTAGTCTCATGCATAATTTCAATTTGACAATTAAAACTGAAGTAAGGCATTATTTTTGCATGTTATAGCCTTAAGCAAAAGACAGTAATTGCATCCTGCTGTGTTGAAGTTCACTTTAGCACTAAAGTTCAGAACCCTTAAACTTAGTTTATTTTCTGCCAAATCATATTAGCATCTAAATCCACTTTTGAACATATCTGAAATTTTGACAATGACAGGAATACTTTAGAAAGAGAATATTACTAGGGGGAAAAAAGGCAAGTTATGATACACCTACTAAAAAAGAGAGCATATATTACAACTGTTGTATAAGTTAAATTTTGGATAATAAGAAGTGGAGAGAACAAATAATGCCAAGATATGATATACTCCCTCTGTCCCATTTCATGTGAAACATTTCTTTTTTGCACGTGTTTTGGAAAAATCATAATAAATAGTTAAAGTAGAGTGAAACTAGAGTAAGAGAGAGAATAATGTAGATGAGACTCTCCTCTACATTATTCTCTCTTAGTTTACTTTCTCTTCACTTTAACTATTTATTATGATTTTCTCAAAACACATGCGGAAAAAAAATGTGTCACGTGAAATGGGACGGAGGGATTATAATTCAGTCATTAGGCCTAAATTTATGAAAAATTGTGTAAATCTCAATATCAGAACAGCTGCAAAATCCTTCATTTGTAGACATGGGAGAAATACATTGATGTCAAAAAATCACACATCAACAAAGAATCTAGTTTATCTTCCTTTTTATAGTCATCTGGTTTGGTGTTTAAAAGCTGATAGATACTCTTAAAAAAAATAGGGCATTACATACAATAATCCATTTTTATTTGAGCTTGAAACACAATAGGATCTATTTTCTATTCTCAGATAAATTTGATATAATATTCTCAAAGACATGACAATGCTGTTCACGGAATAATAAGGAATCAAATGTAGCTTCAGGCACAAGCTATTGGGATGTGTTAGAAATGGGCCACTCACCCCCTTAAAGGGCTTCATAAGAGGGGAGGGTTATCCAAGATTATGTAGATGAGACAAGATCATCACCAAGTCGATGTGGGACAAGAATAAGAGAGGTTTTAACAGGAAGTAATGAGAGGCAGTTTTTCAAATACATTGGAATGTATATCAGATTCCTAGGATAAATATCGTCTAGACACATCTCAAAGTAACACCAATGACCCCAGATTAGTTTGTTTCACCTATGTGAGTTTTAAAGGGCCGCTTGGCATTTGTATATTATATTTTCAGCAAGTGTGTTACCTGTGTATTTTTCTCATACTGCTCATTCATTTCCTGAATGTGCCTCTCGAGTGATCTGACCTGTTTAACCATATTTGCAATTTGCCTATTTATGCGCTCTTGTTCCCCAGTTAGCTCGAGCTGCTCCTTCACAGCCTAAAAATTACATGCAAGGATCTTAACCACAAAAACAACCCTGTTGTGAAACTCTAAAAGAGTGAGAACACTAATTATGCTGCTGAATGTAAAAGAAAACAAGTCAAGCAGTTGCTAAAGTAGATGAGGCAAACAAGTATTCTTAATGAAACAAGAAAAGGAGAAGATATACAGTTGAAGATTTTATGGAGGCTAACTCCAAAGAACATTTATTTGGCACAAGCAGAAGAACATGATAGAAAATGAATGCCAAAACTAGAACCTAAGGGAAGTGGGAGATCTAAACAAGACTGCATTTTTCAGCCTTTGATCGTACATAGAATATAGTGGAATACAATTATCATACCATAGAAAGACTTTGCTGCAGATCCACCTTCATTCTTCTAACTTCAGATGTTCTTTCCATCATATTTGATATTTCATTTTTCTTTGTTTCCAATCGATCATTCAGCTCTTCCATCTTGTGCTGTGATAAGCAATGTGGAGTTTTTCTGTTAGCTAAGTCTTTGAATCAAATCTCAGACAAGAGGTCATGTGTATCTGGCAAAAGAAATTTGGCCAAACTGGAGAGAGCAGGATGGGTGCACTAATAGGGTTTAGCGAGTACTCTGAAGAATAAGGTTTTAGATTCCACTAAATTTCACAACCAAGGCAATGAATGACATCACCCCCAGCTAATTTTCACTACTCAGTGGTAGGAAATTAAACATTAACACATAAGATCTGCAATGTGTCCAGGCACTTTGGAGACAAATAAACAGACAAAGAATGGATAATGTTATTTCCAGGGGAAAATAATCTACATACATGATTCTGGTCAATCTTCGCTTGACAGCTAGGTATCCTTCCTTTTAGCTTGTCAATCAACTTATGTTGCGCATCAAGTTTTCTATCAGCGTCATATACCCACGACCAAGCTAGTTTTTTCCTTAATAACTGCACATGTTGTGTTATCTCCTCCATAACTTCCATGTTTTTTATCTTTTCCTGCAATTCATCAAGTTCCTTCTTTGCCGGCCTCAAGGAATCTTCCAAATGACTAACTAGGCCCTTTGCATCATTAATTGTTTTCCAATACCTTTTAGTAGGTCATCCACTTGTTGAAGAAGTGTTGCCTTGTAAAAGAACTGTAAAACTAGTGGTTACACTTATCCAAAATAACGAGATTCAGTTGCTATGCGGAAGTGACAAATTAGTTAATTACAAGTTCATTGTTACCTTGAATTTGTCTTTTCCATTCCCTGAATGTAGAAATTCTCTGCTCTTGTCTTGACCCATGATTGTGCATGGGTTTTCTACATCAATCTATATAGCAGAATCACAAGACAGGTCAACCACATGAAAATAAAGATCACAGTATCATCCACAAAACTAAAGGCAAAGAGAGGGGAGGGGATATAAATAATTAAATTAGAGGATATGAAATTATCTAATAAAAGAGTATTGTGTCCCTTTTTGTTCCCAAAAACACACTCATATTTGAGGCATAAGAAGCGGGGCATTTTTCAATATATATTTAAACAGTATAATGATGAAATATTAAAATGAGATGCAGTAATGATAGCTCAACAGAATACTATGATAAGTTACACCAAAGGATTGGCTACAGGCAAGCCCAAAATAAAGACACTTCCTAAATTGATAGTCCACGTTAATATGAACATAGGTTCTAAATCTAAGTACTAAAATAAGGAAAGCCAAGCTCATTAATAGATTTGGTTGATAATTTCCATGACAAATAAGTGATTTAGCACATTGACACCTCAAACCAGCTGACCAATTGTTTGAATTTGAAGTATACCAAATTACACATGGAATTTTTGTATTAACTAGCACAGTCAAGAGCATACAACTCTGATAGTAGTCGTCATATCTATTGAAGATATAACAAAGAGATCTTACATGTTGCAAACTGAATGTATCTATTTATAGTGAAGGATTGCCTATCTCCAGTATCAAACCTTTCTCTTGTTTTCTTTTACTCTTTAATGAGATAAATTTACATTTGATGGGGCTGTAAATACATAATAAATTGCTAAGCTATATGTAGAACTCTGTCACATGCATATCATATGACAGGCATGGTTATACTATCTGAAAACTGTGGAAATATCAAAAGGTAAGTTTTCACAGTGTCAGTTCACTGGTGGATTGCTAAGCAGAGTCACACTATGATCCTTAAGAACACTTAACCATGGAAAATCTAGTAAAAATGGTACTTATTATCATCCCTGCATGAACGAGTACACTATAAGCAGCTCTCAGAAGAATTTATGATTGTTGAAGATTAATGTACACAAGAAAATTGAGGGGGGCATGGGGAATGGAAATATTTAGTGACTTTTCTACTTCTAACTATATAATTTTACATTGTTCACTCTTAAAATACTTGAACTCTCAAAATGAGTAACATATGATTGCCAATATTTTGAATTGGCTTTCCAATGCCTCCCATTCAGTGCAGGCTTATTAAATCTCCATTTTTCTCAGTTTATTATGACCGACACACCAGTTTCAGACTGGATCGACATCCCTAAGAGTAAACACAACATCCATAATTGTTATGTCAGTATTCAGTAATCAACAAAAAAAATTCACTCACTAACAGCACTTACAAGTTACTTCTACTCACCAGACATACAAAAGAGTTGGAGAAAAAGGATATTTGTCACATGGTCCTTTCTTAGTAGTACTCCCACTGAGATGTTTTTTCCCAACTTCCTATTCAGGCTTCAACAATATACCAAGTCAAAAGAGGCACACCACAATTCTTTCCCACCAGGCCACCAACGATCACTTCTAACTAGCAAGCATTCTCCTCTCCTGAATAGATACCATGACAACCATGCTAGTACAAAATCAACATATAAAGGTGGTCCAATCATTGGTACAGTTGAGGATAGCTTTGTAGGTAGCAGATTGATATCTTTCTCTCTCCTCTAGCTAGAAAGAGAGAATGATTCCCGATATTATATCTAATGTAGCAAATCAGTAATTATCAACTGGGAGAGATAGCTGAGCAACTAAAGCTTCGAACATTCCATGAAACGCTGCATTATATAAAGCTTAACCAACTAAAAGATATTAGAAAAATTTGCATTACTAAACTATTTCTAGGACCTCAAGGACTATAGCCCACAAAGAATACCATACTTTACGGTCAGGTAGGATATAGTGTGTCAAGATAATGTTATCTCACGCTAGCATCATGGAAGGGTGGAACAAAAACAACATTGGAAGATATGTCTGGACTCAAACATATATTCTTTAAGTTGAGGTACAGTAAGTGCTAATGAAGTTCTCCATTATAGTCCCCTGGTCTCCCTTTCACTCCAAATGACTACGTCAATTTGCTAAGTGAATCAATATAGTTTGATCAATAAACATCAAGTGATAGAATCCTGAATCAACAAGGCCAGAGTTGAGAACTCAGATAAGGGACAAATAACCAAGTCAATAACTTGTTCATATCAAACCAAAAGGATAGCTTCCCTAAGTTATAAAAGAAGTAAAATTACATAAAAAAATTTGCAGCAGGATCAATTCATCTTTCATGAATCAAAAAATGCATTAAAAAAGTTTGTAGTACTGACATTAAAGTAATCTACAAGCTCACGAAGATCCTCTTTCTTGGTGCCAATTTTCCTACCTGGATGAGTGAGCAATCAGAATAGTTCAGATATCTAGTGTTGTCATTAACTAAAGATAGTAAACTTATATACTCCCTCCGTCCCACTCTAAATGAAGCATTTCTAATTTTGCTCAGGATTTTATGTTGTGATGTTTTATAATAAAGGAGAGAGAATAAATTAAGAGAGAGTGATGTTTCTATATTTAGAAATGTGTCATTTAGATTGGGACATCCCAAAAAGGAAAATGTGTCACTTAGAGTGAGACGGAGGGAGTCATATAAAGAGAAACATGCATGAGAATACTAACAACATTGAAGACTACCAAGATGCCAGAAATTCAAAACATCATATGCAAGGAAGCACATCTTACAAAAAGTATTGTTACCTGAACACTGAAAAAAACGAAGACAACAATTTTTCTCATGGGAGAAAACTAATGTTACACTTTAATTTTCTTCCTATGTCAAAAGGAAATTTCAGTAGTGTAACAAAGAGCATGTCATAGGTATAGGTTAATCAATTATAGCTATATATATGTATAGATACAGGGACAATCTTTACTAATAAATACTCATGGCACTAATTCTTTTGTAAGCTGCACTAAAATGTAAGAAGGTAATTTATTTATAAGAAACAATTTCCCAAGGCAAAGCATCAAAAAATCTGACAGTTAAAAGAAGGCATTACAAAAGGAGTTTGAAAATTCACAATCACTCTTACTCTTATATATACTTCTTAAAATATCATTTTAATGGCATGGAGTTTGTAACTTTGGAGTTTGGAGATATTCAACTTTTTCTGGACATATACAAAAAGCAGATGTGAGCTTAGACAAAGTAAATAAGTAAAACATATTCAACTCTTTCTGCTCATACTGCCCATATCAAATGTGAGCTTCGAACCAAGTAATAAAACCTTGATTGTTTCTTAATGTGATGCCTCCACTAGCCGATTCTGTAACTTTACGCTCCACAATGATGACGTCTCCATACAATTCATGCTTAAAAGCATCTTCACCTTGATTTTTTATCTCAACTTGAACAAGTGCAGAGCTGTATGTGAAACAAAAAAAGGTTGGTAGCAAGATCAGTATAACAAGAAACAATTAGTCAATTACGTAGTAATAACTTGCTAGCTCCAAATTGGACAGATGATGTCTACACTCTACAGAATGATGTGTATAGTATTACATAGTAGGCACACTTCAAAATATTTGTAGAAATGAGATGCGCAAAGTCATCTCATAAATTACGCATAAAAGAATTGAGGAGACATGATATTTGATTTCGAACTTGGAAGACTAAAATTTCAAATCAAACAAGTAGTACTACATATCACACATGCATCTTCCCTAAATTCACAAAATGTATCTGATTGCAATTTCTAACTCAAACCTAAACCTAAACCTTTCCAGGAAGTGAAAAAATAAAACAAACCTGCAGCCAGTTTTGATAAAAATTTTAAGAGTATTCGCTCTCTGCGTACCACGAGCTCGGCACCCGAATGCTACGCAAAGTGCCGTTAATATTGCGCTCTTTCCACCTAAATAAACAGGGAAAATTAAAAATAGCAACCAAATCACACACATTCACACATGGACACAGATAGGTATAGTTATATGGAGAGTGAGGGAGCGTACTCCCATTTTGACCGGTGATGAAGTTAACAAAGTCTCCGAAGTCGATGTCGAGATTGCTGTGGCACATGAAGTTCTCGAGATGGATTCTAGAGATTATACCGGCTTGCAGGCGTTTCGACCGGCGAGAGGGGTCGTCGGGGAAGAGAGAGGAGGGCTCCATCAGCGGCCGGTGATGGGAAAGGAAGAGTGGGATACACAAGTATTTTGCGCGGGCACAATAGAAACCGGATTCTCTTTGGATCTTTGCTGCTGCTATTTCAGATATTTTTACCCGTATCTTTTAATTACTTCTATTTATTTTTATTTATTTAGTGATATCTTCTGCATTAGATTTACACAATGTTTGATTAATGCTTAGAAAATAATTCCTGAAAAAATGAATCCACGTGCTTAGAAAATATCAAGATTTATATTTGATTTAAACACTAAACTAAAAATATATAACTACTTTTTTGTCAATAAAATATACTGTACATAATAATTATTATTATATATTAAGATGTTTTTAATAGATTAGTACTATTAATTTAAAATATAAAAATAATATATATTATTGTAATTATAGTTATTTACTACTATTATAATCATAAATAATATAATAATGAATACGATTATTATTATAATTATAATATTTATTGATATTATAGTCAAGAGTAAAGGTCAAAATTGGTCATAAAAATATACCAAGAATATGAATTTGGTCCAAAATATTCACTTTTTTAAAATTGGGTGCAAAATATTTGAAATCGTTATCGAAGTGGTCCTAAACATTTGAAATCGTTGTCGAAGTAGTCCTTTTCCGTCAAAAACTAACGGTCAACGCCTAATTAATGATCTTTTAAAACTTAATTAATATACTAATTCATAATTAATTAAACAAAATTAAATATAAAATTAATAAAATACTAAGAAATTCCAAAATCGACTATTTCTCCCTCTTTTTCCTTCTCTTCCATCTCTCCTTCGTTCTTCCTAAATCGGAATCTCTCTCTTCTTCTCTCCGGTGCTCAACGTCGTCGCGTCTTTTCTCTTTGCTCGCTCCTCCACAAATTGTCGTCATAGTATGTTTCTCTGCATCGCTACTGTTCCAGATCAAAACCGTCGCCGTCCACCATTGTTGTCGCCATCAACCCCCATTCCTTTCGGATAGGGCTGATTTTGGGGTCGAGATAGGCGGCGGCGGCGTAGATTTCTGGACTAGAGAACTCTATTTTGATTTTTTTTTAAATTTTATTAAATTACTAAACATCATTATACAAATTAAGTCAAAAATCGTTAATTGGGTGTTGACCGTTAGTTTTTTATGGAAAAAAACCACTTCGACAACGATTTCAAATGTTTAGGACCACTTTGATAACGATTTCAAATGTTTTGGATCCGGTTTTCAAAAAGTGAATGTTTTTTACCAAATTCGCATTCTGGCTATATGTTTAGGACTAATTTTAACCTTTACTCTATAGTAATAAATTTGAAATTTCACTACATGTTTGATTGATTAATTATTAATATATAATATAATAATTAATATTATTATTATTATTATTCATAATTTAATTAATTACATTATTATTTAATAAATTATAATTACTATTATGATAATAGTAACAATTATAAATAATATAATAATATAGTTATTTTGTTATAATTGTAATAATAGTTATTTATTACTCCCTCCGTCCACGAAAATTCGTCCCGGTTTGACCGGACACGGATTTTAAGAAATGTAATGGAAAGTGAGTTGAAAAAGTTAGTGGATTGTGGGTCCTATTTTTATATATTAGTTTTATAATAAAATGTGAGTAGGAATGAGTTAGTGGAATATGAGGTCCACTACCAAAAATGGTAAAAGTGAAATGGGACAAATTTTGGGGGACGGACAGAAATGGAAAACTGAGACAAATTTTCGTGGACGGGGGGGGAGTACATTGAAATTAAGTAGTACTGTATGATTTATAATTTTAAAAAAATAAATTAGTTTTAGAAATATTCTAATTAGTTAATTAATACCAATAATAATAATCATAATAAAATTATACTACTATACTTCATTAAATATCTAAATATGAATGAATCCTAAATTGGAAAAAATAATACCCAAGACAAGTTAGGATACAGAAATAAGGAATGTTTTACTAATTTCCTTATTTTCAGAACTTTGATTGCTTTCCCAATTTGATTAATCTCCAGATAAATATAAAAATTTACAATTTAAGAAATTAGATTACTTTTTCAAATAAAATCTTAACAACCAAACTGATTACTTGATTAATTTATGTGATTTAATCTATTTTATGCATACATCTTGTACACTCTAAAGTACTTCATCTGTTCCATTGAAGATGACCTACTTTCCTTTTTAGTTTGTCCCAATTAAGATGACCATTACCTAAAATGGAAACACTTTTATCTCTACTTTATTCTCTCTCTCTTACTTTACTCTCTACTCTCAACACACAAAATAAATTTACATAAAATCTTGTGCCGCCCAAGAAATCGGTCATCTTCCTTGGGACGGAGGGAGTACTTAAATCAAACATTTGACATTGATCTATATTTATTATTTTTATTATATAATGTTAAAATTAAGATTTATGAATAAAATATAATAAATAAATTCACTATACAACTAAAATCTCAATACGTAATTCAAATTAAAAACACATAATTTACGGACCATCGATGTGGCCAAAGTGGCCCAAATTGCTTCAATTATATTTTGTTGGAGTCGGTTTTGTTGCTCTTTTGTCACGGTTCAACTCATGAAAGGTTGCATACGCTCGAAAATCAAGAGGAATGCCATAAACACAAGGGTAACTAATAATTAATAAACACGGATGTTTAGGGGTTATGGTTTGAAATGAATGAATATTGCATTAATATAGTTCATCTTACGATCTTAGTCTATATATAAAAATTTTGGTGTTTTTGATATGCTTGCTAAGTTTTGAAGGAAAAATAGTTAAAGCTGGTGTATTCTGACCAAGTCTTCAATGGATACCAACGTCTCTAGTTTTGAAATAGCTTCGCGTGGGTATATCGTACGCTTAAATTGATGTTCGTAAATAAAGTTATGACTGTTTTACGGAAGTTATGTAGTCCAGTCCAAAAGTTATGGAATTTTGGCGAAAATTCAAGATGTTTTAATATATACCACTTGAAGCCAAATCTTTTCCAACTAGGAGCTATATTATGCATAATCCAAAAATACCTAATCAGTACCTATCTCAACTCAAAAATAGAGATTTGGAGCCCTATAAATAGTAAACTACATCATCTCAGTATATAATTCCATATCTAAATCGGTTATTCATATTAAAATCATTGAAGAATCTATGATCCAAAGGAGATCTTAGGAAATTAGAATACGGCTGAAAAACACAAAATTTAGTTGACAAGTAATGTTTTTAATTGTGGTTTTAATTTATTTATTTGTAGATAGCTATATTCTTATAACCTTATGGATTGAAAAATAATTGACTCCAATGTAAGATTTTTATTTCTTTAATATTGATCTTGTTCTGCCTTGATTATTCACAGGCTTTTATTCAATCGTTGGATATTGCCTTGATTGATCCTAATCACTGATCAATGATAACTTTGTTTGGTAGTCCAGAGCCTTAGTCCTAGCGGCATGAAGCTTAGATATTATTGTATGAGGTGACGAGTTCGAGCCTCTTGACTTCAGTTGTAATTTCCTCTTTCATATAGGAGTTTGTTTAAAAAAAAATTGTTTGACATATTTTATGTCTCAATGCATGATTCATTACGTAGGCGTCGATACATCGAACCTAAGATAATAGATTTGTCTTTGTTGTAAAATTTGAAACACAACATAGCTTCATTTGTGTCTCAAGTGCGGATCAAACACAACCCATTTTTTCCATGTTCGTCACCTTCTATTTGACTTTAAGATTCAATATGTTTTGTCCAATCAGACTACTTAGTCTTCAACTCCAAATTGAGATGTGTTTTATGTGTTTCGCTCAGGCCTCTTCACTTTCATTTGCCAACAACTTAACTTTCTACAAAGTCATTAGCCCATTACATATTAGAAAGACTTCTTGTTATATTCTTGATATATGAACACCCCAAGTGGAGAATACAAGTCTCGCTTAAGCAATATCAAGTGACTGTAGGTGACATAATATTTTTGTTGTAGGTTACTCGATGGAGATGAGATTGAATAATCTTTCGTGTGTAGTATCTCTTAAAATTTTGTATCATCCACCAAATATGTTGTTTCTTCAAGGCGAAGAAAGTTTAATGCTATATTATTAAAATTTCTTATCATCCATCAAATATGTCAGTTTTCGCCGAGGCGAAGAAAGTTTCATAAAAAACCCTTTGTCCCAAGTTATTTGAGTCGTATTTTATTTTGGGTTGTCTAAGTTATTTGAGTCATTTCTCTTTCTGGCTAAAAACAACACATTTAATCATATCCACTTTATTATTTCTTTTACTTTACTCCCTGTTACTTTATTCTCTACAAAACCATTAGCCCATTACATACTAGAAAGACTTCTTGTTATATTCTTGATATATGAACACCCCAAATTGGAGAATACAAGTCTCGCTTAAGCAATATCAAGTGACTGTAGGTGACATAATATTTTTGTTGTAGGTCACTTGAAGAGTTGCTTGATGGTGTGTCTAGAAGCTAATGATGATTAGTGAAAGCGTTATTAAAATTTCTTATCATCCATCAAATATGCCAGTTTTCTCCGAGGCGAAGAAAGTTTCATAAACCCTTTGTCCCAAGTTACTTGAGTCGTATTTTATTTTGGATTGTCTAAGTTATTTGAGTCATTTCTCTTTTTGGCTAAAAACAACACATTTAATCATACCCACTTGATTATTTCTTTTACTTTACTCTCTGTTACTTTATTCTCTACAAAGCCATTAGCCCATTACATACTAGAAAGACTTCTTGTTATATTCTTGATATATGAACACCCCAAATTGGAGAATACAAGTCTCGCTTATAGGTTACTTGATGGACTGTAGGTGACATAATATTTTTGTTGTAGGAAACGTTTTCCTTTTTAAGTTGTCAGATTAAAAATAAAATGTTTCCTTAAATGGAAACAACATCATCTCTACTTTTTTAATTTTTTTTACTTTATTTTCTCCTTATTGACTCACAAAACAATAATACATAAAATTCCGTACTAAAAAGTAAATATTTCATTTCTAATTGGACGGAGGAGCATATTTTAATCAATTTTATGTATTTCCTTTGTATTTAAAACGTGGATCCGTTATATTCCAATTTTTGATGGAGTGAAAATTGAAATAGCCGCTAGCCAATATGCAACACATACTTACGTCCGTTTATTTAAAATTAATCATACTTTTTCCATGTAATTCTTTTTCTTTCTTTTTTTAATTTTGATTTACCAATGTAACAACTATTCCCATATTAGTTTGTTCTAAAAAAGTACTCCCTCCGTCTATCATTAAATATTTTATTTTTTCTTTTTTGTCCGTCCGTCAATAAATATCATATTTCACTTTTACTATATTTAGTAAGTGAACTCCTTATTCCACTAACTCATTTTACTCGCATTTTATTATAAAAGTAATATATAAAAGTAGGACTTACATCCCATTAATTTTTTCTATTCACTTTACTTTTTTTTTACAAAGTCAAACAATTTCTTAAAATCCGAGCCGGTCAAATATGAGACATTTATTCATGGACGGAGAGTATGAATTTTCTAATTTTGGAATAACTAAATACCTTTACGCGTCATTTTATTTACAACTTATATCATTACACTACATTACTAATAACGTTGAGCTCACTCTCCACTGACTCCATTTATATTAATTATCATTTATTATGTCTTATTTTACCAATTACTATAATTTAAAATTTGTAACAAAGTAAATGTTCATATTTTTTAGTGATTAAGGATATATTAAAATTAGTTTTTGATCCACCTATCAAAAATCAAAATTAAGTTATAAAAACAAGAAGTTGCGGCTGAGCAGCAGATGATTTGACATATGTGCCTAGGCTAGACCAGGCAGAGCTCTTCCATCGTTTCTCTTCATCGCCAATTTTCGCCCTAATCGCTCTCCCCAATCTCAAAACCCTAATCTTAATGGCATCTGAAAAGTTGGGAATAGTCCCCTCCCAACAAATTCTCAACCAGCATCCCCAGCTAGTCTTCCCAGAAGCTTTCGCCTGCACTCCTCCACCGCCGCATCGCCGTCCCTCCGCCGCCGCTGATCCCGCTCCAAAAGCTGCCACCCGAGAGCTCACCGCCTCCTTCCTCGATCACCACCACTATTTCAACCCTCAGCCGTCCCAATTCCGCCACCAATGGAATGCCAGCACCCGCACCTCTGGCGGTGACGCGGTGGAGCCTGGTGACGTGGACGACGACAACGATGATGACGAAGACAACGACGGGGACGATGAGGAGGAGGAGGAGGAAGAAGTTGGAAATGATATGGAGAATATTGTTACTGTTGCTAAAGCATGTGACAGCAATCAGAAAGATAGGTATAGTGCTAACAGTAATAGTCACAAGATGAAACACATTTCATCATTAGGTGAGTTGAAAGAGAGAAAGAAATAATCAAACCAATGTTTATTCGTGTACCTGTTTCCCTTAAACTCAGAGGTGATCAGTTGCATTTCCAATGTTATTGAACTTCATCTATCCTCTATTGCCATTTAGGTTTCAAAGATGCAAATATGGGACAGTCTGGAAAATACTACTCGCAGTATTTGAATGGGGCAGAGGGTCCCAGCACTTCATCGGGGCAGAAGGAGATTCCAACCGCAGAGAATGGTTGTGGATTTAGTGGAAGTAAGGAGTGCTCACATCTAAGTGAATCGGGGGATTCCTTGAGGGCTACCTTTTTGGACCCGCTAACGTATGTGCTTCTCCATTACATGTTTTTGCATTCTATTTGTGGCTAATTATTGCGCGCCATTTGAGTTTTGGTCCACACTGCAATTTGGCTATACGTATTTGATTATTCCTAAACGTAGTTGAATCGAAAGTACACCCACATATTTTTGTTAATTTACTAAATGGCTGATCCTAACTGTGAAGGATATCAGTGCAACACATATTTTTTCAAGTACTCAAATTGGGACAGGGAGTAAGGGATCAAAGTTCTTTATTAGTTTCTGGTGCCTAACACTAGTGGTCGGTTGAATTGGAGATGATGATCATTTTAGGGTAATCGCATTTTCAGAAATTAGGAAGGAATTGTCTTTTCTTGAAAATGAGTACCTGATTCTGGAAAGTAACATGCAGCTATCATTCTTAAACATGTATTTTGATAGATTAGCCTAATGGATATATTTCTGTCTGGTTTGTCTTGTGATTGAAAAGAAGGATAGTTAGTGTCTTTCACTTATTTTATTTTATAGAGTAGTACTATCTTTTAATGGAATTTCTATACCTTTAGCAGACTTATTTATGTATTGCTTCACTGTATTTAATGTTTTTGTATCTCATGGGCCCATGGTAAAAGAATCAGTATATTTAATGGCATATAATAGTACTGTACTTGTCCTGGCATAAGCGAGGCGTTTCTTTTGGGCATGGGATTTAAGAAAATGATGTTTAGAGAGTTAAGTGGAGAAAGAATAAAGTAGAGGAGTGAAGAGAGAATAAAGTAAAAGCGAGTAATTGTGTTATATTTTATCAAAAAAGTAAATGGCTCACTTTAGCTGCGACGTCCCAAAAAGGAATACGAGTCGCTTATGGTGGGCAGAGGGAATACTTGTTTCTTTGGGAAAATGAAACATAAAAGAATAACATGTAGGTGGTTGCTACTAAATAGTGTTATCTGTCATCATTTATCTTCTATGATATATTAGTAGGTTTTATGTAATGTCAGTAGATATTATAAAGCATTAATGTTCCCTCTTTACAGCGGGACACTTATGGAAGAAGCTATGATATTACCTTGTGGGCATTCCTTCGGCAGTGATGGAATACAACAAGTTGTTAGAATGGTAAGTTTCCAAGGAAAGCTATAAGTTCACTCTTGAGAGAGAACATATTTATTGTTTATAACACTGAATTTTTATTCGTAATAGCAATGTAACTAATTTACCTTTTAAACTTTCTCTCAAGGAATAATGCTTGCAAAGTTGCAAGGACTAGTAGCTAAGAGATTCTAACCCCTGGCTTACAATCTATCTAAATTTCATATCCAACCAATCAATCAGTCTCCCCTTTCACATGTTCAAACTAGTTTTCATTAATATTAACATATATATAGTAACTTAATGGATTCAGAAATCTGCACTCTATTTCAAATCTATAGGTTGTCATAGAAATAAAGGGATGAACGTATGAACTTAGGAATGCAACAATGACGGAAACTGCATGATACAGTAGCATCTTTGGTATGCAGCCAAATTGCATGATACAGTAACAATGACGGAAACTGCATGATACAAGTACGAAATGATTCTTTCTTTTCCAGCCACATAATATATACCACCAACTGGAACTTCAGTATGCTCCAGCTAGCATTATACTCCCTCCGTCCACCAATAATAATCTCATTTTGCTATTATCGTCCTTCCACTGATACCATTTACTTTTTAGTACTTTTTCTAATGGACTCCGCATTCCACTAACTTTATTTCACTCACATTTCATTATGAAACTAATATATAAAAGTAGGACCCACCTTCCACAACATTTATTAAAAAATCGTGTCCGGTCAAACTAGGCCTTGTATTGGTAGACGGAGGGAGTAATATTCTAAATCACATATTTACTTTTTTATTAAAATTTCAATCTATGCATAATCTAGTTTGAGATTTTAGAACTTACTAGAGAACTTTAATAAATTAAAAGGTTCTATACAAATGTGCATACAAATAAACTATATTGTGATGCATGTTGTCAAACGCAAACTTAAGTACATTGTGCACCAAACGATAGTTTAAGCCCTACAAGAACAGCTAATATGCTACTATGATTGTCTATATTGAGTTTACTTTCTTTTAACATGAGAATATTTTTTGAATTATGTTTAAAGGAATATCAAACAACTGATACAGTTAAATATCGAATTTCTAGGTTTTTCCAGTTAACTAGTGTTATTAATTATGTTAACAATGCACAATATGCAATTAAAAATAGCTAATGCATTTTCAGAAAGCTTGCTATACATGCTCGCAACCAGTGTCAGAGGACAGAATTATGCCAAACCTCTGTAAGTTTAATACACTTCTGTTATTGGGGAAAGAAAAACTGTTAAACTTGAGAGTCCCCTAGTGTCTCTTGGGGTGTGAATGTCAATACCATTTTCTCTCGACAAGTATGTTATGGACTTTGATGTGTGTTTTTTTCTATACATCGTTTCCACTTCTGCCTTCACTTTCTATCACAAGTACTTCTTGCAAATCATCCTTTTGGGCTCTTTAAATAGAGGTTGGATTATCATTCTTTTCTATTCAACCCAGTACCTACCCTTAGGGTCTGGTTACTTTGGGTGACTAGATATGACAAGTCGCGATAGGGTTAGGTTCTATAACTATGTTTGGAGCATATATAATGATAGGATGTTTGGTTTGCAGTTTTATTACATGACAAATGCTCAGGCCTCTGAGGTTGTTTTGAGGGCTCATCATATATTTTAGCTTGCAAACTAAACACATGTAAAATCCATTTAAAAATTCTTTTCTTGACATAATATCTGGACTCTCAGTTACGCAAATTCGTGAATTATGAATGGCTAAAAGCTCTGCAAATGATAGTTGGTATAACGAAAATGTAACTGTTTTTAACTTTTTATGTACTTCTTTGGCTTTTTTTTCTACAGCTCTACGCGCAGCTGTTCAGGCTTTCATTAGGGAAGAAGAATCACATGTTAATTATGTGCCAAAAAGAAGAAGAGAAAGATATGATCTGGTTAGTCATCGACTCATCTTCTACTATTCTTCTCTTGTAATTAAATATAGGAAGCCTTCAAAATGAGAAGCCAATAGGAATAAACCATTAAATATGTACTTTGGTTTCTCTAACTACACTAATTTTTCGACCTTCCATAGCCCAGGGCTTCATTTATAATTTGTTGAATTTAAAAAAGTTTCCATTGTCCTGTTGTACAGCAGAAGGGGACATTTGTTGATTCTATGCTCACAGATCAGCCAAGGGCAAAAGGTGTCCAGTTCCCATTTTCCGTTATGGATCGAGTTATAATAAAGGTTTATCTGAAGAATATCAAAATTTCCTGTGCACAACTTGGTGAATCAAGTTTTATTTCTAACTCTGAATAACTGAATCAGGGTAACAAGAGAACACCTCAACGATTTGTGGGGCGTGAGGCAATTGTTACCACTCAGTGCTTGAATGGATGGTAAATCTTAGTCCTAAAACCTTGCAGTACTATTCTTATATGATAGCCTTCATTATTATGTGGGTATTTATCTGATAAATGGGCATTGTTACTGTATACTCTATGTGCATATGTTGTATACACTCCCTGTTTATTAGGAAGATTTAAGATTGATCTTTTGGAGGAAGTTTAAATAATTGCAAATGAATTTCCTATCATCATGGTTTGAGTAGCATCTGTTCCACTAAATCTCTATACGTCTTGATTAGTAGGAAAAAAGATAATGATAGCGAATCGAGATTACCAAAGAAAGTTGAGTGTAGGAGCTGGTAAAATGCCTTCCAAGTCGGATGCAATTTTCTTGTGTGCAACATCAGGCTGTCAGAGAGCATTTTGAGTATTCATGCTCTAAATTTCTTTGAGGGATGAAAAATATACTCAGATTAGATTCACATCTGCAAGTTCCCAGGTGGCTGTGATGCATGTAAAACTTCAATGTTCTTGAATGTGCAATCCTAGGGAGAGCAAAGCTTGTCAGGACAAAACAGATGAAATGAACTCCTTCCTCTGTTTTTTATTGAAATAATATTATCCGTTGATTATTGATGTGCCTTTTGGTTTGTCTTTTACTATTGTATGGCGGTTTTGCTCAATCTGCTTCACCTATACAACGTGCTAGGTACGTGGTGAAGACTTTGGATAATGCAGAAAGCGTGAAGCTTCAATATCGCTCGCTAGCTAAAGTTTCAGAGAGTCCATCTTCAAAGCCACTACCAATGAAGGCGACACCTAACTGGTTGTAGAGTTGTATTGTAGTGACAAGCTGATGTGCTATAATGTCTTTGCTCTTTTGTAACTTAATGTGTCTAATTGTGTTATGCTTCACTGTTGTTACTTTGTTGGGGCATTTATCTCACTGATAATGTATAGAGATCATAAAACCGTGTCACTTCTTTTTTATTACTCCACTATCTTACTCGGAATAGGAGATTATGAACGGCAGTGTAGATGGGTGGAAAGTTAGTTTTAGTGTGATGGCACACTGACTAGCATTTCTGACCTCATTAGTTCAAATGACCTGATTAGTTTTAAGAGCATCCACAATAAGGGACGGAATAGTCATAGGCTAGCCAAAAACTCTGCCTGCCACATCGTTATGGACTTCCCACAACCTAGCCATAGGCTAACCAAACAACCAAGCAATTAACTCGAAACACAAAAAAAAAACAACCGTCGCTCACTTGGTGGCATCATCAGAATCTGCCGCTTCATCTCCATCCCCATCTCCGTCATGCCCCCGTCATCTCTAGCTGACCCCTCAGCCTCTGCATGAGGTCGAAGTACACCCCCTTGGTGATCGGGTCGGTCAAGCTCTCGTACCTTCCAGCGACCTCAATCAGCTGCCTCGTCCTCTAGAGGTCCAAGTTTTTGTCCAGCACCTCAGTCGAGGCAGACAATCCCGAGCGGGATCCAGACACGAAAGCACCGGCACCGGAGGCTCTAGCGTCTCGGACACTGGATTGCGATTGCTGGCTTGGGGACGTCGGCGGCGGGAGAATGTGGAGGGGGCTCCTCCTCGACCTCTTCGTTGAGGTCGATAGAATGTGAGCCACTGCTGCTGCTATAGTCCTCGGCTAGGCCAAGTCTCGTCCGCTTCGGCCCAGACCCACCCTCTCCCTCACTAATAGCCTTGAATTTCGGAGAATCCTGAGAATGAGATATTCTTCCCCGTAGGTGAATCTGCGGTGCCCACCAACTCGATGCATCTCGTATGACATAGCCCTTATGTCGGCTTCGCTGCGGCCGCTCTCAGTTGTGCGGAGGTTGTTCTCGTAGATGCCTAAGAACCTCTTGACGACGGCCGCAATCCTTGCCCATTTTTGCGGACCAGATCCTCATTCCGCCGCGCGGCGTCTTCCGGCTTGAACTCATTGTAGGCCTCCAGGACGCAGACCCAGCCTGTTTCTGTCTGATATGTACCAACTGCCGCATCTGTCGTGATGGCCTCCCATGCTTTTGTAACAACAATGGACTCATCTCTCGAGTAGTAAGACCCTACCCCTCCGCCACTGCCGCCGCCTCGCCTCTCCCACTGCCGTGGCCACCGCGACCGCAGCCTCCGCCTCTCCGGCGTCTCCATGCGTCCCTGTACCGACGCCAATGACGGGGGCGGTACAGCGGGGTCCCACCGTCCCGGACTCAAACTCAGCTCGAATGTGAAAGTATCAAAATCACCCAGCGAGTGGTTAGGTGGTTAGGACGGTGATAATAGTCGTATCCGCGCGTGGATTGTTGACCGCGTCCATGTTGGGTCGGTACTCTTCATACGGCGATTGGGGACGACCCACAGTAAGAGGACTTGACCCCGCAACTGGGCTGGATGTTGCCATGTCTGGGATGGAGGGCCACCCCACACCTGGGATGGAGGGGGAGGGGGACTGGATCTCCACGTCTGGGATGGGGGCTGGGATGGAGGCGGAGCATGACTATAATAATGGTTGACATAGCCGGCGCTTGCCCCCGAGTCGACTGCGGGGTTGCTAGTGCTGGTGCCGGTACTCGCTACACCAGACCCGCTATTGTAGTACCCGCTGCTCGGGTACCCGGATTCTCTAGTGACGAGGGAATCACTATCGTGGCCTTGCATATTGAGTAAAGAAATCTAGAAAGATAAAAATATGATTGTGAAATTGTAGTGTAGATGTGGATGTGTGAAGTGAAAAATGAGAGGAATATGTTGAATTTATAGAAATAAATTAAGAAAAAAAAAATATAAAAATCGGATGACACCGCCGCAGCGGGGTCAGCGGTGTGCAATAGGTCGCTGCGGCAGCGCCCCGTCCACGCCGCGTACGCGGCACGCTCTCTTCCGCCGCGGCGCTCACCACTGTAGACACTCTTACATAAGCAGTTTTCCCGCCCAAAATTGCCTAGAGTGGCATTATTATTATACTCCATCCGTCTCATTCAAGATGTCCACATTCTTGAGTGACACGAGATTTTATGAGGAATTGTTAGGTGGAGTAAGTAGAAAGGAAAATGTAGTTGAATAACTTAATGAGGAAAGAGTAGAGAGAGAGATTTATTTCTAAATATAGAAAGTAGACATCTTGAATGAGACAAATTAAAAAGGAAAGGTGGATATCTTGAATGGGATGGAGAGAATAGTAATCATTAAAATAAAATATATGCATAAAGTCTATTGATGAGAAAGAGTAGTAATAAAGACATAAAGGATTATTGATACACCGAAAATAGAACAGTTATAACCACAACTTATTTAAACACAGAACACATTAATGAAAAAAAGTACCTGTTATTTGTGCATATAGATAAAAGTCAAAAATCAATAGAGGAAATACAGTTTTACTATCTACTTCAGTTGTACTTAAAACGCTGGCTGATTATAATATTTATTATCTAACCATAAAAAATAGTCTAATACGTAATGTTCAAAGCTGCAGAAGTACTAAACGGATCACCACCATCGCAATTTGGCCACGGTATGTCACTAACCGAGTCATGAGGGAGTTTAAGATATTTTATTTGCTGACGACATCTTTTCCCCAAATCCCCTTGAAGATCGAGATCAAAACATCGTCGGATATCAAGTGATTTAAGGTGCGGACAACCGTTAAGGATGAGTTCAAGTCCTTCATTTCCCATCCAATGAGCAAAAACTTGAAGATGTCATAGATTAGACATGCTTTTTCTAATTGCAAGAGCAAATATATTCCGAAACTGCTCATTAAAATCATCACTAGAATTCCGAAACTGATCATCAAAATCATTATATTCATGTGTTGGAAGCTTGCACTTAAATCCATTGCACGAAAATGATGTCAACATTGGGCAAGAATTACCAATAGCTTCAATGTGGGTACTACCAATCCCTGATCTAATAGTAAAGTGTAATTCTTCCAAGTGTCTTGGTTTTGCAACCATTCTAGTTGCACAATCTCCTGATATGAAAAAGCAAGTTCTAAGTTTAACTCGTTTCAGATTTGGTGATCTGAAAAACAAATAAATGATTAGATAAATTTTAAAGATAAAGGAAGCCCCGGTATAAAATAAAGAGAAAATTTTCTAAACAAGCCATATCTCTCATGTCTACTACATTATACTACTCAATCGATCCGTCCACAAAAAATAGTCTCATATGAGGGGCGAATGTTTTAATGAGAAATTGGTAAAGTAAAAGATATGGAAGAAAAAGTAGGTAAAGTATGAGAGAAATTTTCTATTTTTAAAAATGATACTCCCTCCGTCCGCGATTATTTTATGGACGTCCCAAAATGACAAAATAAGACTATTTTTCGTGAATCCCATAAGTAGATAACGCAAATTTTAATAAGAAACTGATAAAGTAAAAGATAGGAAATATGAGAGAGAGAAAAAAATGGTTAAAGTATTTAAGAAAAACTTTTAATTTTTGAATGAGACTATTTTTTATATACGTATCGAAATGAAAAATGAAACTATTTTTCATGAATGGAGGAAGTATAATCAATCGGGAAAAAGAAATATATAAGCAAGGACGAAGCAGAAGCAATAAATTTTAAAAAATAAATAAATTATAATTTCTATGATCAATCGGGCAAAATATAAAAAAGGTTGAACAGAAGCAATAAATTTAGGAAAATAAATAAATTATTCTTTCTCTTTCCAGTTAATAAATTTCTTAAATGTCAAAATTTGATTTTCATACTATTTTTCAAGAAGCATTTTAGTATCACACAACTATCAAATATATCAATATAATACATATAAAATGTCAATTCGATGTTGCATATTCAAGGCATCATATTAATAGATTTAATAAATTATATGGGTGTGCTATATTGCTAACTTACCACCAAATTGCTAACTACAACTAAATAATAGGCATTAGAATTTTAAATTAAAGGTGAAGATCATTCAACCCTTGAGTTCACCTTCTTTGAGAGCATCCTCATCCGTGCTCTTAGCTAAGAGCACGAAGTGGCTCCGGACCCACTTTTACTCCTTGTCCTTAGCTAAGAGCACAACATCGTTACGTCTTCTTAAGTGGAAACTTAACTGAGAATCATACGTCTATTATTCAATTTAAATAAAAACATTTCAATAATATAACTTAAAAATAAAGTACGTAATGTAAAATCTAAAAAAATAAAAATTACATAATTAAAATCTTAAAAAATAAGATAAACATAATTAAAATCCTAGAAAATTAAAAAATACATAATTAAAATCCTACAAATTAAAAATTACACACGTGGAAGACTAGTCTTCTATCCCCACCGCCTTCGAGACCATGGATCATTTGCTCATGTGTTGCAAGTTGATCCGGAGTCATCTTAGACGTATCGCTCAAATAGAGTTGACCCGAGGGTCCACAACGTGTTGTTCGGGGGAGGAGGCAAAAAGGGGAGCGGGGCGGGGGCGATGGAGTCGGGGCGCGACGGCGGGTGGTCGTCGCCTTTTTTTTCCTCGGCCGGCGGAACGCTGGGCGCCGTGGAGCTACCCAAGTTAGTTTCGGCAAGCTCGGATAGCCACATCATCGGGCGCCGTCGATGGGCTACCGTCCTCGACCGTTTTCGGAGGAGCCCAGAGGAGGATGCTACTATGCCACCCCTATACTTCGCAGTAGGCGCCCCTCCGCCAACAATCGAGGTACTGAACGCTTTGAACTCCATGCGTTGGTAGGTCGCCAAGGCGGCAATGATGTTGAGCTCGATCGTGCCGCTCCCCGCCGACCGCTCTTCCTGGAGGTAATACCCCGGAACTTACCGATTGCCTCGTTGCATCCGGAGAGGGAATTGCGCACCATACTATCATTGCGATAGATGGTTCCCGCCGGTTTCATTGTAAAGACGAGTGATGCGCCACCAATACGTTTCCCGGCTTGGTTCGTGCAACTTCGGATCTTCTGAGACCTGCAAGTAAGCTTAACATCGCCATCATCCGACCCGAGTGTACGCGTGCGGTGCCACGGACAGGAGTAAGAGGGGTAGGGAAAAAGCAGGAGAGAGAGTAGGCCTCCCTCCCGATCCGGGTTCGGTGCCCACCCAAACCCGGAGGGATTTTGGTCGTGCACCGGTAGGACGGTAGCCACCGGGAGCTTGCGAACCTTGGTTTTGAGAAGGGCCGTAAAATTGCGTTTGACTAGAAATGAGTCGAGTCGAACCAATCGTGGTTCCAACTCAGTTGCCGGAGGAGGTGATCCGGACCACTGTAATGTGGTGAGAATTTAGACGAGAGAATATGAGAAAAAGATGAGAGAAATGTAGATGATAGAATAGATGAGAATGTGATTTTTTTTTGGTTGGTGGAGGTATTTATAGATGAAATGTGAATTTTGGGGAAAAAAACTGAAAAAAAAATTAAAAGTGGTAGAAAACTGGATATAATTTTTTGGGAAGTGGGAAAATATTTTTTTTATTTAAAAACAATTTTTAAATAAATTTCAAATTTTTTTAAAAAATTTAAAATCAATTCAAACGGGATGTCGTGGCCAATCAAACGCCGCCACGTAGGGCTCAATGTGCACGACATTGCTCGTGCCGGACGAGATCGTCTTCCGCACCAACGGACGACGCGCTTTTGAGCACCCATGTGATGCTTTGATTTCTTTGTCTAGAATTGAAACTAGATGAGAAATGTGGCTTGGGTGGCCCACATAATTACACCAATAACCCATTGTTTAGTGTTCTATAAATAGCCCAAGTTTTGATATTATGGAATTTAATTTTAATTTAATTTTTTTCCCTTTAATTTTTTTTGGTCGATAATACCCCTTACTCTGTGTTTCTGTCTCTCTCTCCTCTCTAAAACACATAATAGCAAAAAAACAAAAAATTATCCCAACTAGAATAGTCCAATGGCGGAGTGTGGTAGAGCATATTTTTTTGTTAATTTGAGATCTATGGAAACTAGTAGTGGAATAAAAAGGAAATTAATGAATGAAAAATTACCTCATGGAAGTTCTTGGCAGATTTCAACGAGAAGAAGAAGCCCCACCCCCACCCCCACCCTTTCAATTCCTGTTTTCCTTTTCCAATCAAACAAAAATCTGCAATCTCTAAATTACTAGTTTTGTAAATCGACCCATGAAGTTTTCTTTATCAGAAGCCAACAAGGAGCTTTCTCATCTTCTTCACAATTTCAACTTTCATCAGTTCCCCAAAGTTAGCCACTTTTCCTCACTTCATTCATGACACATACAGAGGCTGTTCATAGCATTTTACAGAAACTACAAAAATCGATCCCAAAATCCATTTGCATCCATACAATCGCATACCATGTAATTTACATAAACTGTAGTCAAATCGTTGTTTCACAACCGGAGCAAAATACGTCTGCGGTATGACCGTGTGTGGGAAACGACTGGTGCGCGTGGCATGCGAGGAGAGTGCAGAGACGGTGGCGACCTCGTTTGTTTTTTTGAATTTGGTAGCATTAATTTGAGAGAGGAATTGAGATCAGGGAAGAAGAAGAAGAAGTCAGAGAGAGAAGAGTGGAGAGAGAGTGGCGGTGGCTGGTTGCAAAAGCCAAAATGCATAGGTAAAGAAGGAAATTCACAGTCAATTCTGGACTCATAGATCGATGCATATATAATTACCACCCTTTTTGAAAGAAATGAAAATGGCTATTTCTTCAAGGTACAGTGCGGGCCTGGTGTATCTCTAGGGCCAGCAAGAATAAATACATTGAAGGTGAACACTCTAAATTGGACACAAATGAGGCCTTATTTGGCTATAACAAAGAAGGTGAACACGCCATATCATGCACAAAAAATATCAATAGGAGTATTAACTGCCATTAACTACAAAATTAATTATAACTAACTTTTAAAAGAAATCTCAAAACTTTAAATTCATATAACATATATTAAATTAAAGATAATTTTATAAGGATTCCAACGATATCCTACATGCATATGTTCCGATCGAAATTTAAAAAAATTCAAAATTTTTTAATTTTTTTAATGTAAAAATGCAACATACTATATAAAATATGTTAATGCCAATATAAGCAATGAGTTAACATTTTTAAAGCATCAGATTGACATTCCGTAAAGCTTTGTGTTGATATTTTCAAAACACTATACATTTTCATCCAAACCCTAATTGGAATTTTTTTTTCGATTTAATTAATAAAAACATAATTACACGTGGCAAATTGTAGACACACGCTTTCTAAAATCCTATGATCTTAAATTAGTTGTAATTAGCAATTAAATGATGAGTTAGCAATTGATCATCCCTGACAGTTTGATGTCTCTAATTAGTTGTAGTTAGTAATCTAAGAAGAGTTAGCTACTGATAACACATGAATCATTATTCTTCACATGATTTTACTAATTTGGCAATGTAGTGCCAATTTGTAAAGCTTCTAACGCAATTACAGATTTGAAATCCAATTCAAAATCTTTAAAATGAATCTGTGAAATAATTAGCAAAGAAAAAGATTAACCAATCCTTTCCAACAATTACTCTAGAACACAATGAACAACTTGAAAATCATTATCTAATTTAGGTGAAATTGCAACCCATGTAACAGTTGATATAATTTTACCTATTGGCGATGTAGTCCATGAGTGTATCATCGCCAAAGTCTGGACGGTGAGGTCAATCAATTGTTCTTGACACGATCCACTACGCGGCGGCACATAGCATTGTACTCTTTATTGAAAAGCCCCTGCCTAGGGTTGCAGAAATTGATGACTGCCCCAAAACGGGATCCTTGGAAACCTTCCACCATTTAGTACACACCGCCTGTGCCCTTGTGAGAATTTTCCCTCCCCCCCTAGCCTCGTTATATCTCCGGGGCCCCTTTTGAAAGAATCTCCCCCCCCAAAACCTCTGCAGAATATTAGGGGTTATATCTCCGGGGGAAATGGGGTGATTTAGAGACAATATTGACCCAAATCGTTGGGTAGTGGACATAGCGGAAGAAATTGTATTTGATCTATTTCCCATATTAAACTCGCTTTTTAAAGGAGTGGAAAACAAAGTTTCAAATCCATGGGAAATCCAAAAGACATTCCAGAAGACTATCGGAAATAAGTATGTTTTAAAACTTTATTGATAAAAGATTTTCCCTCCGCCCCCAAATTTTGTAAATTTTGGGCCCAACCCCTTTTTAAAAAAATGAATAGAAATTTAAAAAAATTTAGGGGCGGGGGGTTCCTTTTTTATATATTAGGTTTAAAATAAAATGTGAGGAAATCGGGATAAGTGGTCCACTCCCAAAAAAGATAAAAAAAGGACCAAATTTTTGGACCAAAAAAGAAAATTTTGACAAATTTTTGGGGACGGAGAGGTTTTTTTTTAGATTTATTATTATCTTTAGTTTATCTTCCGTTTTTATTATTTGGGAAATTTTTTAATTCTATACATATCATCTTTGTTAGTAATTGTGAAGCTTAAATATCCCCCCTAGTAACTTTGAAATTTTGGTACTACTTTTTTTAATTTTGGGAAACCCCTTTTAAAAAGGTAGTGTTATAAGGATTAGTAGGGTTGGGGAAAAAACCCTGAAATATTGGCTTTATTATCCGAAAAAATTTTAAAAATATCGAACTTTCCGAAAATTTTACCGGCGACTTTACCGAAATTCTTGTAAAAAAAAAAAATTTTTAAATATAATTATACATAAAATATATTTTATATATTTTAAAAAATTTTTTTATTGTGAATTATAAATATAATTATATAAAAAAAATATTTAACATATTTTTTAAATTATAGAATATAAATACTATTTCAAAAACTCAAAAAAATTCTATTTTCATTAAACGTTAAAGTCGGGTATATTGAAAAATACGGTTCACCGGGAAATTTTGTTAAGATATTGTCAGGGATTTTTAAGGATAGAAAAGGCAAGGGGGAATCGTAATTGGGGGGGGTTAAAAAAGCGGGGGGGAAAGGGGTAAAACAAAACTCCCAAAAACTCGATATAATAGAAATAGCTCGAATAAAGCTAGAAATAACTCTAAATGAAACTATCTAAATTTTCACCAAAACTTTAAAAGAAAAAAATTAAAGGAAATTTCGAGAGTGGAAGAGCTATGTATTTAAGACACAAATAATCCGAACATTTTTATAGACATTCTTCACTTTTATGTTCCCCAAAACCCACCGCGCCAAACCCCCAACCCGCCAGGGGAAAACAAATTTAAATTTTTTCTGGGTGTCTTTGTGAACTATGCCAAAACAATTTTAAAACGATTCAGCCCCCAAAGGGGGGAACCCTTTTTAAATTTAAAAAGGCCCCGACACTAAAATCATTTCAAGCAAAACTTTCATCTCATCCTCAAATCCTTTTTCCCCATCATTTCAAAACACCAAACCCTTTTTCCGGTTATTTAAGCCCGTTTGTTCTTTAGAGTTTTTAAAAGGGGGCCACTTTCCCGGAAAAACCGGGAACCCCTTCGATGACTCACCGGCCCCCATCATGTAAATAGTCCCAAAAAAGGATCCCCCTTTGCCCGAATTGAAAACTCATAGTAGGGACTCACTCCCCTTTAAACAACCCTCAACCTCATCATCTCAAAAAATCTCAACATCATCATCTCAACAACCTCAACATCAACAACATGTGAAACGAGATGTGGCCGCAAACTCGATCCCCGGGATCGGCCGACCCAAAAGACGGCTCACGATCCCCAATTGTGTACACTAGTCCGAGTAGGGACTCCTCCAGTGACCCAACTCGATTTCAATAGTCAGTAGGGACAACTCCCGCTAAACAAAGACAAGCATTTCTCAAAAAAAAAAACATGGCATGAATACCCTTTCAAACTCCATTTTTCTCATAAAACTTATTTGAAACATAAATCATTTTTTTCAAAGTCGAACATCATCTCACATCATATCAACAAGTCGAACAAATCACAATATCACTCAATAAATCAACACATATTATCACATAACATCACTTTCATCTTTCTTTAATCACAAATTTCACATCATGCTTGGAATTTAAATAATTGCACACATAAAATGATGCTCAAACCGATATATATTCGAAAGCTCTTGAAAACTTTAGTTGAAAGCCCACCTGATCGTTTTAAATTTTTGAATTTGAATTTCCTTACTTCGACTCCAATTTTATTTGCGGGAAAAAAAATCCTTCCTTGAGTCCATGCTCCTCCTCTTTCAATTATTTTCGAGGCACCGCCCCAAAACGTTGCGGGGGACGTCGGCTGTCCATTCACGCTCCCATCATTGGCCGATCTTTAAACGAACATATTAGCACATCCTTCACTTCTTCTTCAATTAATTTGGCTCAAGTTAGAACAAATCCCAAGCCCATCTAACATTTCCAACGTCTAACCCATCATCAAAATGAGTACAACTCATTTTATTAAAGTCAATTGAAACACAAATGGAGGAGTCTTCCTCTTTCTTCATCACTCTGTATCATCTCAAGAATATAACTCCAATCTCTCCCATTCAACTCCTTCGTGCATCACCTCAATATAGAACTCTCAATCTCTCTTTGCTCACGTTGTCCCCAAAACAGATTCCCATCTCTTTCTCTCTATCCTGTTCTAAAACTTCTTCTCTCCGGCAAAACTCGGCACCGCCGCTGAACGTTCTATTCACGGCGATGAGCTGACAAGCTCAGCTCCACCTCTGTCTATCTCCTTCATCTCTCTCAACTAGCGTCGTTGATTTCCTGTCGGGGCATTTCCCAATTCAAAACAATCGCCTCCGCTGCCTCCTGCCGCTCCCTCCTCCTTCTGCCTCTGTCGCTCAGCTCCACTACGCCGTTGTCTCTGTCCCCGGGCGTCCCCATCTTTTTTCGCATCACCTAAAATCAGTCGCCTTCGTCAACCCGACTTTAAATAGAAATCACAGCGGCAAGCCCGGCTGCCAACGACTCCCCCCTGCTCCTGGTACACCCCCTTTTCCTCTTCTTTTTTTATTTCCCAGTCCCAAACCCGATCGCTGCCCCCTCCCGTTCGGCCTCTCCGTTCCCTCTGCTTGCTGGTTTTTGCCACAAAACACAGCACCACCGCCGCCCCTACTCACCGTCTTCTATCTCGGTTTCTCTTCTCTCCATATCCCCATGCGCAAATGATCTCTTCTCTCCCTCTCGTTTCCCTCTAACTCTCTAACTTTGTTTTCTTTGGAATTTATTTTAATCTGAAAAAACCTGTTAAAAAAGGAAATATTTGGGTTCAAGAGAAATTAGAGTTTCAAGAACTCAACAAAAATGTCTTGTTCCAATATGAGTTTTTCCCAAAAACACATTTATTGTAGTATTTCAAAAGCCCCTAACACCCCTAAAAAACATGGGTTTTTGGGTATTTTTCTTCATTGAATCAATACAATCTTTTGCTATCATTCTTTCCTTAAGTATGATGCCTATCCCTTTTTGGTATGGGGAAGGACTGGATTAGGATCATCATCGCCCATGATACCTCTCTCCCCCCCGTTCTTTTCCTTTTTTATCTTCCCATTTTAAAACCCCTTTGGTAGCACACAATGTCAAGAGAATCAGAGAAACCACAAACACGGTGGCCCCAATTTTTGCCGAATTGAAATTTCATCCAATAGTTTTCGATGAACAAATCAACAGTCCCCCGGAAAACCCCCCCCATAAAAAGGCGCCTCGAACGGGGGGAAAAAATTTAATGGAGAAAATTACCCCCTTTGGGTCGGCTCAAAAAACAGCAAGCGGTCAGGAATGGTATTCACGACCGGGCCCCCCCTTCCCCCCCCCGGGATCCCTTTCGCCGGGGAAAGGGGCCCCGCGTGTTCAGGCTTTTCAAAACATCGAGCCTCGCTAGTTATGAATTTCCCCAAACCCGGGCCAAGCACTCGGGATGCTTTGGGTCATTTAGGGAGCGGAGGAGACAAATCGGTATGATCCCCCTTAAAGCGAGACACGGCGGGAACGGTTCATTAGCAGTTTGGGCTACAAGAAATGGATCGGACGAAAAAAGGGGGAAAGAACCCATGAAATCGAGAGGATATAGAGATTCACGATAAATTCATACAAGATCGAAAATTGTGTAAATTTTTAATGATTGATAGCAAGTATGAATAAACCCAAAAAAGGAGATCGAAATTAAACCCCTTCCCGTTGTTTTTGCATACAATCGGTCCAACAAGAAGAACGCCTCCAAGCCGGCGGAACACGGGGTGCGGCCCCACCAAAGAATCGGGCCGGGTCTCCCCCGGGGTGGAAACCACCACGGCCCCGGGGGTGGGGGGGCCCGGGAATTTAAAGGGGAAGGATGAAAAAAGAAAATCAAAGTTAGTTTGTCTCGAAAACAAAAAACACACAAAAAAGACTCGTGCTTTGAGCTCATGGCACCCAGTGGTGGGAAAAAAGCACGGAAAGCCCCCGCCACCACCGTGAGGCCGGAAACCCCGGGGGACCCCCCGAAGGGTCGGAGGGGAAAGGGAACCCTGCCACCGGGGGGCCCGCCCGGGCGCCCCCCCGGCCACAAAGGGCAACCCCCTGTCCGCCGGCGAGCACGTTGGGGGGCGAACTCGCCGAAAGGGGGAGCATCGTCAATTGGGAGGGGTTTTGGGAGAAGAAGGGGCGGCGATCTATCGGGTGGTTTTTGGGGGCTCTTTATTGGGGCCCCAAAGTTTAAAAATGGCGGAAATATACCCCCCAAAATTTTTTCCCAATTACCCCCTAAATTTTAAAAAATTCTATAAATCCCCGTTTTGTTGCAAAAAAAATTTTTCCCCCTCAGGTTTGGGTTTTTGCGTGTTGGGTCCAATAGTGGGGAAAAAAATGACAAATGGATTTTGGTGGAGCCCGATCAATAACATATGATGCCTAACCGATCTTGAAACCTCAAAAACCCCTACCCGCCCGATGGAAAATTTTCGGTATTTGGGGGGCGGGATTTATCCCCCCTTTTGCAATTATCAAATTGTCTCTATATCCCTTCGATGTCTCAAAAACTTATCCATCGTCTGTCACAAGGAGTTGAATTGTACATTAAATGCAGCCCTTTTTGTCTATTACGGGATACCCGAACCGGGAGAAAATTCCCGGGGGAAAAAGCGAGGGATTTCCTACGTGGATGAAAAGCTAAAGGCGCCATGCAACCCCCGAAACCCCCGGGAAAAGCTTGGCTTTGCATCGGTTTTTGGGACTCCCTCATCGGTTACTTAAAATTGTTATTTCCCAATATTATTCCGCATGCATGTTTTCGAAACTTTTTTTTATCCAAAAAATCTGAAAATTTTATCCTTTAATCAAAAATCGGGGGAATCCCTATTTTTTTGGTACACTATGTTTGGGGGCACCCATATTGGGGGGAAAGTCTTAACATTTAGTGTTTGAGAGATTTACTCGCAGCGGGGATATTTCATGAAAAATCGAAGTTTTTTCCCCTTTTTTTTATAATCTCATCCAAAATCGGTTCAAAAAAACCCTTCAAATTCTTGTGGATAATAGGGAGTTTGAAAAGTATAAACAATTCTTTAAAAAAAAGGGCTTATACACCAAACCACTTGTGCTTATACTCCCCAGCAAACTGTGCCGAAAGGAAAAACCCATCTCTCCTTAAAAGCCCAATCTTTTTAAATGCCCGACTTTTGGGGGAAGCCAGCCCCTCCATACCTCTTAAACCGATTGCCCACAAGTATCCTTAAACAGAACTCCCCTACAAGTTTATCCCCCTCGCTAAAAATTTCCCCCCCTTTAAACCCTTAACCACGTGTCTTTGGGTCTGGTTTGTCCACTTCCACAAAAGAAAAATTTCTCCCGTTATTAAATGTGTTTTGGGGATAGGGTACATCAAAAAAGGGGGTTTGGCGCTTTGATCCAAAAACCAATCGCATGTTCACCCAGAAGTAATTTCCTTGAGACAGTTTTAAAACCCCCCCAAGGGGGGGGGAAAAAAAAGTAACAATCGGGCCCGTTGGATCTCGTCCAAACCAATGTCAAGTAATCAAGGGGGGAATTAACGAGAAAAGCAAAGCGGCTGAGCAAGTAGATTTGGGGGAGTCCCGTGAAAAGGGGCCATGTTCAATTGTTTTTCCCATTAAGTTTATCAAAGTAAGTTCTCTTGTGGATACGGAAAATTTTTTAACTAATTTTGTAAAAAGAACTAGAAAGCCCCCAAAAAAAGAAGAAGGGGGAAAATAAAGAAATCGAAGTTAAGGAGTTGATGACCGGGAATCATCTTCCCCAAGACCAAACAGGAGTTCCACAAAGAGGTACACACCCCCAAAAGATTAACAAAAAAAGCGCTACTCTTTTTTAAACTAGCTAAAAGGGCCCTTTTCGAGATGGCTCACTTTTGAAATGCCCGTATGAGGGAAGAAATTCCACAAACAGGGAGGAAAGGCAAACATTGGGGTGAAGCAAAGAAGAAAGAGATGGATGCATTGATAAAACCAAAAGGGAAAAATGCAAATTGCCAGGAAACCGTAGGGTGTCGTTGGGTCTTTCCCCTCAAAAAAACGCCGATGGCTCATTGAAAGATATAAAGATGTTCGTGGTGAAAGGTTATACCCCGGCATATGGAGTGGACATTGGGGAAACCCTTTTCTCCGTAGCCAAAATGAACCGCCCCGTCTTATCTTTCGCTAATAAGGGGAACCGGTTCGATGTAACGAATGCCTTCCCACATGGTGAGTTGAGGAAGGAAAAAGAGTTTATATGGAGGCCCTATTTTGCATGATTTGAAGGGGGTGAAGGGGGCCGCTAAGGGAAAACATTGTATGGATTAAACAATCCCCAAGAGTGTGGTTCGGAAAGTTTTCAGGCAAAGAGTAGTTTGGATATCAAAGTAATCGGACCATACTCTATTTGAAGAGGGGAGGTGATAAGATTACATGTTTAATCATATATGTTGATGATATGATTGGTTTGCTGTGTGATGACTCAAATAGATCGAGCACTTAAAGAAGAATCTATTTCAAGAATTTGAGATGAAGGACTTGGGAATTCCCAAGTATTTTCGGGATTGAAGTACTATGTCAACTAAAGAAATTTTTCTCGCGACAAAGGAAGTATATCTTGGACATCCTAGCGTAAACAGTCTCTTGGAATGTAAACCAGCCAGACACTCCTATAGTAGTTAATCATGGATTGCAAATCGTGAGAAGAGTCAAGTTGACTGATCGTAGTCGATATTAGCCATCAGTCGGAAAGCTCATATATCTCTCACACACTAGGCCGGATATTGCCTATGCGTTGGGGTCGTTAGTCGGGCCATGCATAAACCGCGGCAGACTTATCACATGGAGGCAGCGACTAAGGATTTGTCGATATTTGAAAGGAACTCTGTGACATGGAGTTGTTGTTCACTAAGAACGACACACGCAAACAAAAAACACACATAGCACACACATGCATACACAAAATAAATATATTGCAAACTTTGACCGATTATGGGATTAATTATCTACATGTTAAACAAATCAAATTGCATTCAAGAACACAAATAAATCATGTTTAAGGAATAAGAACCCTAATTCATTTAGAATTACCGATCCGATTCTCCAAAGAATCGTCGATTGCTTGCGCCTTCTCCACGAGATGATCTTCGTACTCAACCATAAATCTTCTAATCTGTATCTCAAACTCAGATTATGACATTTGGGTGGGCAAAGCTTGTCAGAAATCGAAAGGCTTGATTAGAAAGAAGACAGAATATCAGTTTTGTCAAAAACCGATTTTTCGTCCACTCCCAGAGGGGAGCACGAAAATTAATGATTAAAATTCTATTAAGTCTCCTTTCTAATCTCCTTTTATATTGAGTTGAGGTGGGCCCGGATTAGGGATCCATTGGTGGTTGAACTTGGGCCAAGCGGCTTTTGTTTGGAACTTTTTCTTAATTAAATTGAGCCCCGATTTAATATAAGTCAAAACGAGAATATTATTATCATCCTTTATAGTATGGCAATATTGACTTGCCCATCCAATCCCTGATTACGAGTAATCCAGGGCTTTTACCTCTTTAATTTATTATTTCTCGTGCTTAAAGATATAAATGTCCGTTAATTATTATTTTAAGTCTGCTATTTGACTTTAATTAATTAATATCTTTTTCCAAAAGTTGTCTAGTTCAAAATCTTAATTTATTATTCTGGAATAAATTCCAACTGGCCAGTTTTACTGAATAATAAAACCTTGTTCGAACACCTCTTGAGGATATTATCAAGCTGGACTCACCCAGCACACGATTCATTGCAATAACAATATTCGCAGCTCCTAGACATTAATCACCACTACCCAAGATATCAGGATTCTTGGATTTGCAAAAAATTCGCACAATTTGATAAATCAACGTAGTGCATAATCAATATCGTATGTTCAATGTTATGTCGACAATGATTAAGAAATAACAATCACCGAGACCCCGTCTTTAAGTAAATAGCAAGAAAGACTTATCTCAACTGTTAGATCTCTTCAGTGCTATACTCACACCAAATAGTCGTGCTATTTCCTAAGCGTAAGCGAAACATACGATCGACACTGCAACCTTTCACGATAGGTAGCCAAAGCCTATCTAGGTTGTGAAATTCTATTTCTCTTCTACAAAGGACCGACTGCGTCACCTTCTGTGAACATCGTTCACGACCAGTCTACTATGTAGAAAAGTTAGATTTATTTGCTTCTTATACATTTAAATGTTTGAGAAACATCTTATAAATGTACAATGTACAAAACATCAAATGCTGATAAAATTACTTCTTCTCGCCCCTTGGGTTAAAAGTGGATTGTAGAATTTATTGTATACAAGCAATTCTATCCGTGCAATCTTGCCTCGAAATATGCTTTTCAGTATACCAATCCTAACAATCTCTCACTTATACTCAAAATCATGCTTTCGAGTATACCCACTGCTACAAAACTCTCCCTAACTTATACTCTAAGCAGGTCTCGGACCATGATATATCGAACTACCATACTTTTCACGTCATGTGTAAATCATGTTGCCATATAGGCATTTTGTGAATAATTCTGCCAGGTTGTTCTCTGATGATATCTTGGTAACCATAATGTCACGCTGCGCACTTTTTCCTTAATTTATTTCATACTTCCTCTCTATGTGATTGCTTAGCTTTATCAGATCGTGTTTCCCTCGAGTTAGACACATGTCTAGAGTAACCATAATAAAATATAATACTTATAGGGCATACTCAGAATCACGGTCAAAGCTATTAGAAAGTTACTGAGATGAACAACTACCTTAGTAGTTTCCTATAAAACCACACTTGTAATTATCATGATAGAGTCATGTGATGTAATCACACTCCTTCAAGACTCAGTTTTCAACTCCTAACGTGAACACATAGTCAGAGGATAACTCGATCACCGATCAATAATAAAATTGAGTCGATGTAACCTAAAGGACATAACATAGATGTTCTGGTAAACTAGAGCATACCTTTTAGCCTTCTTCAAGTACTATAGTATATTCTTTACCAATCCAATGTCCTTGGCCATGGTTAATATGATATCAAGCTTTTATGCCAACGACAAAGCTAATATCTAACTTAATTCACATCATAGCATACATGAGACTTCCGACTTACAGAACTTGTCTCATTCTTCTTGATCTCATTCAGTGTCGAAAAACACTTGACTAGAGACAAGATAATTCCATCCAGAGAAGTAAAAACTTTTCTTGGAATTTTCAATGTTAAAGTGTCTAAGTATGATGTAGATGTAGGATTCTTTAAGAAAGCTTAACATTCTTTTTCTAGCAATCTAATGACTTAGATGCTTAGAATGTAACTAGTTTATCTTAAATCCATCATCCTTAAACTGGGTAGACGACCAGTTTCCTACGCTAGATAACCCTTTGAGTTGTTTATCAACTTTTATAGATGTCATCATCGTAGAGTACTAAGAATACCATATATAGTGCACTTTCAACTTTCTTGTACTTGTAGCACATAACCATTAAGATGTTCCATGTAGATGATCTCCTCAAGACTTCTACTTAAAGAAAACTGCTGTCTTGACAATCATAATACATACATCCTAATTTATGTAAGCTACAATAGACAATATGACACAGATCGTCTTAGGCATAATGGCAAGCGAGAATATCATTCTTTCTGGGTATAACCCTTAGCCATTATTCTAGCCTTTCAAGATCCATGTTTACACTTGCAGATCCACTAGCTCCCACTGGCTAAAATAGTCTATGGGTAGTATTGCACGTCTTGCAAACATTCTTGTCTATCTTAGATTATTATTCATAATCTATCATCTTATCAAGAACGATTATCTGAATGAGTCAATGTGTCCTTGTAGTTACAGGGATTAGATTCAAGTCGATCTAAAACTGAGTCTAAAGACTCTCTTAGACCCATGAACTTGTTATGTTCGCAAGGAACGCTCCCACTACGACATGACTCTTATAATCTTAGGTACAAATGTTGATTTTCTAAGTGCATAAGCATCTAATGGTATGACTTCTTGGTTAAGATGAAAATAGATATTCTCATTATCTTGAGAATTATCATGCTTGTTAGGCTTGTAGTTCTTCTCATAATCTTCATCAAAGAATCTAGTATTGATGTAAACCAACACTTATCTTGCCGTGAAGATTATAGAACCCGTACCTTTTCTATCAATTGGGACAATCTTAAAACATACCTCAGTACACAACTCCAATTACTTGGATACCTTTTCCAAAACATGTGTTGGAATAACTCCACACCTTGAGATGTGCTGGACTAGACTTACCTCTAGTCCACAACTCGTGTGTTGAAGAAGGTACTGATGTTATGGTAGTTTCTTTAAGATAAAACTCGTTGTTTCCAACGTAAATCCCATCAATGATAAGGTATCATTGAGTGAAACTGTTCCCATATCGAACTTGTCTTAGAGAGACTTCGATATCTTCTTATATGACTATCCCATTCTTTAGAAGAATGCTTGGAGTAGTCAACTAGGATTTAACTCCCACTACTGATCTTAACTCATTGCTCGTCTCCCATGGTGTAGACCATTGAGACTTGCTAGTCTTTCTATGTTGCATCTCTATAAGTATTCTGAATCCCTTGAACCACCAAAGGATCCTTACTTATAGTGCATCAACCAGACTTACTTGACTTTCGAGCTATTTAACAAGCAAGTTGTTAAAATCTCGGTAGTCACTTGAGTTAGACAAAATCAGTTTGAACAATTACTAAGTAGTTTCTTGGCCTTATGTCTAAGTGCCATAAATACTTTATCATTCATTGTATAAGAAGTTGAACTGTTGTTCGAAACTCAATCTTGTTGCATTTATATTGTTTAGATACTATGATGTATAATTTGTTTTTCTATGGTACTATGATAGATATTCGAATCACATTTCTTAATAATGCACGCATTATAAAATGACATCGAACATCATTTAATCATAAACAAGTTTAGAAACTGAAACTGAATTCTTTCTAAACTAAATTGTACCAATAAAACAAAACTCTAACATCAAAACAAAACAATTAAGTGAGCATAAATAAATAGCTCCCACTGCAACAACTGCCCAACTGGATTGAGATCTCTCCTTTAGAAGTTACATTGTTATCTAAGTCATTGTCCTTCTTTACAAGAGGTCAATCCGACTTACAATGCATCTTCACTTTGCCTTTTCACCTAATTTATCTTGTCTTTCTTGCTTTCAGCAGGTATTGATGACAATTCAGCTCTTCCCTCTTTCCATTGCTAGTCTTTTGTTCGATTGAACTAAGACATAGGAAAGATGCAGCTTTAACGAATTTGTCATCTATCATGTTATCTTCCTCTATTATTAATAAAGTGAATATCATGTAGAAGGTTTCCAACTTTTAAGTAACAACCTTCATACTATCACTTCCTATTACATTTGATGAAGAACTGAGTGTAGAAACTATTTGAGTAACTGAATCAGAAGATTCCTCAAAATATTCTATCTCTCGTGGATATTCCAATAGAATCTGGACATCGTCCTTATTGGATATTCTTCTTTCATCAATATAAACCAAGACGTGTCTTACTACTTAAAAGAAAGTAGTTTGACCTTCTATCTCAAAGAACTTGTCAAGTACATGCATAAAATGCATTCTTGAATTTTCTTTATAGAATTTTGTCAAGGAAATAGAGGACATGAATTGGTGAATACAAACTTTAAGTTTTCAGCAATGAGAATCTTATCCATTTACATTTTCAGTCTACATAAATTTTGTCCTTCGAGTTTGATTTCTTTAAGGTTCGCAGACATTATTAAGAATTTGGCTGAGAAGAAATAAAACTATTTATCACATACTATGCTTGATACATAATCGCAAACAACCACAAAACAATTTATGTATCTCGCAACTGCCAAAACCAAAATAAGTACGCCTCTAGGGAGGTCATACAAATTCGGATTCCAACAATTTCCTGGTCACAATACCGGCGAATAGTCCAGAGACCACTAAGGTGGCATGGCCGCCAAATATTGCCTAAGCTTTTACCATAAATATTTGCATCTAGGAATTTCATTTCTGTTTTGATACTCCTTCTAGGGAAGGTCGTACGCCACTAACAAAATTCCATAGCTATCTTATAAATAAGTTTAAACAAATGAACTTACAATTTCGTAGGATTATGGCTCCCACTAGGGTGGGTCGCGATAATATTAGAAACATGCTTCTAGTTTAAACAATTTACTATTAAGAAGTCTAATCTTATGACCTTGCTATTTCGTAGGATTATTGCTCCCACTAAGGTGGGTCGCGATAATATTAGAAATTGCTTCATATATAGACCAATTTATGGAGACCATATACAACACACTGTTGTAATTATCGCTTAGTTATTTTGAACATGGCTTTTGCATAATTATCACATAAGCAGATAAGGCAGATTAATCCAATTATAATAGATAATCACCAAATAAATAGACAAATCCATTTACTTCATGGTAATAAATCACACTGGATAATTATTGGAATTATTTAATAAATCTAAGGAGATTTAATTAAATAATTAATTCCTTATCTTATCCAAAATAGAAATTTCAGATTTGATAAGTTTATCTTGGATAATGGTTATCCAAATTAATTTAGGATTTACCTAGATAGAATTTAATCTATCTAAATCCTCTTAGGATTATTCTAGATTTTACATGAATAAAATCAAATCCTAAAACTCAAGATAAGACTGACCTTGGATTATCATTATCTAAATCATACCAGGATATTTCAGGATAGAAACAAATCTTTCCAAATCCATAAGATGAAGATAAAATCCAATTCTAAGAAGAAGAAAAAATCTTAGATTATTTAGAATAAGAAACTAGGATATATCAACTTTATTTGGATTTATACTAGATAAAACTAATTTTATCAAAATCCAATTAGATAAGGATTATCTTGTATTATCTTTATCCAAATTTATCTAGGATATTTTCTAAATAGAATAAATCTATTTATATCCATAAAATTAGGATAAACTAGAATTAATATTAATTAATTCAACTAGGATTTAACTGGATAGAACTAAATCTATCTTAAACCCAAAAGATAATTACAATATTGGATTAATAATTATCTAAATCTTCTAAGATATATTCTAGATAGATGCAAATCTATCAATATCTATAAGATAGAGATAAACTTAATTATCTAATTCAACTAGGATATTTTCTAAATAGAATTAATTCTATAAATATCCATAAGAAAAAGATAAACATGGATTTTAACTATCCAAATCTACTAAGATATATTCTAGATAGATATAAATCTATCAATATCTACAAGATATGGATAAACATAATTAAAATTTATCTTAATCTATCTAGGATTTATTCACATAGATATAAATCTATATTCATCCATAAGACAATAAAATTAATTATTATCCAAATTTATCTAGGATTTATCTAGATATAATTAAATATATCTAAATTCATAAAATAAGGATAAAATCCAAATATAATTAATTATTTATCTAGTCTATCTAGGATTTATTCACATAGAATCAAATCTATATAAATCCATAAGACAGATAAAATTAATTATTATTATCCTAATTTATCTCTGATTTATCTAGATAGAATTTAAACTATCTAAATCCATAAAATAAGGAGAAAAATACCATTAATCCATAATTTAATTAAAAATTTAAATTTTAGATAATCCACTCCGATATATTCAAATATTATTCTAAAACATATCTTGAATAAATCTCCAAAATTAGTTACTAAGGTTTGGGAAACCCTAACAAATTTAGGAAATTTCTCCAAAATTAGTTCTTAGGGTTAAGGAAACCCCAACTGAGTTTGAAATTTTCAATGCAGCCACACGAGCCCGGGAACCGCTATTGGGCTCCCACTCGGACCGCACCCTTTGAGCCTCTGATCGGACCTCCAGGGCAGTCTCTTGGGCTGCTCTCAGCTGAAACGAAACTGTCCAGCCTGCACCCAAACTGCGCTAATCCGGAGCATGCCCAATTCACGGCTGCTGCGTTGCCGTCTTCATGGCTGCTGCTGCAGCTGCTTCACCGCAGCCGCTGCTGCCATGGCGTCACTGCTGTTGCTGCGTGGATCTGATTAGACTGCCCGATCGATCGCGCTGGGCAACACACAAAATTGACAAGGCAGTGGTGCCCAGACTGCCGGAATTCACTTCGCGATTTGAATGCCATGATTCCCAAGTCACAAATTCCATTCACATGATACGTATGAAAATTCCACTCCAAAGTAATCACACATAGAATCATTGTAATCTTTACATGGGTGTAAAGGCACGTATCATGAATTAATTGCAAAACAAAGTCAAAGCTTCATTAAAGAATTAAATCACGCAGCAGACATATTCGGAGCATTCAAAGTTCATTCTTTACTCTAGGGTTTTCGAACTATGCATATTATAAAACATATAACAAGCAACGAAAACACATAGGAATATGCAATTCACATAACATGAAATTAATCCACATAATCAGAGCCAAAAATTGGCTCTGATACCAATTGCTGGGGATTGGTGCCCCTTGCACAGCGGAAGACATGCATACACAAATAAATCAGATCTACAGATCTATTTGACCGATTATGGGATTAATTATCTACATGTTAAACAAATCAAATTGCATTCAAGAACACAAATAAATCATGTTTAAGGAATAAGAACCCTAATTCATGATTTCCTACGGTTTAGAATTACCGATCTGATTCTCCAAAGAATCGTTGATTGCTTGCGCCTTCTCCACGAGATGATCTTCGTACTCAACCATAAATCTTCTAATCTGTCTCCCAAACTCAGATTATGACATTTGGGTGGGCAAAGCTTGTCAGAATCGAAAAGGGCTTGATTAGAAAGAAGACAGAATATCAGTTTTGTCAAAAACCGATTTTTCGTCCACTCCCAGAGGGGAGCACGAAAATTAATGATTAAAATTCTATTAAGTCTCCTTTCTAATCTCCTTTTATATTGAGTTAAGGTGGGCCAGATTAGGGATCCATGGAGGTTGGACTTGGGCCAAACCTGTTGGACTTTTACTAATTAAATTGAGCCCCAATTTAATATAAGTCCAAACAGAATATTATTATCATCCACTATAGTATAATAATATTAACTGCCCGTCCAATCCCAAATTACGAGTAATCCGGGCTTTTACCTCTTTAATTTATTATTTCCCGTGTTAAAGATATAAATATCAATTAATCAATTTAAGTCTGCTATTTGACTTTAATTAATTAATATCTTTTTCCAAGAGTTGTCTAGTTCAAAATCTTTATTTATTATTCTGGAATAAATTCCAACCGGCCGGGTTTCTGAATAATAAAACCTTTTTCGAACACCTCTTGAGGATATTATTAAACTGGACTCACCCAGCACACGATTCATTGCAATAACAATACTAGCACCTCTAGACATTGATCACCACTACCCAAGATATCGGGATTCTTGGATTGCGAAAAATCCGCACCATTTGATAAATCAAAGTAGTGCATAATCAATATCGTATGCTCAATGTTATGTCAACAATGATTAAGAAATAACAATCACCAAGACTTCGTCTTTCGGTAAATAGCAAGAAAGACTTATCTCAACTGTTAGATCCTTCAGTGCTATACCACACCAGTGTCGTTTATTTCCTAAGGTAAGGAAACATGCGGACTGACACCGCAACCTTTCACGATAGGTAGCCAAAGCCTATCTAGGTTGTGAAATTCTATTTCTCTTCTACAAAGGACCGACTGCGTCACCTTCTGTGAACATCGTTCACGACCAGTCTACTATGTAGAAAAGTTAGATTTATTTGCTTCTTATACATTTAAATGTTTGAGAAACATCTTATAAATGCACAAGCAAACATCAATGCGATAAAATTACTTCTTCTCGCCTTGGGTTAAAAGTGGATTGTAGAATTTATTATATACAAGCAATTCTATCCGTGCAACAAGCTCGAAATATGCTTTTCAGTATACCAATCCTAACACGGACATCTTGAGATTCATGGTTATACGGATGCTGACTGGGCAGGAAACCCGAATGATAGGAAGTCGACAGCAGGCTATTTTACCTTTGTTGGAGGTAACTTAGTAACATGGAGGAGCAAGAAGCAGAAGGTAGTGGCTCTTTCAAGTGCTGAAGGTGGGATTAAAAGTGGGTTAACCGAGATTTTGTGGCTAAGGAGATTGATGAAAGAAATTAATTTCTCTCCTAGCAAATGCCAGTTGTACTGTGATAATAAAGCCGCTATAAGCATTTCACAGAATCCAGTGCAACATGATCGAACAAAGCATGTGGAGGTTGACAGACACTTCATCAAAGAAAACATTGAAAATGGGATTGTTGAGCTCCCTTTTGTTCGCTCAGAGGATCAGCTTGCCGACATCCTAACTAAAGCAGTTAACTCAAAGAGCTTTGAAGATGTGCTTTCCAAATTGAGTATTGGAGACCCCACCACTCAATTTGAGGGGGAGTGTTGAGAAAAGGAATATTTGGGTTCCAAGAGAAATTAGAGTTTCAAGAACTCAACATTAATAATGTCTTGTTCCAATATGAGTTGTTCCAAGAAACACATTTATTGTAGTATTTCAAAAGTCCCTAACATCCCTATAAATATATGGGTGTTGGGTATCTTTCATTCATTCGAATCAATACAATCTTTTGCTATCTATTACTTTCTTCTCTAAGTATGATGCCTATACCATTTAACAACGCGGAGAAGGCAGAAAGTATATAGATGGTCTCACGTTGAAAGTAAAACTGATTTGATTCCTCTTTTTCTGGTAGTGCAGATAATGAACAAGATTTTCGGTAACAGATTATTGAGAGTAATTTGGCGGTTTTCATCTCCAATTGGGCTTCTCCAGGCTCAAGAAGGAGAATAAATAAAAATATGATTTTTTTTGGGGGCTCATAACAAATGGCTTTCAAATTGGGCTAGGAAAGAATAATTGTTTAAGCCCAAAATGTATAGTCCTTCTCTCGACGAAAGAAATTAAATTGAAAAAAAATTTCAGATGCACAACGATGTCCTTTCGATGACAAATATAAAGGTAGAAAATAATCGGGGTGTTACAGGTATAGTATTGGTATGGAAAATAAGGTATATACCGAAATTCGGTATACTAAAAATTTTGATAAGGTAAATGTATGATTTTTTCAAATACCAAATTTTCGGTAAATGGTTTCGGTAAGATATACTGGCCATCCACCCCTAGATTTGAGTGCTTTTCTAAATAAAAACTGATTTTTATTTGAGAGTTATTGTAAGAGCATCCATAACAAGGTTGTTCTATCTCACAACCTATCTCATTTTCTCCTACCACGTTAGCATTTTATTCCACAACCTATCTCCCTTCAATGGTACAACCTATCGCACGTCCCATCCCACAACCCATTTCATTTCCACATAATCATTCTTTATATATTTATTTATTAATTGTTGAGGTCAAATAAAATGCGATAAAATAACAAAAAAAATATTCAAGACAAAAAACATTATAAAAAATAGCATACCTAATTTAAAATTAAAACATCCTACATTTAACAAATACAAAAACTAAAAAACATGGAAAAACAATAGCAAAACAGGATAAGAACACATCAAATGTCATCGTCATCTAAACCCAATTTTCTTGTTATCAGTAGAAAAATATAGATAAACGTCGTCTTTGTCGTCAATTAATTAGAATGATAATGTGAGCTATGACATAGTATTATGTGTTGGTTTCCGGGTACAAGATAAACACTAGTATGGCATAATACAATCAAAGAAGAACGAAGATAAAAGTACAATTAAATAAACTGAATTGAAACAACAAATTAAAACTGTAAATCGTAAAGATGTAAGCCGAGTTGAGGAGTCCTCTTTCCGCAAGACGAGATATGCCCCGGTAGTGCTCTCGGATTGGCGTGTCGTCCCCAAAGATGAAAAAGTTTCATCTTGTTTGTTGCAGCACCGTACACAGAACAAGCTCCGGCGAACTGAATGATGGCGAGGGCAGAGCTTCGACGGAAGACTACGCAGAGAGGGAGAGAGCTATGCAAATGACAAGCTTGGTGTGCAATATGGGGAGCAATGCATGGAGTGACTGTCTATTTATAGGCCAAGTCCACTCATTAGGTGTTGATGGAGTCAACGACCATTATGTGTGTCATGATGGCTTGACTGTAATTCGCCGAGGGTTACAAGCCGTTACGGGAGCTGAAGAGACATGATGCATCTAAACACACTACACGATGGGATTCATCGTGGACCTTTTGGCACACCACATGATGCATCGGGGTCCATCGAGGACATTTTGTCACCCGCTATGCATCGGGGTCCATCGTAGACCTTTTTAGCACCCGTTGTGCATCTGGGTCCATCGTGGACCTTTTGGCACCCGCTATGCGCTGAGTCCATCGTGGACCTTTTGACAAATGGCACATGGCACACAGCAAAGGAGGCACGGGTCACGGAACACGATGCTCTGAGCACGAGTCACATCACTTGATGCACTAAGCACGGGTCACAAGACATGGTGCACAGGGCGTGGCTCGCGGCACGCGGCGAGGCAGCGTGCGCATGTGGGCTCTACCGCCCATCTAGTCCACGATAATTATACACGTAATAATTCATCTCATTAAATCATGTCTAATAAGGTTCTCTCCACCAATGTGGGATAATTAACAATTTTAATTAATCCATTGGTTTTATCTCATAGCTCATTTACAGCTCACAATTGTGACAAACTCTAATTCATAATTTCTCACTTACCGGGAATCAGTTTAGAGAAAATGAATATACCACAGTCATGTACTTTGAAAGTAGATCGCCGCCATTGCATTTAATTTTACAAAATTAAATGTCTCCTTTTTATTATTGGTCAAAGTCCATTGACCAAACATGATTCCAACAATCCCCCACATGAGTGGAAATTGTCAAACTCATGTATGCAGACACACGTTCAACCCTCAATAGGTATGTAAGCATAAGGATATATAGTTTTTGGCTTTGAACCATCCATAGTCAACACCATCGGATATACAAGTGGACTAATAGCGCGATGCTTTAAACTATTCCTTCATGCACCGAGACAATAATGTTAAAACTTAAACACCTCAACTAATCATTCAGTTTAATTCTGCAGTGAAACCACTACTATTTTTTGGATGAAAACTGAAATATAATGCCAGATGTATTATGTTGTTTATTTGTTTTTGATTTCTTGTTAATGAGCAATTTTATATAGCACACTTGCTTTATTTTGAACTGCTTTTGTACTAATTTTGGGTTGAGCATATTGCATTAAAAAAAAAATCATAGTTGTCCATCCTTAGCGCGTATGCTGGGAAAAACATGCAAAATGGTGGCTAATAGAAATCCAGATTAAATTGGTCATTTATTTTGGAGAGAGAGATAGGTGTTATCATCTAAGAAAATGTAAAAACTATGTACAAAGAAGTAATTTTTACTATTTTTTCTTATTTTTATCAGAACAAGGAATAATGTCTGTCTACTTAAAGGAGCATACAAAGAGTCTTGGCGTGTTAGGTATGGGAATTTCTTAGCACAAAGAATATAGAAAAGACTCCTTGAACTCATCACGTTCATGTGTGTAGAAAGGGGCACCGTATACCATTAGACACATTTCTTCAGGCATGCAAATCTTTGTCTACTTCCCAAGCTGTGCCCTTCGACAGAGGCAGCTCGTTTGTCATTTGCGTACCGTTTTCAACATTTATAAGGGGATCAGATTCAGCTTCCTTTCGCTGGATACACCACAAAATAAAGCTTAGTAACTACTGTTTGGTATATAGATCAGTAAAACAGAGCAGCTCTAGATACCTGGCTCGGTGCTGAAGCTTCTTCAGATTTTGCTTGATTCTCCTGGCTGCAATAATATGAGTATAAGATCATACCGACCAATGCAACCATTATCCCAAGTATGTTCCTCCAGCTAAATGGATCCTGAAGCAAAGAATAACCGAATGCTAACACTAAACATGTTTTAAGATGCCCGAGGACTTGATAAGTGACAGGTGACGTCTTTCCTATCACAAGGAATGTGCTAAAATTGACAGAGATTGAGATCAGACAGGACAGAACAATAAAACCCTGCAACATCAAACACAGATTTAGGTCCTGGTGCAATTAGCATAGAAAGACGAAGAACATAGATCTAAATTCTCATATTACTTACAACAACTTCTGGCGTGTATTCAAATGAATATACATTTTGGTTAGTCAAAAACCTATCCAAAAATGGACCTGAGATGAGCAAGGTCAGTGCTTGGTATAGACAAGACTGATACAGCAGTTGGGTTGATGAAATCTTATATTTCTTCTGGATGGTATTGGTCATCTAAAGGAAATAGTTAAGATCTTAAACAATGTATAGAGTCTATAGACATACCAAGAAATAAATGGAACATGCTGGGAAAAATTAGTTTATTTTCAAGAATGTGATACCCATGCCTCCACGGAGATAACCAGATCGACAGATCCATATAATATATGCTGCAAGACAACCATTATGAATGATTTTATGGGGGTAAGAGAGCCTATCTCCCAAAAAGACTTGGAATCTAGAGTATTAGAAGATCAAACACAGCTATCAAATTGGCTGTAAATATGCAGGTACAGTCCGTGAGAAGGTGTGAGCGGTACCTAATCCAAGAAAAGAAGGCTCAATATGTTTTCAGGGGACAGTCTGGGTTATTTATCCTAATCTTATTACAACCAATAAATGGCATTGCCTCCTTATATAAGGGAAGGTGAACACCATGTTGGTCTCTAAAATAAACATTAAACTGCCTTAGATTCTTTGATGCAACAAAATGGTGCTCCTGCATTGCTAAGATCTCAACTCCATACATGAAGAAAGAGAGGCACGCATGATCCCTACACATCATACAAGTGAGCGACTAGTTTCAAGCTGTATTCACACCCTTCTAGGACAACATCAATATTCTCCTGCTGAATACTTCAAAACTGAGTTCTGTTAATTATATAACTGTATTTCTTTCCTTTTTTTTTTCTTTTTTTTTTAATGTGTAAAATGCAACACTGCGTGTTTCTCAGTCTCCAGCAATTTCCGGCCATTAGGTTTTCCTGTATCGGCTAAAGCAAAGGGATCAATGTAAGTAGACAAAGGATACAATTTGAGCGACGCAGGTGGTAATAACTGCAATGAGAGAGAGACACGAGCCTAGCATATTGAGCTGAAGATCAGTAACTGTGGCAATTCCAACACCTAAGAGCAGACATCCCAGAGAAAGCTTGATACTCCTACTGCAATGACACACATCCAGCATTAGAGAAAGAAAACCAAGAAAAAAAGGGTTAGAGGAACAAAACCATCATTTACATACTGCACGATATTCTTGGTTCAGGGCATTTGACAATAGATCAAATATCTCTTACAGAAAGTATGTTGCAGAGAAGGGAAAGAATACTATCTGTTGTGTGTTATGTACTTGTAAGGCATAATTGAAAGAGGAGCTTGTTGTCTTAGGAATATTCATCATTTACTAAATGAAAATAAAAGTCTACGAGATCACAATATGCCACCCTTTAGCCTTTCTCAAACAGATTAACATGACCACCAGAGAGGCCAACTTTTTTTAAGAAAATTGGCTCATAGACAATTACTTCTGTATGGGACGTGTGACCAACCTGAATGTCTTGCCAAGGAAAATGGTTTCGAGGAGTACTGTGCAGGGAATAATAGCCAACTTTGTCATCTACAAGGTAAAGAAGAAAGATCTTTCATTCAGGAAACTGTGAAGACATGCATCATCAAAGTCAAAACACAAAAGGAACCTGGGGAGAACTTTACCTGATAAAAACCAACTGAATTGAAACCTAAGCTGAGGTTTAACATTCCAATTGAAATTCCATTTAAGATGCCAAATCCAATATTAGTTTGAAAATCGATTGGTTTGTGCTCAAAGAATTTCAGTGATAGTGCCACATGAAGAGAACAAAATGTGACCAGGAGATGCCAGCTCGTTAGTGTTGTAGCTGCATTCAAAGAAAGTTTACGCTAATCAGATGAAGTTATATATCTGCAATCTGTGGTTGTATAAAATCTGTATTTCGGCATTTCAATTCGACGAACACAAATTAGAGTTCACGAGCTCTACTCCAAGAAAAGAGTTAGGCAGCAAAATTTGCAGTGTTATGTCAGATTGCATTGAAAATGGCTCTGCTGCAGGTAAAACGCACAAGGATGCAATAAAAACACGTGAAAAGGAAGGAAAAGATATCCAACTTGATGATAATACAGTGAAGAATTAAGCTGCAGGTAAAACGCACAAGGATGCAATAAAAACACGTGAAAAGGAAGGAAAAGATATCCAACTTGATGATAATACAGTGAAGAATTAATATTAACATCATGAACTAACAAGTAGAGAAAAAAATGAAAATCTCGAGAATTACTAAAACACAGAGTATCTAATAATCCAAATAATTGCTCAACATCTGAGAATGGCTTACCGAATATGAAATGCAAAGTACTCATGAGCGCTTTATTACAGATCACAATAGAAACGGAGGAAACGACGGAGAGAGTGAGCGCGCCGATCGTCCCCAGCTGAAAACTCTTATTCTCAGTCATCTTCTTTGTGTGAGGAAATGATTGAAAATGTAGTTGACAGGCGGCGCGATCGGAAATTGAGAGAATAGAAGGTTTGAATTAGGGCAAAATGCGAGTAGTCTGGTTGGAGTATGAGGCGAGGGGATAGAAGAAGGAAGGGGTTTCAGTCAATTGGGTTTGAGTGTGATTGTGTGTGAATGTGATCGAGTCAACATTGAAGAGAGAGGTAGGCGGGTTCGGTTTGAGTATTGCAATTGCAGTTGCATCGCCTCCACCATTGAAGGCGGGCATATGCGCCACTTTTCAAAGCTTACCTGATTTACATTCAGGTATCACATTGTAGGGACTAGATTGTAATTTCGCTATTTCTCCACACTTCAACTGTAAACCCATTCATCAGATTTCATCAACTGTTTTATTTCAAGAATCCATAAATTTTAATTTAAAATAATATTTTTTACCTCATTTATTCTTATTTCGTTTATCCATCTCCACGGTGATGATCCTAACTCATCTATATAAGTATGGATAATTCTCTTCTTTATAAGGTCTTTCAATTGGTGAGTGACTCATTTCTAATATGGTATCAAAACGAGTCCAAGTTGATAACAAATTTTATCTTTTTATCTCTTCGCTTGCCTACCCACTAGATGAAAGTCTCTTGCCTACCCACGTGATGGAAGTCAGATATGTCATTCCGGTCTACAAGTGAGGGGGCGTTTTATAAACTCTTAAATCTTGTTCTCTTATCTTGCCTACCCACATGAGGAAGTTCGATGTGTAATTCCTGCCCACATGTAAGGGGGCGTCTTAAAAACTTTTAAATCTTGTTCCACTTCAATACCTTTTAAAGGGTGAGTGACTCATTTATAATAGTTCACTTGGATTTCAATAGTACGCTTCTACTAGTTAGTTTTAGAATTAATCATATTTTATAATTATCCCGTATTCTTAAGGAAATATTCGATGAGTTTAACAACCTTTTCACTTCAAAAACCGTTAATTTTAGAAAAAATCTTTGATTTACATTACACGCCACATAATTTGGTGACCAAATGATGAATCAACTTGTAAAATTCTAATAAGATGGATTGTAGTTTAGATGTGAAACGTTCGCATGGAAAAAAATAAAAATCAAGCCGGAAAATTATTATGTTCTACACTCTCTTTGTATTGATATATTAATATACTGTTGTTCAACTATACTATATAAATGATGAAGATGACTAGTGGGAAAATTGTTTAATTTGAGGTTTCAATTCTCATTTGTGTCATTTTTTTTAATTTTATTTTATACTACTATTAGTTTACAATCCATGTACTAAATTATTTTTTATATACTATACTATATTTTATGAGAATTGAACTTTTACTGTCACATTTATTTATCTTTTTGGGATTTTTTTACAAATTTCATACTATATCAACTAAATAAACTCGTATCAAATTTTCACATAATAAACTACTTTTATTTTTTCTTCTTATAATAAGTGATTTTAGTCACATTAGTCAAATTATATGACTATTGTTTTAAGTAGTCCCGTTTATATATCTGGTGTATATACCTTCTACTTTGTGTACGTATAAAATGTGTAATATATCTTCTTTTAATGTTTTACTACTATCTGTTTAAATAAAAGAAAAGGAATGAATTGCAAAATTAGTATTTAGCGTATGTAAATTGTATAGTTGCAGTATTTCTTAAAAATAAATAGTATTAAAGGTCTTTGGACAACAACTTTTTTTTCATTTAAAGTAAATTTTCACTTTATGACAATATATTCTATCTTTTATTTTTAATTCCAAACACACTTCATTAAATAAAATAAAAATTACAATTTAAAAGCCTGAAAAATAAAAAAAATACATAATTTAAAATCCTAAAAAATAAAAAAATACATAATTAAAATACTCTAAATTAAACTATAAAAACTACTCCGCCGGCGAATCATCCCCCGAAGTCGGCAGTGCACCCAAGTTAGATCGATCCCGAATACCAAGTTGAGCTTTCAGATGCTCAATCCCGTCCATATGGGCTTCAAATTGGTGAGGATCCATTTTTTAAGTGTCAGCCATCGTGGCGACCAGGTACATGGACATTAGGGTGTTCGAGCCCGTGCCGGAGCCCGAGCCCGCCTGGCTTGATTCACCGCGGCCCCTCCCCTTCCCTTTCCCCCTCGCTCTAGCCGCCTTCGCCGCCTTTGTCACGACCACAACTTCCTACGTGGGAGTGACTGCCTCTATACTTGCTTTAAATAACATATCAGAATCAAAGGGATAGAGTAAGCATGATTTGTAATGAAACTGGGATAACAGTCTCACAGACGAAGGTGAAATAGGTCAACATAACATCAGAGTGCTTCCTGGGTTCATAAATTCTTATTTCAAAATCTTATATCAGCGGAAATGTCCAAGACAGGGTAGCATGTATGAGGACACACTACTCTGGGCTACCTAAAGACTTATTTAAAATTTTACTCCCAACACCATCGTCTGCCCGTCCACGTTCAACCTGCACATTAGAAAAGAAACATGCAGGGCTGAGTATTTGATATACTCAGTGGGCACATTGCCAAAATAATTTTCATAAAGAGTTTTGTCAGCCCGTTGAGTGAACACGGGGTTTTAACTTGAAAGGCCCATGTCACTAAAATCCTTTTCATTTCATAAAGTTGATTGCACAATCATATGACATAGATCTACCATATCTGAACATTGTGTGAACCGGGAATGTGGCCACATTCCACGACGGTCACTGGACCGGCCAACCCCTTTTGTTAGCTCACGGTCCCCTCATGTGTACACGTCCGAGTAGGGTTTGCGGCCCTACTGGGACCCGAATTCGATTTAACATATATTGGCATAGGGTAAGTAATCCAAAAAAAATAAAGGGGACAAAACTTAAATAGATAATTTTCACATAATCATGAAAAAGGCAAGTTCACATTTTGAAAGAAATGCCCACCTCAAAAATAAAGCTCCCCCCTTAATTTCCCTTTAAATTGGCCTTAGCGACGTTTTAGACGCCCCTTTTGTAAATGAAAATAAATTAGACTTTGATAAATTAATTGCTTAAATGTGGATGCATCCAAGTGCGTGATCATTTATTTTTTTCTAAATTTTCAGAAGAGTTCTAGATTTTGGGAAAATTAATTAAATCCGGATTTAATTAATTTAGAAAAATTATTCGCTTTAGAGGATGTTACCCCCTATGCCATTATTTAAGCACAAAAAAAAAAAAAAAAAATCGGTCTATCCCTTTTTTACGTATCAAATTTCTAAAAGAATTAATCCTTGACACTTATCTCATTCGGAAAATTTGACTTATCCTCGGAAAAACAATTGGACTATTATTTAAGTCCATACGAGGAGAGCCATGATTTTAAATTTAAATTTTAGTCCATTTTAATTTTTTTGGCCCAACATTAAGAAAAGGTTGGCCCCCAAAAAAAGGAAGAGGCCCAAAACAATTAAAGGAAGAGGGGAATTCACCCCTAACCCCCTTTTTCCCCTACTCAATCCCCAAATTGAAAAAAACCCTAGCTCGGAGGAGGAACGGCCAAAACCCCTTCCCCGTCCACCGTTCCCGCCCGGCCGGCCCCTTCGCCCCTCCACCCCGACGGCCCAGGCCGGGTCGCGAGCAGGGGGCCACCGGCCGATCGTCCCCCGTTTTGGAGATCCCCGATTCTCTGGGACCACCACCGCCCGCCGCCCGGAAGCCGGCGCCCTTGCCGCGCCCGGCCAGCCCCGCCCCTTCTGGTGTTGCACCGCAAGGAGAAGAAGGCACGCCCCCCGCACAGCCCCACCCTCCCTGACTTCCTTTTTTTTCTAGAAAGGAGCGATTAGTTCGGTCCCCCCGTAGCGGGGTTCCTTGTGAGCCCGCCCCTTCCCGAAAGCAAATTCTACCCCTCTCTTTTTTTGGGGTTTTTAAAAAGTTGGATTTTTTTTTTAAGGTTCATGGTATTAGAGTTAAAAGTTATGGTTCTTTGGGAAAATTTTTTACTATGCTTTTAGTTTTTTCAAAAGGGTTTTTGTGCTTTTTGTTCTATACATGATAAAGGGTTTTTTCCCCTATGATCATGTTATGATGTTCTAAGTGGATAAGAGAAAAAAAATGAGGTATATAGGTAGTATGTACTACCCAGTTGTAATGGTGGTGGATTGGGAAAAACTCCCGCATCTAATGGTCTTTGAGGCATAACAGCCTCTGCTCACTGTTTTACTCTCGGTTGTGAATTATGGGGAGAAGAAGAAATTTGAAGTAGTGAGTGGTGAAGGAAACTATTATTGAAGGGGAAAACATATATATAAGTTGTTGCTCTATTTATTTGAGATGCTAGCAGAAATAAATCAGCATTTTTTGGCTCTTTGTTCACAATGATTGGCTATTTGCAGGTACGGTTGTACTCGTGAATTATTAATGGGCTGATCCTGGTGTGCGGCGAATCCCCTATTTGCAGCTTCTTAGTGTGCTTTGAACTTAATTTGTTTTTGGTGGCATTTGGGTCACGAGTACTTGGGTAATAACTCCACTTTTGTTTGATTGTCTTGGAAGTATACGTAGGCAATGCGAGGCTGTTGGGGTGTGGAAGGGAGTCTGAAAGTGACTATTATTTATAGCAAGACATAGTCTTTTGTTTATAAAGTGATAGCCTATCCCCTTTACTTGGCAAAACATAGGACTAGAAATAATTTGGCATTGTATTCACATAGCCGGGTTATCCATTTGTGAGGAATACGGAAATTTCTTCTTCGGTGAGAAGAATGGCCGGTTCTTTTTGCGAGAAGATGCGGCTAGAAGTGGCATGTAACTAGTTGCTATGCTTATATGTATTCAACAATATATTCTATGTATGTTTACCTCCTTGTTTAGTAGGTGTAGAAATATTTATTCTTTCATTTGTAAAGTTCTAGAGCTCGGTTAGTTGGTGTAACCGTATAATAATACATGACATTCCATCTCATCTGATTTCAATAACTATATATATTCTTTTTTTTTTCTTTGTACATCGTGTGAAACGCCACATCTTTTGCCACTTTGAAAAGAAAAAAAAACTCCAATCAAACTAGTAGATTTAGCATTGGTTCTCCAATAACTTTTTATTAAATGATTGACGATTCTTTTGATAATAATTTATATAACGAGTAAAGGATTGGGCGTCATTCCCTCTTAACAAAAATTTCATTGATTTGCTTATGTCGTTTAAAATTATCTTTCCTTAAATCTTGTCCTTCAAAACCGAATAGATTCCTCATGACCATGGCATTTCTTTTCTTGTATATTTATTTCCAAACTCTTGCACTTTCGGATCTATAGTAACCTCATTTCATTTTTTTTATTATTGTTTTTTTTTTTGAAATTCAATCTTGTGCCCAGCTCTTGTTGCAAGCTTATCCAAAATCTAGAAGTAAATTTTGAATCACGGTCTGATGTGATCGTCACCGGTATTTCATGTAAGCGTATGATCTCTTGTACATAGATCTGAGCTAACTTGTCCGATCCGTAAGTGATACGAACTGGTATAAAGTGAGCACTTTTGGTGAGGCGATCTATAATCACCCAAATAGCAGTGTTTCCTCGTTGCGACTTTGGCAATCCTGTCACGAAATCCATCGCAATGTGCTCCCATTTCCACTCTGGGAATTTCTAGGGGTTGCAATTTCCCATAGGGTCGTTGATGTAGAGCCTTCACTTGTTGGCATGCTAGGCACCTTTCTACAAACGACGCTATGCTCCTCTTCATGCCATCCCACCAAAACTGCTTCTTCATATCTTGATACATTTTCGTACCTCCTGGGTGGGCAGTATAGGGTGTATATGTGTTTACTTTGATATACCCTAGAAATTCTATTTTCTATTCTAGGGTATATAGAAATAGGATCTAGGATATATAGAAAAATGTATTATTCACAAAATTTCAATCGCGGATACAGATGTATCCTTAACATACTGAAACGACTGCCATTATTGGTATCAAACCAATAACGATTCATACAAGCTAAATCATCTCATTTCTGAGAGCCTCGTCATTGGGCACACATAATCTCCCTTCAAAAGTGAGGGCGTTATCCGCTTCTTCGCGGTAACTCACCTCTTTTCCCGTCCTCACTTTAAGACGAATTTTCTCTAATGCTTCATCACTCCTTTGAGCCTCAACAATTCTGGCCCTTAAGTCTGGTTCAATCACTAAAGTGGCGATCCTACTTTCCACCGTCTCTGGTGCTCTCACTACCTCCAGTCGCATCTTAGCAAATTCCCGTATGAGCTCCTCATTCTGTGTGAGGAAGGTGGCCACTTGGGGCATAGTCTTCCTGCTCAAGGCATCTGCCACTACATTGGCCTTGCCTGGGTGGTAATTTATACCACAGTCATAATCCTTGACTAATTCGAGCCATCTGCGTTGTCGCATATTTAAATCCTTCTGCTCGAAGAAGTACTTAAGGCTCTTGTGGTCCGTGAAGATCTCACATCGAACTCCGTAGAGGTGATGTCTCCAAATCTTCAAGGCATGTACCACTGCTGCTAGTTCCAGATCATGAGTGGGGTAGTTTAGCTCGTGTGGCCTGAGTTGGCGTGACGCGTACGCAATCACCTTGCCATTCTGCATCAATACGCATCCAAGTCCAATTTTTGATGCATCGGTGTACACTACATAGCCTGCTCCTGGTGCTGGCACGGCTAGGATTGGTGCGGTGGTCAACTTTTTCTTTTAATAGTTGGAAGCTTGCTTCGCACTCCGGCGTCCAATTGACCTTAGCTCCTTTCTTGAGCTGTTGAGTCAGTGGTCTGGCTATTTTAGAAAATCCTTCAATAAACCTTCGATAATATCCAGCCAAACCTAAGAAACTTCGAATTTCACTAGGTGTTGTCGGTGACTGCCAACGTTGTACTGCTTCCACCTTTGCAGGGTCCACTCATCCTTTCTGCCGTTACTATGTGTCCAGGAAGTTCACCTCGTTGAGCCAGAACTTTGCTAAACTTAGCATAGAGCTTCTCGGCTCTCAACGTCTCTAAGGTGGTTCTCAGATGTTCCTCGTGTTCCTTCTCGTTCTTCGAGTAGATGAGTACATCATCTATAAAGACTAGGACGAAATTGTCCAAGTATGGGTGGAACACGCGGTTCATTAAGTCCATGAACACAGCCGGGGCATTTGTAAGCCCGAAAGGCATTACAGTGAATTCGTAATGGCCGTATCTGGTGCGGAACGCCGTCTTGGGTACATCGTCATGTTCGGACTTTCAGTTGGTGATAGCCTGATCTCAAGTCCATTTTCGAGAATACACCAGCCCCTCGAAGTTGGTCAAAAAGGTCATCAATCCTTGGTAGAGGATACTTGTTCTTGAGCGTCAGCTTGTTCAACTCTCGGTAGTCGATACACATTCTCAATGTTCCGTCCTTCTTCTTCACGAAGAGCACTGGTGCGCCCCATGGTGACACACTAGGTCGGATGAAACCAAGGTCTAATAATTCCTGTAGCTGCATTTTGAGTTCTTCTAACTCCTTAGGCGCCATTCTGTATGGTGCCTTCGATACTGGGGTCGATCCTAGCTCGAGATCAATTGTAAATTCCAATTGTATGTCTGGCGGCAATCCTGGTAGTGCGTCAGGAAAGACATCTCGAAAATTCTCGTACCACTGCTACATTCTCTATCTTACGGTCCTCTTTCTCTTCTCCATTCAGATAAACGAGGTATGCAGGGCATCCTTTCCTTATCATAGTGGTTGCTTGTAGTGCAGAAATTATGGACTTTCGTCGCCTCATGGAGATTCCGTGAAAGATTGTGGGTTCCTTTCCTGGGTATTGCAGCGAGATCTGCCTTTCCTTACAAAGAATGGTAGCGTAGTTTTCGGCTAACCAATCCATTCCCAATATGATGTCGACGTTCCACATCAACATCACATGCAAATTGTGAGCCACTAACTTAAGGTTTCCCATAGTGAATTCTACGTTTGAGCAAGTTCGTGAGATATCTATAAGGCCTCCTACGGGTGAGGACACCCTCATCTTATGTTTGATTTCATCAGTAGGCAGTTCTAAAGTATCCACGCAAGGTGCTGACATGAAAGAATGGCAATAGGTATGTCGAGGAGAGTTCCCATACTTGCTAAATTGCTCTTGGTTCCCTACTCAATCTTAGGCTGCTTCTGCCTCGGTGCAGTAATTATAGCCTGAGTGGGAAACCTTTGGCGTAGCTGCCGCTGGTGATATGGTATTGGGGGGTGAGACTGGGACTGCCTTTCTTCTCGGCTCAGCTTGAAGTGCTCGCAACTACGGACGCTGCCCCTAATAGTCCTGCCTCCCTCCTATCCTAGTATTCTTGTACAGCATTCCCTGGAGAAATGTCCGCTTCTTCCACAATTAAGGCACCTATGTGTCCTAACTATGCACTTTCCACGGTGGTTTCTTGACCACTTAGCGCAGGGATGGGCCTTAGGTCGGTACTCAACCTTCTTATTGAGGTCGGTTTCTCTACCGCCATTCTGCGATGGTTTTGGGGCAAGTTGTTGCTTCTTATTCTCATTTGAAGTACATTTTCGTTTTCCCGATCGTTCCTTCATTCGTTGGTTTTATTGCGCCTCATTTCAGACGATTTTCCTCTTGTCGAAGACATCCGTTCATTAAAACGTAATCTATGAGAGTGTTCATATTTTCACTAGATTTCGTTACCTAACAATGATCTTGATCTCCATTTCCTCGTGGCTCTCCTAGTTCACCTTGTTATTTGTGCCCCAACGATTAATCGCTTAGATAAATATGTCTTGTGAAATGAAAAGTCATTAGGTCTATACAATATAAGATTCCTTTACATTTCTCTTTTTTTTTTTGGCCTATATTCTGTGTATATAGCGTAACGATCCATCCCTTAGCAGCTCGTGACCGTCGGCACACAAGTGCGAAAAGTCCAAACATTCATGCCCTTCGTGATTGCCTTGTACTAAGAACTCAATGATTAATCAAACAGTCTTAACTTGGATAGGTGCTGATGTCACTTAAAAGAAGCATGACTGCAAATTTCTTTTATTGAAAGGACTATAGAACATCCAAAGGGACAAGAATAACGTCTCTTACTTGACTGTTGTGAATTTTCATCACCAATTTGCAACAATTGATTTTTGAAAGAAAGAACTAGGTTCAAATGAACTCATCTTGTCAATTCAAAGAACTAGGCGGTCCCAATGGTTTCAGATAAACCCATCGAATTTGAAAACTCACTTCTGAAAGGAGCTTGAAAGAACATAGGTCATGAGAACAAGATGATACTTTATTAACTCTCAATTTCCATAGTAGGTTGTCAAACAAGATAGTTCAATTGTCCGCTCAACTTGACTAGATCCGGACATCAAGGATGATGGTTTCAGCATGTCAAGAAGTTTATCAGTCATGGGAGAGTTTTGGAATATAGGCAATTTCGTTGATCATGGCTCAAAAAAATATGATAGTGACTTATTACTTGCCAAAATGCGAGTCAATCAAAAGTCTCAAATAGACGGCAAGACACCCTTGTTAAGGATGTTCAAAATGAGATTATTTCGAAGGGCATAGTCGTAAGCAACTTTAGAATCGAAGGTTTATGACCGGAACTTAAGAAGTCAACACTTTACATTTTTTTTTTTTTGAATAACGAGCTCAACTACTATTGCCAATAAACTGAAAGAGAGCCACAACTTTCATAGGAAAGGAAAAAGTGAGGCATTACTTGCATAAATGCAAGTCAATCTAGAGTCTAAAGTAGACGAGGGCATTTTCATTAAAGAGGTTCATAGAAAGAAATCGATGGGGATCCAAGTAAGTACTGTTGACCATAATCATCTGTTCCAGTTATGTGACACTTTCTTGTTTGTTATTTTCAATATGTTCTCGATAAGTCAAAACGGTCATTCTCGTAAAACATTGTACTCTCCATCGTGCTTCATAGCGTACTATAAGTATTGTTTCGAGATCGCATAGCCTCTTTGACTTGCTACTCAAGACTGGATCACATAATTAGATCGTAGGTACGATATCTTTCGTGTAAGGATACACCTCCTTTACTGGATCGAGGGTACGCTCATTTTGGTTATGATTGAGATCATGAAGACAAAGGGAACTTCATGTTGTTCAGATCATTTAAAACGTTCACAGACACCCATGTGCCGTAGGTAGCTTCTCGTATCTCGTGTGATCGTTACCATCTAAGAATAGATGGGTTATTTATAAATTATAAGGTTCATTTTTGTACATTTGGAATTGATCCAAATACAACATCATGAATCGTGGTTCCGTCAAGACATAAGATGAAGGACAAAGGTGTGAGGTCCGTTTTCGGACTCATTTATCCATATTTCCTTGCCCCTTTTCTTCTTCTCCCTTTTTTTTTACAACATTAGGGGTTTGCCCTAACTTGCATAAACTCATTCGTTTTATCACTTAGAAAAGTGGTTGGGAATCATCAACTCGTATTACTGTTCAAGAGCGTTCAGCCTAATGTACTTCTTAGGCATCCTATGTTCGCATGCATTAGTCATTTCGTAACTTCCTAAAAACTTCCTCAATCTATCATCATACTTCACGTAATCAAGCATGCGTAACTAGTAATACTTTAACATTTGTCTCAAAGACATCCTTATGCTTAACATTTAAAACTTGAAATTCCATGGTTCGTAGGAAAAATGGAATATACATGCTTTTCCTTTAAATCCTTGAACATGTTTAAAATATCTTTAAAATATCTTCATAACTGAAAATTTTCTGGTAAGAACTTCTTTCTTACCTCAATGTTGCGGTTGAACGTGACGAGTCGAGGTGTTGGGTCCTTTAACTTTCCATTTAAGTCATATTCTAGCCTAGTGCTATCATTCTAAACTAAGGCTTGAAAGAAGGTTCTTGGGTCCAGAGCGAAAGAACGGTGCTCTGATACCACTCTGTCACGACCACAACTTCCTACGTGGGAGTGACTGCCTCTATACTTGCTTTAAATAACATATCAGAATCAAAGGGATAGAGTAAGCATGATTTGTAAGATGAAACTGGGATAACAGTCTCACAGACGAAGGTGAAATAGGTCAACATAACATCAGAGTGCTTCCTGGGTTCATAAATTCTTATTTCAAAATCTTATATCAGCGGAAATGTCCAAGACAGGGTAGCATGTATGAGGACACACTACTCTGGGCTACCTAAAGACTTATTTAAAATTTTACTCCCAACACCATCGTCTGCCCGTCCACGTTCAACCTGCACATTAGAAAAGAAACATGCAGGGCTGAGTATTTGATATACTCAGTGGGCACATTGCCAAAATAATTTTCATAAAGAGTTTTGTCAGCCCGTTGAGTGAACACGGGGTTTTAACTTGAAAGGCCCGTGTCACTAAAATCCTTTTCATTTCATAAAGTTGATTGCGCAATCATATGACATAGATCTACCATATCTGAACATTGTGTGAACCGGGAATGTGGCCACATTCCACGACGGTCACTGGACCGGCCAACCCCTTTTGTTAGCTCACGGTCCCCTTATGTGTACACTAGTCCGAGTAGGGTTTGCGGCCCTACTGGGACCCGAATTCGATTTAACATATATTGGCATAGCCAAGCAGATAGGTAATCCATAAAAACATAAAGTGGCATGACAAAACTTAAGTAGCATAATTTTCACATAATCATGAAAAAGGCAAGTTCACATTTTGAAAGAAATGCCCACCTCAAAAGCTAAAGCTCCCTCCGTAATTTCCTTAACTTGGCCTTAGACGACGTTCGTAGACGCCCCTTTAGTAAATGACATAATATTTAATTAGACTTTGATAAATTAATTAAGCTTAAATGTGGATGCATCCTAAGTGCGTGATCATTTATTCTTTCTCTAAATTTTCTAGAAGAGTTCTAGATTTCGTGAATATTAATTAAATCAGTAGATTTAATTAATTTAGAAAAATTCATTCGCTTAACTAGAGGATGTTACCTCCTATGCCATTATTTAAGCACAAAAAAAAAAAAGGGCTCGAGGTCTATCCCTTGTTAGCGTATCAAATTTCTAAAAGAATTAATCCTTCGAGCACTTATACTACATTCCGGAAAATTAGACTTATCCTCGGAAAAACAATTAGCAGACTATTATTTAAGTCCATACGTAGGAGAGCCATGATTTAATTAAATTCTTAGTCCATACTTTAATTTGTTGGTGGCCCAAACATTAAGTTAAGAGATAATGGCCCAACACAATTAAAGGAAGAGGCCTAACACAATTAAAGGAAGAGGGGCCCAATTACACCCCATAACCCATCGGTCTCTCCTCTCTACTCAATCCCCAAATTGAAGAAAAACCCTAGCTCGGAGGAGGAGCAGCGGCGCGACACCCCATCTCTCGCCGTCCACCGTTCACTGCTCCGGTCGGCGCCTCCCTTGCGCCGCCTCCACCGCCGACGGCTCCAGTGGCCTGAAGTCAGCGCAGCAGGCGCCACCGACGGCCTGATCGTCCCTGTTTTCTGAGAGTCCGCTCGATTCTCTCGGCTACTACACAGCACCGCCGCCAGCCGCCCGACGACGAGCCGATGTCGCTGCTGTCGCGCAGCCGGCTCTACGCCCAGCCGTTGCTGGTGTTGCACCGTCGGAAGGGAGAAGAAGGCATCGCTTCCCTCCGCACAGAGCTCCGACTGCCTCCGTGACTTCCTCTGTTCTCTAGAAAGGAGTCGATTAGTTCGGCTCCCTCCGTCGAGCTGCGGTTCTGCCTGTGAGCCACGCCGATTCGCCGCCCAATAGCTAAGTTCCTACCCTCTCTCTCTTAGTCCTTTTACAGTTAGCTTAAAGTTGGATTTTTTTTTGAAGGTTCATGGTATTAGAGTTGAACAGATTATGGTTCTTTTCGGAAATTTTCATACTATGCTTTGAGTTTTATGCGAACAAGTTATGCTTGTGCTTTATGTTCTATACATGATAAGGTTATTTCCCATATGATCATGTTATGATGTTCTAAGTGGATGAAAAAAAAATGAGGTATATAGGTGAGTATGTGCTACCTGATTCCTTGTGGCTGGTGGATTGGGAAAAACTCCCGCATCTAATGGTCTTTGAGAGGCATAACGACCTCTACTCACTCGCTTACTCTCGGTTGTGAATTATGGGGAGAAAGAAAGAAATTTTGAAGTGGTGAGTGGTGAAGGGAAACAAATATTGAAGGGGAAAACATATATATAAGTTGTTGCTACAATTTGTTGAGATATAGCAGAAATCAAATCAGCATTTTTGGCTCTTTGTTCACAATGATTGGCTATTTGTGGGGCAGTACACCAGTTGTACTCGTGAATTATTAATGGGCTGATCCTATTGTGCAGCGAATCCCCTATTTGCAGCTTCTTAGTGTGCTTTGAACTTAATTTGTTTTGGTGGCATTTGGAGTACGAGTACTTGGGTAATAACTCCCTTTTGTTTGATTGTGCTAGGTATACATAGAGTAATGCAGGAGCTGTTGGGGTGTGGAAGGGAGTGCAGAGCTGACTTTGCTCATTTAGCAAGACATAGGTCTTTTGTTTATAAAGTAGTATTGCCTATCCCCCCCTACTTGGCAAAACATAGGACTAGAAATAATTTGTATTGTATTCACATAGCAGGTTATCCATTTGTGAGGAATACAGCTGCTGCTCAGTGAGAGGAGCGCTGATTTCTTTTGCAGAAGATGCAGCTAGAAGTGGCATGTAACTTAGTTGCTATGCCCAAATGTATTCAACAATATATTCTATGTATGTTTACCTCCTTGTTTAGTAGGTGTAGAAATATTTATTCTTTCATTTGTAAAAGTTCTAAGGCCTCGGTTCATTGGTGTAACCATGTAATAATACATGACATTCCATCTCATACAATTTCAATAACTATATATATTCTTTTTTTTTTCTTTGTACATCGTGTGAAACGCCACATCTTTTGCCACTTTGAAAAGAAAAAAAAAACTCCAATCAAACTAGTAAATTTGAAAACGTGGGTTCTCCAATAACTTTTTATTAAATGATTGACGTTCTTTTGATAATAATTTATATAACGAGTAAAGGATTGCGGGGCGTCACAGCCTTGGTCCCTTGGGGCCGACGTCGTGAACCGGAAGACCCCCCCTGCATCATCGGTTGGCGTGCCCTCTCGTAAGGTGTTGCCTTCACCGCCATCACTAGACGAGTAGTGGCCACGCGCCGTGTGCTTCGTGCGTTTCGAGCCCGACTCGACACCGCCAGCCCACCTTTCAAGGTGGTGGACTTGCGACCAAACATCGACATGCTTGAAATCTTTACCGACGTCGTCTTTGAAGACCCGCAACGCCGCTCTCAGAATGTCGGCTCCACCGGCTCCGCTTTGATAATTCGCCTCTTCTGCCCCTGTATATCGCGCAAAATTTTTTGACATCTTTGTCGCATCGGTCCCAATGACTGCGGAGCATCTTCACGTTGCGGGCAAAGGTGTTCTTCGGCCTTCGTGCGTTGTAAACTTCAGTGACTTTTTTTCCAAAAACACTTGTGGGCTTGTTGATTCCCGATGACAGGATCGCACGAGACGCTGATCCAAGCGTCGTACAGAGCCAACGTCTCCTTTTGGTTGTATGGATGACGGCTGCCGTCCCCCACAACCTCGTGGTCGCCCTCTTCCTCCTCGGCATTGACGCCGATCCTGCCGGAGCCTCCACCTATTGCTATTGGCCAGTCGGGCAAAGTGCGTTCAGGCGGCAAAAAATTCTCCGAAATTTGGTATAATCCCGGCGATTGCTCGTACCTCTGGGGGGAGGGACGATAGTATGCATCCACATCAAAATGTGGTGTTTGGTATGCCGGCGGAGTCGTCGAGGCTTGGGTGCCCGGTGACGAACCGGGAGTACCCAAAAAGTTGTACATGCTCGCCCAATCGTCGAACGAGTTCAAGTCGAGCCCGCCGGAGCGCCGCCGCCGCCGCTGGAGTTTCCATCGCCGGACATTTTTTCAACAATTGGAGAGAAAATAATAGATGAGTGTAGTGTTTGTGTGTAAAATGAAGAATGGAAGAGGAACAAAATGGAAGAGGAATGGAGTATTTATAGAAATAAAAGGAAAAAAAAAATTGAAAAATCGACCGTTTGGCAACGGTCATTTGACCGTTTAACAAAAAATTATTTTTTTCGAATTAAAAAAAAAAATTTATTATGTCATAATTCCGACGTCCACTCGCAGGCCGACGAGTGGGCGTCACGCCATCCGCCAGCGCGCGCCACGTTTCTCGCCAGCTCGAGGCCGGCCTCGCCGGCATGCGTCGCGCGACGAGATGTCGCGTCTCGTCGAGACAAGACGAGCGTCGCAACGCTGTCTCGTCTCGTCGAGACGAGACCGAGACAGCATCACGCAGCGATGCAGATGCCCTTAGGCCTGCCTCAATGGCAAATTTGTCAATTACTACTAGTAATGTTGTTACAAAATTGGTACTCAAAATTAGGAGTCTTGTTACTTTTTGTCACAGATTATAAGAAATGTAAAAGAAATATTATAAAAAAAGTTAGTAGAATAGGAATAATAATTATATAGGATAGCGATAAATTACCAACTCTATATTTTACAAATTCCAAACTCTTCAACATAGTACCAACACATTTAAAAATTTCAAGATTTTGATGTCAATACAACGTCAACTGTTGATATTGTGTTGACATTTTTTGTTGGCGTTATTTTGTCATCTATTGGTATTTTCTAACGATTCAGATCATAAGAGTTTGTATTTTATTACATCCTCCTTTATATACTCCGTATTAGTATTGAATGAAATGTAAGTACAATAAATTAATAGAATGTGAGACTATTGCCATTTATAGTTAAAATGAATTGGAAATCCTATTCGCGGACTGACTAAAATGAAAAAAATGAGACTCCTAATTGCTGACGAAGGAAATAATATTTTGTACTACTAGATACTCAATTCACAACTTTAGATAATTACTTATATATTCTCATCCGTCCCATTGAAGATGACTCACTTTCTTTTGTGGTTTGTCCCAACTAAGATGACATATTACTTAAAATGAAAACATTTTTATCTCTAATTTATTCCCTCTCTCTTACCACACAAAATATAATTGCATAAAATCTCTTGTTGCCTGAGGAAGATATCATCTTCCTTGGGACAGAGAGGGTACTAACTAAGGTGTCATACTCTTTGAGGACGGAGGAAGTATTTTTTAGGGATATGGTCATGTAGAGAGTATGTTTTGGACAAATGAATTATATTATTAATTCGTTCTAAATATCCAACTAACTTGGTTATACATACTTCATCCGTCCGTGAAACATTGTCCAATTTTACCATTTCGGTCAGTGGTGGGAATATTGTCCACTTTGTTTTTTTTTTCATTTTTGTTAATGAACCTCATGACTTTTCACTAACTCATTATACTTAATAAAACTAATGTATAAATATGTGATCTACGTTCCACTAATTTTTTCTATTCACTTTTTTCACATTTCTTAAAACCCGCACTGAGTCAAATATAAACAACCTTCCGTAGACGGAGCGATATTTGATTAAAACCAATAAAGTCGGAAGACGGAGCGATATTTGATTAAAACCAACAAATATAAACAACCTTCCGTAGACGGAGCGATATTTGATTAAAACCAATAAAGTCGGAAGACGGAGCGATATTTGAAACCAATAAAGTACATTACACTTATAAAATCTAAGAAGAAGTAGCTACATCGAGCTGTGAGTTGAATACTTTAAACGAAATATTACATTAATTTAGATATTATTGTAACGAACAAAAATGTCCCTAACTGAAAAAGCAACATGGACAAGACAAGTGTGAATAGGTGAATATACATTTTAACCGAAATAAATTCTGTGTCAAGAAACCTCCGATGCTATTTAATACTCCATTTATTGTCGTCTACATTAACTAGATATTTTAAAAAATACTATAGCTTACTCATATAGTACTAACTAATTACTCCATATTAAGTAGGCGGCGGAGCAAATCGGTGTTGGCCACTTGAGATCAACCTCCGCAAAACATGCACTCTCCTCTCTCTGCATGCGAACTGCTTTTCAACATACTACACTGAAAATCTACAAAAAATAGAGAAGAAAATAGATGTGCTTTTCATGTTTATTGTGAGAGAGAGAGGGTGCATGTTCTTATCACGTGCTGCTGCTGCCCATAATCCAGATAACTTCTTCAATATAATTTTACTTTTTTTTTTTTTTTTCCTTGCTTGCGATTTTATCCGATTCGTTGCCATTTTTTATTCCACTTCTCGAACTCGCAAAGAAAAAAGTTAAATTTTATTCAAAAAAGCGGTGGCATTTGCAACCAATTTCTGAGCTAACCGAGTTGAAAATTGGTGGAACAAAAAAAAGGCACATTTCTTTTAGCTCGTTTCTTCATCTTTGTTAATTATTCACATATTTTATTGCTCTGATTCGTGAATGTTGGTGGGAATTTTCTGCTGTCGGTCATTTGAAACTACAACTTGGGTTTATAATTATAATAACAATATGCCAAGGCATAGAATGAGAGTACAATCGCCTTAATTCTCGTGGGGCTCAATTAGGTGTGTGTGTGATGATTTCATAAAATAATTGTGGTTAAATCATGTGATGTTGGCCTCCCTCTCTGTCCCACTCTTTCTCCTTCTCTGTTACACTCTCATTTCACCTTTCTTTTACCGACTTCGACTTACTTAACTCTTATCTATAATGTGAGAGAGCTGCGGATATTTTCTCTCATTATTTATTGTTCCATTTTCCCTGCTTCTTGCTTATTTTGTGGAGGCACTAACATACACTGTTGGGAAGACTTCTAATAATTGGGAAAAAGTTGGGTGCATTTTATTACTTTGGGGGTTTTTGATTTATGATTTAGATGTTTTCGTGTAGCACTGGTTCAAGGAAGGTTTGGCCATTTCCTTTTCCTTTCCACATGCTATTTTCTGTAGTTGAGATCTGCACCTAAATTTTCTCTTGCTTTCAGCTCTAGTTTCATTCAATTTCAATGGATCCTAGCTGTGGGAATTGCTGGTCCAATCCAAAGGTTAGTTGAATTCATTTATCGTTTTGCATTCACAGCATATGAAATCGGTTGTGGCAAGTGAACAGTTCCATTTTCAGTTGAACATTGTTGAAATTAGAGATATATGCTTAGATTGTGGCTGTTTCTTGTGGGAATTTTAGAAGGATTCTTGGAAGGCCACTCTGCTACTAGCTTACCAGAGTCTCGGTGTAGTGTACGGGGACCTCAGCATTTCGCCTCTCTACGTGTACAAGAGCACGTTTGCGGAGGATATTCATCACTCCGAGACAAATGAAGAGATATTTGGGGTTCTTTCCTTTGTGTTTTGGACACTAACCCTTGTCCCCTTGTTCAAATATGTTTTCATAGTTCTTCGAGCTGATGACAATGGAGAAGGTGTGTGTCTTGATAGAGAACTTGTTTCTGCCAGTTTAATTATGTCGATGATGGACTGTTGGTTCTTCGTTCTTGCAGGTGGTACTTTTGCTTTGTATTCCTTGATATGCAGGCACGCGAAAGTTAGCCTTCTCCCCAACCAGCAAGTTGCTGATGAAGCTCTCTCTACGTATATACTCGAGCCACCTCCAACAACAAAGAACAGTTCAAGGGTGAAAGCGGTGCTAGAGAATCATAAGTCCTTGCACGTTGCTTTACTAATTCTGGTTCTACTTGGCACTTGTATGGTCATTGGGGATGGTCTGCTAACTCCAGCCATATCTGGCAAGTTATCTAAACTAGCTACTTCACGGTCTACTTTCATAAAGAGATCTAAGTGTGCGGATAAATAAAAATATGCTTCTGCATCCTGCAGTTTTTTCTGCTGTTTCTGGTCTTGAATTATCGATGTCTAAGGATCATCACCAATGTAAGCTTTCTTTCCATACATCCTTGTATATTACATATCTCTCTTTTTTCTTCTCTAAACATGAATTACTGGATCCACATTATAGTTGAAGAATGGTGTCTAATATTTTCTGTAGTTAAGAGGAAGATGATTGGAAAGTTGTGTCACTATATATTTTCATCAGTTCATAGTGCTGGGTGAATTTGTTTTATCGGTTTTTCTCTTAGAAGACTATAGAATAATGCTAAGAATGTAGAATTGACTTATGGTTTAGGACCCGCCATGTTTTCTGCTAGTTCTAGAGAGAAACAAACTGTATATAAAGATCTGATACTCTCAGGTTATTTTGTTCGATATGGTTAAATCATATGGTTTTTATCTGGCTCTTTCTAAAGTATGTTCTCCTTGGTTTATTGAACCCCCCCCCGCGCCTTCTATGTTGCTTCATTATACACTACATCATTTTTGGTTTGTTGGCAGCTTGGCTATCTTGAAGATTATATATGGTTTTCTATGGAAACTGAATGATCATTTTATATTTTGATATTGATATTTACTTCAATCAAGTCATCTTTACAGTTGTACAATTCATATTGTGCAGATGCTATGGTACCGATTACTTGCTTCATATTAGTGTGCCTATTTGCTTTACAACACTACGGCACCCATCGAATTGGGTTCTTCTTTGCGCCAATAGTCCTTACTTGGTTGTTATGCATAAGTGCGCTCGGCCTGTATAATATTTTCCACTGGAATCATCATGTATATCAAGCACTTTCCCCGTCTTATATGATAAAGTTTTTGAAGAAGACTAGAAAAGGAGGGTGGATGTCTTTGGGTGGAATACTTTTGTGCATAACAGGTATAGTTCTTCTAAGTTGTATGAAACTTTTATTACTGACAGTATCGCGATTTTGCATAATTACTCTGAATAATAATGTCTATATGTTACTAGTGTTGGGAGGTGGAACATTATCTTGGGTAAGCAGAGACTACTGAGTATTAACTGGTAAAAAATTTTGATCCAATTAAAGGGCATGTCTCAATCTGCTGATTGTGCAATATGAATGTATTATTTGACACTCATCATCTCTTCAACAGACTCTTGACGTTTTAGAATCCTATAATAAGTGAATTCAGTATTAGTAAATGTATTATTTGTTGTACAGACTCTAGTTTCAGATGTTCCTGTGACTTCTACGTTTTGTATGATGCGGAAATCCTATTGCAATGATCCATATATAACTTTCCCAATCATGAACTTGAGCACAGATCCATCGTGCAGGTTCTGAAGCAATGTTTGCTGATCTTGGCCATTTCTCACATGCAGCAATTCAGGTGAAGTACCTGCTTATTATATAACGACTTTTTCTTGGTGAGAGATTAACATATGGCATGCTGTTTCAGATAGCGTTCACCTTTTTGGTTTATCCAGCACTAATATTGGCATACATGGGACAAGCAGCTTACCTATCGAGACACCATCATACAATTCATAAGATTGGCTTTTATGTTTCTGTTCCAGGTATCACTTAGTAAAGTCGAGAGAGACTATGATTCATGATTGGTTTCTTGATGTATGCTCTAATCTAATATGCAAACTTTGAATTGTTCCTCTGATTTGGGGAAATTTTCCGCATACCAATTTGTTCAATCCATTTAGAGTCGTCATGACATTGCCACAGGATATATATGTGCTAGTTGAGTTTTGCCACTCTGTGCTTTGATAGTTCGCCCCTTCAAAATGGTAAAAGAACACGAACATAAATGATATTCGGGAAGTGGAGATTAAATGTTTTTAGCTAATTAACGTTGAAAAATGCAGTGAGCATCAATGACAAAGCCTTGTGAATTTTGGGGTGAAAACTCTCTTTTATCATTATTGAATAATAACCTTTTTTAGTAATGAATTTATGGGTGTCTTGTGGCATAAAATTGTTCAACAGAAAGTGTAAGGTGGCCAGTACTTGTGGTGGCAATACTAGCTTCAGTTGTGGGCAGTCAGGCGATCATCAGCGGAACTTTCTCTATCATCAACCAGAGTCAGTCACTCGGTTGTTTTCCGAGGGTCAAGGTGATTCACACCTCGGATAAGATACACGGTCAGATATACATACCCGAGATCAACTGGCTGCTGATGATCCTCTGCATTGCAGTAACCATTGGATTCAGAGACATAAAACACATGGGAAATGCATCGGGTAGACCTCATCCGCTTTGTGATCTCACATTTTCGACAAAATTCTGACCGTGGGTTTGCTGTTGGTTGCAGGGCTGGCTGTAATGGCAGTGATGCTGGTAACCACTTGCCTAACGTCGTTAGTAATCATCCTTTGTTGGCACAAACCTCCACTGGTGGCTTTGTGTTTCCTGCTCTTCTTCGGATCCATCGAGCTGCTTTACTTCTCTGCTTCCCTCATCAAATTCCTCGAAGGTGCATGGCTTCCCATCTTGCTCGCGCTCTTCCTGGTCACCATCATGTTCGTTTGGCACTACACCACAGTAAAGAAATACGAGTACGATCTCCACAACAAGGTTTCGCTAGAATGGCTTCTAGCCCTGGGTCCGAGCCTGGGCATCGCTCGCGTCCCAGGCGTTGGCCTTGTGTTCACCGATCTCACTTCCGGCATCCCCGCCAACTTCTCACGTTTCGTGACCAACCTCCCGGCCTTCCACCGCGTGCTCGTCTTCGTATGCATAAAATCAGTGCCGGTGCCGTACGTGCCCCCGGCAGAGCGGTATCTAGTCGGCCGTGTGGGCCCGGCAGCTCACCGTTCGTATAGGTGCATTGTCCGTTACGGGTACCGGGACGTCCACCAGGACGTGGACTCATTCGAGTCAGAGCTCGTGAGTAGGTTGTCAGAGTTCATCCGGTACGACTGGTACAAGGCGCATGGCGGCATCATAGATGTGCGCAAGGACGAGGAAGAGGAGGAGGGCGCGGGATCAACGAGCGAGTGCAGGCTGGCAGTGATTGGCACGGTGCCATTGTCGGCGTTTGAAATGGAGGACGAGACGGAGCCGGCGAGCGTCTCGGTTGGGTTCCAGACGGTGGACAGCGTGAGCGATATAGTCGAGATAGGGGTGCCGGAGAGAAGGGTTCGGTTCGCGGTGGACGAGGGGTGCGAAACGGAGATGGAGATGCTGGTGCAGGAGGAGGTGCGGGATCTGTATGAAGCACAGCAAGCAGGGATAGCATTCATTTTAGGGCATTCGCATGTTCGGGCAAAACAAGGGTCGTCGGTGTGGAAGAGATTGGCTATCAATTTGGGGTATAATTTCCTGCGAAGAAACTGTAGGGGAGCGGACGTGTCTCTCAAGGTACCTCCTGCATCGCTTCTTGAGGTTGGCATGGTTTATATTGTTTGAGATATTGTAAAACTTGAGGGCTTTTAGATTCTCTCTCTCTCTCTTAGTACATTCCAGTAGATGCAGATTTTGTTAAGTTGGATTCAGTCATACAAGAAGACAATTGATAAAGATTGTCTAATTTTAGAAGTTTGGGTGAAAATTTTACTCTCTAACTCCTAAACTGTTTCTATTATATTATGTACGGAAATTAAAATCAATTTATGTTTGAGTTGGTGGATCAACTCATTATGAAACAACTAAAGAGAGGATTCAGAAAATAAAATACTTCCTCCGTCCCAAGATCCTATTTGGTTTGGACAAGAGTTGTAAAAAAATTAGTGGAATATTAGTCCTACTTATATATATATATAGGACTCTTATTGTGGGAATGACGGAAATATGACAAAATCTTATTGTGGTATGGAGGGAGTATAAAGATGAAAAACTATACGGAACCGAATTGGGCGTATAAATTTTGTATAGCTCATTTAAACGAATATTGCCGATCCGATTTGAAATGTGATATACATGTAGATATTTTACGACAGATTGGGTAAGCCCTGATAAAAACAATCCAACCATCATGTATGAGTGAACTGAGTGGGACATTGAGTAGTTGGCATTTTTATTCACCAAACTTATCCAACCATCGCATGTCAACTCTGCCTGATATTTGTTTATTTATAAAGTTATTATTTTGTTTATAGAGTTATCGTAGCATGATATGATTATTTACTAGTACTTAGTTTGAGTCTGTTATACTGTATTTATATTACTGGTAGTAAATTGTTTGTTTGGCAATTACGTTATTAGAGAAAGAGGCTTACAATTTGAATAATATCGTACACTTTTAACTAAATATAATTATATTATATAAAAATACTCTGTATAAAATAAAGAAGAATTTAAAATTAAGAAATGAGCGTCATTAGTCATAATGAATAATCTTTTACTCCCCACGTCCTTGAAAAAATGTCCTATTTTTATTATTTGGATTTAGATGTCCGCGATTTAAATCTCATTTACCTTTTTTTCATTTTGGATCGAAACGATTATATGCGGATATCCACATCCAAATTCATGGGTACCTGAACCCGAAAAAACACATTTTATACTACCTGACAATCGAACCCGCAAAGTATTGCAGGTATCCTGCACTTGCAAATGCGGGCGTAGTTAATTTAATGAATGTGCATCTGTCAATATTTGTATAGATTTGGTTAAGGACTACTATCAAGTACTCAACGATGTGGGATACTCCCGTCGTCCGCCATTAGAAATCTCATTTCTTGGCGACATGGGTTTAAAGAAATATGTGAAGAAAAGTGTGTGAAAAAAGTTAGTGGAATATGATTATCACTTGCATATATTAGTTTTAAACAAAATATGAGTTGAATGAATTAGTGGAATGTGAGACCCTAATACCACATATAGTAAAAATGAATCGAAACTCCTATTCACGGATGGACTAAAATAAATAAAACGAGACTCATATTCAACGACGGAGGGAGTAGTTTTTAAACTTGTGAATAAGCTTATTAACATCTATTCACAACTCATGTATTTATTTATGTTTTCTGAGATGGAGCATTCCAATAGAAACTCAACATCAATTAAAGAAAATCTAGCATTTTAAAATTTTGTAAATTTTACTACCAGATTCTGACCCCGATCCCGAATTTTGCGGGTAACGGGTATCCAATATCCGGCGGATATCAGGTTGGGAAATACCTGTTACCTTTTTGATAGGCCTAATTCCACCATCAAACTAACTCATTACACTCGCATTCTATTATAAGATCAATATATAAAATCGTGCTGAGTCAAAATGAGACTATACATCACGGACGAAGGAAATATTATTTTAGTTCATCCATAATAATTTTCTCCTAATATTTCATAATACTATTTACTTTTTACTTCTCGAGAGAATTCGGAATAAGGGATTAATTTCGCTGACCTCTCGAAATTTAGGATTAAATTCGCTGACCTTTCATAATTTGGGATCGTGGCATGCGTATTTTTTAGAACAAGGGATTTCTGACTTTTTCTCTTTTTTCTATTCATTTTTAATATCATCTCCCTCCCTCCATTTATCAATTACCCAAATCACCCCTCAAATATTTTACCTAAATTCTACAAAATCAGCGCCGTTTTTTTGATCACTTTCAAACACCCGTCTTTTTTTTTTTCCAAGCGCTTCTCCTCTCCATCCTCCTCTTCTGTCTCTCCAACTCAAAGCAGTCATGATTCTGTAAGGATTCAAAAATATATATACATATGTGTCTGTATATGTAATATACATATATACATATTTTTTTGTTTTGTTGCATATGAATTATACATACATACATATTTTTTGTTTGTCTGACGTATATACATAAAAGTGCAGGTTTTCTCGGTCAACGTGTGTAAATGCAGGGGTGTATCAAACTGATCAGGATGAGATTCCCGACCTAGCGGAGTCGTTGGCACGATAACCGGAACTTGGTATCAAACAAATTTTCTCAACCCACTTCTACTGGTTAGTATAATGGACGTAAGAGTCGAATCTCACAAGGATGGACACGTTCGGATAACTGTGGTGATATTCCTGGGTGTTTTTGGTTAGCTATCACGCTTTTGGGGTTGGGATTTTACCTAGGCGAGAAATAAAGACGGTACTCTACTGACTAGTAGGCGTGAAAATAACAGGCATGTGGTTGTGTTCGTGAAAATAGGGGACAAGGTATCTCAGAGGCATGTGAAAAGTCGACAGTTACTAAAAGAGGAAATTTAGACAACAAGGCATATCTGGTGGCTGATTGGCTTTCTGACAGGTCTGGAAGGTACAACTGAAAAGTGGGAGACAAAAGCAAAAGTAACTTAAAAAGTAAAAGTGGTCCAAGACAAAAGTTGATTTTGACGTTTTCTTCTTCACCAAGTATTAACAGAAATCAGATGAACACAAACTCCATGACTAAACTCAGATTCATAACTTCAAACTCAAGATCTATTGATTAAAATGTTTAACTTAAGATGAACAGCTGAAATTGCAAACTGCCTCTACTGACTAACCTGCAAGGTTGTGATCACAGCGCAAAACAGGAAATTCATGCACGAAAACTCAAACTGAAACATAACTACAAAATTCGATCAACAACTACAGATCTAGCTTACTCGAAAGAAAATACATGCACGCACTCAAATATTAAAAGCGATAACTAAATCTAACTTTCCTAGGCAGATTGAAGCAAACTCAAACCAAAGAGACATTCGGAATAGAAATTTCATAACTTAAACGTTTGGATCTTCACCAAGTACTTCAAAAGGCAACAAAGATAAATGTTTGCAACAGATCCAACGAAGAAAGAATGTAAAGATTAAACTAGAAAGCAAATAACGATTATTTTGCCACTCCGGGCGGTGATACCGCTATACTACTACGACAAACTGGCTGGAACGGTAGGACGATGATTTCTCCGGCAGACTCTTGGACGTCAAGTGACCATAGCTGTGGCGAGGAACGAGAGACTGGATAATGCTGAAAGACTGATCTTCTAGAGAGAATTCTACTAAGTGAGTATGAGAACCGAGAGCTTTTTCGAACTAAGAACTACTTGTCTCTCTCCAAGTGGCTTCTTTTATATGGAGGCTTGCCCTTGCTTTTAGGGTAGGCTTCCTTCTCAATTTGACTTTTCTGCCCTTGTTAATGATCATCCCAGCTATCCTTCTTCTCCATCTCGAGCCTTTTCTCTGGCATGCATTCTTGTCAGTATTGCACCCTTCTAGCGCTCTTTCCACTTGCGTCGCCTGAATCATCTCCTACTGGCTTGGATCCCTTAATCCACGCACACTTGAGCAACTGTTTTGCAGATAATACATGCATTTCACGACATACTGACCAGTAACCAAGGCTTAGAATACGACTTATCAATATACGTCTCAAAAAAGTGGAGAGATTATGTTATAGGGTGAATATATTAGTGTTTTGCAATCACTTTGCTTACGTAATTGAAATTTTTGAGATACATTTGTTTAAAATTTTGTGCAGCAGAGTATACATATATATCCATGTTTGTTTGTGCTGAAAGAATGCACACACATATATAATACATTTATATACTCGTTTGTTTCTTCTATATATATATATATATATATTTGGAACTTTGTAAAATTATATTGACAGTTTTGATATATTTAATTTTTTGTTATTTGGTAGGATGGATCACATAAATGAAATTGATAGTATTGATTGGGATAGCATAGAAATTACTCCACTTGAAGAATCACAAATTGGTGCTCCTGAGATCTTGATGGATGAAGAAACAATGTTTGCTTTGTGTCTTTAATAGCACAAAGAAAAGATAATTACTTGGAGTTGCGTCTTACTCTTTATTTTATTATCTCGGTCTTATTTTTGTTTTGTTTACTTGAGTTGCAGAAAGAGTCATGCAAAGGGACGACCTTTAGGTGGGATGCATGGTAATACAAGCCAAAAGCGGGGGGCAGTTGCAGTTGAAGAACCAATAAGATATGAAAGAATTAATTGTGTAGAATTTGTAGTATGGAGCCTACTATTTTTTATAAACTGACATTAGTTTGAAAAAATTTCAGCCAAATGAATCATAGCATACAGGTAGAGGAAAGCATAAACTTAGAAGACGTACAGCGAGAAAATGTACGAAGAAGAAGCTCACTCCAAGGAAGCCAATTTAGTGATAATGTATTCTAAGGAATTATGCTTTTGAAGAACATAGTTCATGGATTGTCTATGCTCTTGTGTCTTGTTGAAGTATTTTGTGAAACTATGACTTTATGGAAGTATTTTATGAAACTATGATTTTTAAATCCATGTTTTTGTGGAAGTAATCACAGAGGATGAGTTTTAATGGTTACTTTTATGGATTTTTAAAAAAAGAATCCTTATAAGTAAATATATGATGTTTCTAGATAGTATATGATAAATACATGTTTATGGATTGGTATGGTGATTGATAATTGTCTTGAACAAAATTACTATTATTATTTAAAAGACTAAAGTTCACGTAAAATATTTTGCAGAGCATGGCAAATTTTGTACACATTTTATTGAGACGACAAATGTATACATTTTGTAGAGACGGCAAATTTAGGCAATTGTTCACATTTTGTAGAGACGGCAAATTTTATAGAATTTAGGTAAAATATTTGAGGGGTGATTTAGGCAATTGATAAATGGAGGGAGGGAGGTAATATTAAAAATGAATAGAAAAAGGAGAAAATGTCATAAATCCCTTGTTCTAAAAAATACGCATGTCACGATTCCAAATTACGAAAGGTCAGCGATTTTAATCCTAAATTTCGAGAGGTCAGCGAAATTAATCCCTTATTCCGAATTCTCTCTTGTTTCTCCTAGAGGTGGCCAAACCCAACCGGACCGGTGGTTAACCGCCGGTTCCCAACCGGCGGGTCGGAACCGGAACCGGAACCGGACGACGGTTCCGGTTCGAAATCCGGTTTAGGGTTTATAACGGACCGGTTACGGTTCAAAAAATATGAAACCGGAACCGGCGGTTTTCCGGGAAAATGTAGCCATCGCCGGTAGGTTCATAGGGTTGCAGGCGTAGGGCTGAAAAAGGTTGGAAAACCGCCGGTTTCTGACACAAAACCGCCGGTTCCCGACGGTTCAGGGCTAGGGTTGCAGGCGTAGGCGTAGGGTTGCAGCGTAGGGTCTGAAAAGGTGTCGGAAACTGTCGGTTTTCGGTCAGAAACCGACGGTTTTCTAATACAAACCGGCAGTTCGGTCAGAAAATCGGCGGTTTTCGACCGTTTTCAATTTTTTTTTTTAATATCAGATTTTTCCCCCATTAAGGATATGTAGGCACCTTGTAACATCCCACTTTTTCGAACCCTAATTTTTGAGACGTGAAAATTTTTGCATTAAATACTTTTAATGCTATGATATATGTGGATTAAATGATGAGTAATTTATTGCAATATTCTTTGTGACCTAATTGCGATATGGAGTTGAGTTTGAGTTGAATAGTCAAACTTGTTGAATATGTGACGTGGCTATTGAATAGTCAATATTGTGGAAAATATGACGTGGCCGTGGAATGGTCAAAGTCGGTGGAAAATGTGAAGTGGAGGTGAAATTCGAATATGTGGATATTTTGATGCGAGGTGAAATAATATTGTGGTGAATTATTTTTCCTAAGGGATGAGTGAGAATTTAATAGGAGCATTATTTAATTAAGTGGAATTTTCGACCCCTCCTATTTATTGGAAAGAAATCCTATTTTTCTTGGATTTAATTATTGCTTGGGATAATTGTCCGAATTAAATCTAAAGTCCAATATTCCTTATTTAATTGGTGAATTTCGGCCCCTATGTTTGTCTCAAGGGTGATTTTCGAAAATCCCCTACTTCATGGGAGAAGGATTTTATTATTATATTATTTGATCCCTTGTTTATTCTCTCGCATAAATAAATTCAAATATCCTAGCATATCTTGCCAAATCTAAGAGGATCTTGCCATATCCTATTTAAATTAGGATTTTAATTAATTCCTTGGAGTAGGAATTGAAAATCACGCCTATTCCTATTTAATTGGGGAGAATTATTATTTTTATTCTTGCTCCGTGATATTGTATTCTACTCCGTGAAATATCTAAATTAAATCATAGGCTAATTAAATAGCCTAAATTTCGAAAATCCCCTTTTTCCTCAACCTTTTTAACGCCACTTCTCCCACCATATCTCTATAAATCTTGATTTATTTAATTATTGGATTATATCTTGCACTCTATAAATAAGAGTGAGAAATCAAACCCTAGCATCACACAAAAATCGTCCCCCTACCTCACGTCGTCTCTCTCCCTCTCCCACTCTCTCAAATTTTTCTTCTACTTTCTCCATTAATTCTTCATCTTTTGGAGAAGAATTGAAGTTGCAATTCGAGAATTTGTTGAAGAATCAAGATCCTAATTGTTTCCTACCGATTGTTCTATTGAAAAGGTATTTTTATTTTGATCTTCTCTTCTTCTACCGATCAATCGGTGTTCTTGAGTCCACATGCATTTAGATCGAGTGAAGGGGGAAATTAATCGATGAATTTGGATGCATGTGTGTGTGTGTGTGACCATGTATGTGTGTGTGACCGCGTGTGTGTGTGCACGCCTCGGTATGCGTGCACACGTGTGTTGTGTGTGGGAAACACTCATGCGTGACACGATTTGATGTTAAATCTGGAGTTGTTGTGTGGATAAAAGCGTTTTGATAATCGTACTTTGATTTTGAATGGGAATATTGAAAATAATCGATGGGAAAGGGAAACGTGAGAACATGCATGATTTTGATCCATGATTGAGACTTATTTGAAATACATGAACTAAAGGTGATAGCTCGCGTTCTCGGTGTGATAACAAGAAGAAATACGTACTTGAAATCGAAGGAAATCGAGGTGGGCTTTATTCTTAAACTCTCTCTTATGTTGCAAATATATGAAAGTGGAGCGATAAGGGTGGAATAAACTGTTATGCCATGCCTATGATTATTTTGGATATTGTGTGTGTCTGATGCCTAGTTTGCGAGTACGCTCCATTAGGCTATAGGGCTATATAAACGAATTCGGGTCTGAGTAGGGCCGCAAACCCTATCAGGCTAGTGTACACTGGAGATCGGGAGCCGTCCTTGCTAGTCGGCCGGTCTCGTGGGCGAAAGTGTGGCCACACTTCGTCGCACCATGATATTGTTGATTGATGAGAAAATGAGAGGTATTGTTTGACTGGCCAGTCCATGAAATATTTTGTGATACTCGATGCTATCTTTTAAATTAAATGCTAAACCTCGAGTTCACTATGGTAAGAGTGGCATAACTATTAAAACGTTTTGGCATGAGTCCACTAAGTATGTTTAAAATACTCAGCCCTGCATGTGTTTTCCCTATGTGCAGGTTGAGCGGCGACGGGCGGTCGGTGGTGTTTAGACAGTTGAATCGAATAAAATGGATGTTTGGAACGTTAAGTGTAGTCGTGTCTTCATACATGACTCCGCTTCCTCTTGGATTGCTTCCGCTGAATTTTTGAAACTATTTATCTTTGGTTGATTTGAACTTATTGGAATATTGGGAAATATTGCGTTTTGTTGGAGCTACAATAAACCTTTGACTTTTGAGCTTAGCCTATGATATCTATTAAATTATGATTTTTCGTATTTAAGCCGTTGACTTGTTGTCTTGATACTTCGTTAAACACTTGGTCAAATCTCTTTAAATGAAACCCTAGTCTACATTCTTGTTGATTTAAGATCACCTAAGTAGCAGTCGCCGTATTTATTATACCCTAGAAATCCGGGCTGTTACACACCTCAACTTAAATTTTAAATTTAAGTTGAGCTCAAGTCCTTTAATATGTTTTTTGTAAATTGTAATTTTGTATTTAAATTCTTAAATTCAAGTGTATAGTTGTATTGTTGTATTTTGTAACTTGTAATTGTATTATAGAAATTTACATTCAAAGTTTCAAATCAATAAAATTGCAATTCTTTATCATTATCAATTCTCTTTGGATTTTACTACAGAATTTAAAAGTTATAACTATAAGATTTAAATAAAATAAAAAAATAAAAAATAAATAAGAACCAGAACCGAACCGGAACCGGCGGAACCACTGAAAACCGGCGATTAGTAATCGGAACCGGAACCGGCGATAACCGACGGTTAAACCGGAATCGGATAACCGGTATTCGGGCCGGTTACGGTTCAAGCATTCGACGAACCGGAACCGCCGGTTCCGAACCGGAACCGGCTGTTTTTGAACCGTGGCCATATCTAGTTTCTCCTACTCCCTATTTATCATTGTAAGTCGGAACTGGCGGTTTTTGAACCGTGGCCATGTCTAGTTTCTCCTACTCCCTATTTATCATTGTAACCGAAACAGGCGGGAACGTGGCCTTGGATTTTGGCGGGAACTGCCACTTTGAGGTTATCTTTGGCGCGGGAAAATCATCCGCTTCTATTTGTATCAACTCCCACCAGAGGAACCCTAGCTCTCATTTCACTCAAGAAATCAAAATTTGAAAAGCGGAATCAATCAGGAACGCAGCGGAATTAAGCGACTATGGTTGGGCTACCCTACGATTGTCTTGCAAACCCTCTCGGAGCAGTCCGATCCACCTTCGATAAGGCGATTTCTTCCGATTCCAGCGCGGCCGCGCTCGACGGCAAGGACTGGGGAGCTGCCGAAGTCTTCCGTCAATTTCTCTTCGATGACGGCGGCCTGTCTCAGGTTCGTATTTGCCGTTATAATAATCTTTCCCCCCAATTTGTTTGACCAAATGAGACATCATACTCAACGTGTGTTCTTTTAATTGAAAAAGTGTTTGATCTTCAAAATTTGAAGTTTGTGAAAATGAAATTCAGGCCCTCTGTCATTTCAAAATAACCGATGGTGCTCTGGACCGTATTAGCTGTAATGATCTATTTCTTGGGTGATTGGGTAATTTGAGTTGTTTTGCTGAGTTGGGGAGGAGCCAGGAATTTATCTTGTGGGAGAATTTATCTAGTGATATGCTAGCTCTGCCCCTGTTTCTCAGTATAGTAGTACTCTACTTTATAATTTTCTCCTAATATGTTTGTGTTATGTTATGTTTGTCAGGTGCCGTTGCTTAATTCATCAACGATGAAATGGGTGCAACCCAATACTCTTGTTCGGTTTCGAGGCATGATACAAGATATGTTGGGAAATGAATTTTATGTTGGTGCTTATAAGGTATGTTTGGCGTTACACTAACTCTAGTTCGTTAATGTAATGTTGGCTTTCCTTCAGTCTAAAGAGGGATATACTTGATGTCATTTTTTCGGGTTTTATCAATGCAGGACAGTGATAAGTGGATAACCAATAAGTTTGCTGATGGTTCCCATGGTCCTTCTGATGCATCATCCGATGTGCGGATTTGGGAGCGCCGACTTCTTTACTGTACCCCTGTGAGCATTTTCTTTGATGTTCTCATTTGATATTGTTACTTTAGCTACTGCCCATTAAATTAATGCATGGTTAATAATCCTATCAAATCTTGCTCTAGGTTCCTGGGCAGAACTCATGGGTAGAGTGTTCCCCTGATGCTATGAGAAATCCGTATATTAGTGCTATTTCTCCACTTAGGGAGAAGCGGCAGAGGGAGGATGAAGCAACCAAGAGTGATGCTGATATGGTGGTAAATCATTGGCCTGAACTAGTTACGATTATGCAAAACTTCACTTTGTTCTCAGATAATGTTTTGTGTCTAACATTGGCTTACATGTGATTTACATCATCTCTGTATTCCATCACTAATAGTTGAAAACCGTCATTGTTCAAATATATGAATAAATATTACAATGTCAATAAATATTACAATGTCCTTGGATGGGAATATATTATAATAATGTTCTAACCTGAAACTCACATATGTTTTACAGGAACCAGGCCATGCCATTGAGGATTCTCCCAATCCGAAAAAGATGGCATGTTCAACTTTCTTAGTATTTTATCAAGTTATGGTTTTCCTGTGCATAAGTTAAGAGTCCCTGATTGTCCCACCTTTTCCTTTTTCTTTTTTCACAGCGTGAGGATGGAGTTGCTTTTGAGCCATTTAATTTGCAGAAGGTGGTGACTGAAGGAAGTACATCTAACTCAAGTACACCTGCCGTTGAAAGAAATTCAGTTTCTTGTCTTGTAAAGGTGAATGCATAGTTTCTGAGCTAGATAGATTGAATTTTCATTTTCTTTATAAATGATCCATTGATCATTGTGGTAATAATGTTACAATTTGCAGATTTACGACTCTCCTGAGTCAGACTTGAAGCTTAATGAAGTTTTTGAGTTTGTTGGCATCTTCACTTTTGACCCAGACCTTACCGTACTCATAGATGATAAAGAAGTCATGGATGACTTTTGTGAAGATGAATTACTTTGTCTTCCTCCCTCCAAGGTCAGCATCATGTTTCACTTTCACTATTTTCCACCTTAATATGTCAATTTGTGCATGTAATCTGAATTTATCTTATGCTTGTCTCCAAGTTTTGATGTTAAAGTTTGATCATGCTTTAATACTTAATTAGTCCATTTTCTTCTTCTTTGGCCCTCATAAGTGATTCCGGCATCTTTGTCATAGACAGAAAGAAAGGGGTAACCTTTTTTTGGGTTGCTATGTAGAGTGATAAATTAAATCATATCTGTAATTAAACTGTGAATTTCTACAACTGAAAATACATGCTGATTGAGATTGAAAGATTTTCAAGAGAGAGAGAGATTGCTTTTAGATTCTCAGTTTGTCCTTGAATGCTTTTGACATGTCTGGTCCCAGTCAAGATACTTGCAAGGTGTGCTGATTTTTAAATGGTACAGGTTCCTCGACTTCATTGTGTTGTGCACCGGAAGCTTGGACCAAGTGCTTTTGTTTCCAGTCCTCATTTGGAGGTAGGTTGGAAAATATTGATTGATCTGTGCCTCTTAAAACTTCTGCACTATATAGCACTCTGTAGCATATCAATCATTTCTGTCTGTTTGACACTGATAATTGCAGTTAACAACCTAGATTTTGTTTTTCCTGATAATTGCAGTTAACAACCCCAGTAATAAAAGAAATAAGGGAAGCGCTTATTGGACATCTCGCAGCTGTTCTTGGAGGTGATCGGTTGGCAGCTGAATACATTTTGTTGCACCTGCTATCCAGAGTATACATCTTGCTTCTCCGTCTTTTTCTGTAACAAAATCGCATAGAACTTATACAGGCCTACATCAATTTTCTGAGTAGAGCCTTTTGAAACTTAAGATGAACTCGTGCTTATTTTGGATAATTTATTCAGCATAATGATTACAATGTGCAGGTGCATGCAAGAGTAGATGAAGTTGCTGTTGGAAAGCTATCTCTAAATCTTACTTGCTTTAACAAAGAAAACATGTCTGTATTTGGAAATAATCTTAAACTGATCATAGGAAGCCTCATACCTTTCACAGAATGCTTGCCTCTCACTGTTGATTATCTCAATTCAGCTACCCTCGCCCCAAAGAAAGACTACAACACAAATAGGTAAAGATAGTCAATTTTGTTATCTGCTGAATTGATAATTTTGCAAACTTTTGCTTTATTTATAATGGACATGAAAGAAGATTGTGTCTTATCATATATGTTCCTGTATCCACAGGTTGGTGCCTGGGCTTTTACAGTTAGCCGAAGGCTCACATTTAACCATTGACGAGACCCCATTACAATCTGGAACCCTTAACTCTGGAGGCCTTGAAAATGCACAAGTACTAAGAAGCATGATGGAGTCACAAAAGGTTCATTTTGCTATTTACAGTGGTATTAATGGAGACTAATATTACACTCCTCCCCTTTCTTACATCAGTTCCATCTGATTTTGCATACCACAGGTTCATTATGATTTCACATATTATAAAATGGAGATGCCTGCAGATGTTCAATTCCTGATCCTTTCCGAAGGCAAATCAAATATCCTGCCTGCTGATCTCGTCCTCCCTTTTCACCCATCTTCAGTTGACCCTGCATCAGGGGTGGATGGAGAAATGCTGAAAGCTTGGAGATGGTATTTGGCTACCATGAAATCACTACCTCATTCAATTGATCCACCTCTGCAGAAGGTCGGTTTTAAATCCGGTTTTTTAGTCTAATTCTAATCTATGTTAGTCTTAAAATTACTGTTTTTATGTACTACTTTCAGCTCTATTTAAGGTAAAAGCTAGTGCTGCATCTCAATATTAATGTCTTGGTGTGGTTTGATCTTTACTTAACTGGTGTCAATCCATATGGTATTTTTAAAAAATGAAATCATCTGATGAATTACAGGCTGTCGAAGATGATCTAGTTGCTGCTCGACAAGCGGATAGGAGCTTAAGCAGAGAAGACTTTAGTAGGTAAAGATGTTTGTAGCCTGAGTTTTTAATCCTCATTCTGCGATCAATGTCTGTTTCCCAAGCTTATGGATTTTTCCTTGCAGATGGCTTACCATGGGGCGCCTGATGTCGGTCAGTTTTGGGGCGACTTCTTTGTCGATGGAACACTGGCAAATGGTGAAAGAACTTGAGAGGCTCCGGAAGAATAGGTTTCAAGGGTATCTCTGAAGCAGATGATAAATAAACAGTGACTGTTGTAGATCCTTCTTTCCCCTAATGTCTTCCTAGTTTGTTTTGTTGTCAGAATGAAGTGATGTTCTCCCACATCATTAGTAATGCCATTTACAAACTCTTTACCCAATTGGATACTTACATTTTTGTCTCGTATGAGACTATACTTAACTCTACCAACTGAAACAAACTTTAGCAACCCCTAAACAATCTGACTGAAAATCCGTGTAAAATACGAGTAATTTTTCACTAGAAGTCTAGAACCAAAATCATAAGTACCATTTAAATTACAACACAATATTAAAAATAAAAAAAAATGTTGCTTATAACTGAATTTGTTTTTCTAATACTATGTTTTTATGTATTGTATATTTGTATTCCAAATAAATTTTCAGCCTACCATTTTTAATAAATTTATTACGAAAACTAGTTATTCCAGCACAGATTCTCCTTTTTTTCACACTTACAAATAACGTTCGTTCTTATATTTTTCAAACCACTTTTTTTCAGTTCAGCTAACATGTCTCTATATATATGAAGATTTTATATTCAAAATTGTCTTATTTATTTGGATAAATATAGTTTTGGTGTATCACAACCTTACTATACTGGTAAACCTATATGATATAATTAAACCATACAAGAAGAAGATTTGAAACAGTTACTGTACAGGACAGTAGACATGAAACATCACATAATAATAATAATGGTAAATCTATTTTAACAGTGAGGAACTCAAAGCAAACTAATGAAGGTACATACCCGCAACATGATATTAGCGCTTATGTATAAGATAAGATATGAATTCGCATTACATGATCTACAGACAAGTATTTATTTGGCGTATGATCTACAGCTGCAAAAGAGTAAGATAACAGTAAAATCTGAACTATACATTTGACTAAACAAATTTGATGCATCGCCACTGTTAACTGTACATGGAACCTCCGATTATTTAGTCCGAACCTGATAGGCACTTTCTTATCCTAATCTGACTCATCTTGGGATACTTCCTCTACTGGCAGTTCAAAATTATCAATGTCGTCATAGTATGCTTTTTTCTCTCTAATGAATTCTTCTGGCAATTCACTTGTATTTTCAGTTTTTGGCCTCTTCTGCAAAACCACATCAATCATAGATATCAGAAAGTGAACAATTCATCAATAACAGGATATGTTACACGGGAGAGAGAAAGATTGAATAGGAGACAAGCACTCAATGAAACATTACTAATTTCAATCAGAAGTGAACAAAACCAGTTTGATGGGATTATGCTAGACAGTAAGAACTTTTATTTTGATTTGAGAATGGACAAACATGATATGATTAAAGAGAGCAAAGGCCAGTAATTCAGAACTTAGAGAAATATATTAACTTGAGGAGATTATCATCCTTCAACAAACCCAAAAGGCCTAATAAAGAGAATGTTACAAAATTGAGAATATACTTTCATTCCAACAATCAAACAGGAAACATGATAGTAATGGTGGTAGATAACTGATTCCATAAAGGAAAGACAGAACAAAGGCCAGTTTCATATCATACCACAAATTTGAAACGTGAGAAATCAATGTACCGACAATGTGATCTTATTTCAATTTTATGCAGTTTTACTTTTCAAACGTAATATACATGCATGTACTACATTATCTCAGTAACATCAGCCACAATGGGAATGAGTAAAAGTACAACAAGGTTAAGTGGAAAGCACCATAGTCAAAGATGTAGAATTATTACAAAAGACCCCCAGAAGTTGGTGCATAGTCTACCCAACAAAAGAAAGAAATGTCCTGTAATCTTTGAAACCTTAAAAACAATTGCATCTCATTGAGGTTTTATTTTTTTATTACAAATAGCTATCAACTGTCATGCTATTTCACGTAAAATCTGTTATTACTTGTACAAGAATAGGGATTATTGTATTCAGAAAGAGAACATTGTACATACCTTTCTAGCATTTGCCTGTGGATCAGTCCATGAATTAAAATGTTTAACATCTTCATCAAGATCATTCCTAAATAAAAAAAGAAGCATTCAGTAGATCAGTGAAAGGGGCAGATATTGGTTAAATAAGAGGAATATAGCATCAGGACAGCTTATTGCTACAGATGATCATTCTAACGAGCAGAAGTAAAATGACAATTTTTCCTTATAAGACTATGAACATAACAATGAAATTGCATAGAGTCATCGCATGTTTTTACAACACCTTACAAGACAAATGAATACTTTTGGTTTCTACCAGAATTGTTAATATCAGAAAGAGAACTTCCTCGGTTCACCAACAAAAGCAAATCTATAGCAGCAAAACAGTCTATATAAATCAGTGATAGTGTATCACAAGGTCATTTAACCATTAAAGTGAGTTAGCACTTAGCGTATAAGTGGCTGATACCAGCTTGTCCATAAGACTGAAAAGGTTTCAGAATTGAATATCTCAAAAGTTATTCAATTTTCTAAACAGAACTCTCTTCTGTAATTGCCAGAGATGGTGAATGTGTAATACGGAAGCTTGGTTAAGTGTGTGCATGTGTTATTAATTATCAACTATTTCTGAACGTAAGAGACGAGAGAGAGATAGAGAGATAGAGAGAGAGATTTACTGTAGTTTTTTGGTCCTCGTGATTGTAGGGCAACTTGAAACCCCAAAAGCATTATTATTCCTCGCACTTGTCTTCATCTTCCTTGATGGACGGGTCATGGCTGCCATAGCTGCAGATGACTCTCAAATGTTAGATGGTTCAAGAATCACACTCCCCTGTCCCTTTGTTTTCTCAGGCAAGAAGTTAGCAGTGTTCACAAACTTGGGCCTGTCCATTGGTCCCCCAATGAAGGACGTAGAAGGATTGAAATAATCCTTCTCTATATCTTTTAATTGCAAAATGGAAGATCTATTATGTTGTAATATCACTTTATTTATCTTAGTTTCTCAAATGAAAAGCACGAAGTGTCTGAAACATTCTTACCTATTTCGGATTGTTTTCCCAATCCAGCATTAGAAGAGCTGATTTTTGCTTTCCCTTTCTCTGTTTTTCCAGAGGAGTGGCTGTAGGAAACAAGCTTATCCATGTTACTCTCTTTCACATCCTCAGCAAAACCACTAGAGAAACTGTGATTTCCTTCGCCTTTCTGGCATGATTTCTCAACCAGAGTGCTGGAATTACAAATACTATTCTGAATTTCCTTTAGCTTCCCAGTAGGTAATGAATTATATGGCATGGCAACGGCCTTCCCTTTGTCCTTCCTTTCCGTAAGAGGCGTGTGACAGCCAATCAAATCAGAGTTTATCTCTTTCCTGGGTTTTTCAATAATCTTTCTTCGATCATATGCTGCATTTCGCATGCTCATAACACCATCAGTAACAGACATGTTACAGATCCTACTCCGATTTTCTTTCATTTTCTCAGAAGCTGATGAACTAAATGGTACAGCAGCGGCCTTCCTTTTGTCCTTCCTCTTCTCAATAGATGTGCGACTATCAATAACTTGTGCCTCTCTTTCTTTATTGGAATTTTCAATATTATTTCTTCGACTGTAAGCTGCATTCTTGGTTCCAATATCACCTTCAGTAAGAGCCATGTTACAAATTATTTGCAATCTAATTGCACAAAAATTCACTAGTGCTTAAAATTTAGACCAATAAACATGCTATAAACATCTATAACACTTGAGAATGAAACAGAACACCTAGAATATAGAGAATAAAAATGAGACAATCTATATGTAATCCCACCAACAATTAGTATCACGGAATCTAGAACTACGAGCTTCAAATCAGGAGTCAGCTATAGATCTGACCTCCAAACAACTGATAGAATTTTGGGAACAAACAAAATGGCTCACGAACTCATGAATTAGTGCGTTAAGAAGCAACGGAAAAAGTAATCCGATCAAAAAACCTAAACATCGACAACGCAACTAATGTATTCAACAACCCAATAAGCTTTCGCATCCAGCTCGAAAACCCTAGGTCTTTTCAGCACATTTCCATGTTAGCCCCAAAAACACCCGCACAAAAATATACTATCAATCAAAACATAGACGAGTCTCGTGATTAAACAGAGATGAAAGGTGAAAGGAAATTACCCGGAGAAATAGGTGGAGGGAGTGCATTTGGAAGGTTTCGAAATAGAACGGTTTTGGAATTAGAGGAGGCGCCGACGCTGGATGAGCCGATGCTAGTGTTGGATCTATCGGAGGATTCGGGGCCTAATTTGTGGTTGGTGGAATTGGAATTAGACCTCAAGATGGAAAGTGGGGGTTTGCAGGTTGGATTGGAGGAAATGAGCTCGCGCAAAACGGAGAGGGGCGTAAGGTTGTGAAAGTCGGTGATGTCTGATAAGGGTTTGCGGTTCCTAGTCTCCATTTCCGTTGGGATTGGCGTCAGTACTTGATTGAGCGAGAGATTTCTGGTAATTAGACACTGAGAGAGAGGGAGATTTCCGGTAAATTGGTAGGGACTAGGGAGAGTGATAGAGAAGATTCGCTTTGGGCGGGAAAATGCGTGAGAATGAATTCACTAGATATACATTAGAAACTTCAAATTCAGTAAAAAAATATATTTAAATTTCTAAAACAGGCTTTAAAATTTTTTGATGTTTATATTTTATTTTGCATAAATCTCAAATATTAGTATTTGATCATGTTTATGTTTAAGTTTAAGCATATATTTCAAATTTATCATAATTAAATATTTTACATTTTATAAATATAACTAATTTGCACCATTTTTTATTGGATTGATAGCATGTTAATTCTATCGGTAGCAACCCGATTAGCCCGTTGGGCTAGCCCGAAACCCGAACTTTTAGGGTTAGGGTTGAACTTTTATAACCTGAAAAAATCACAACCCGATTAGCCCGCACCCGATTGACCCGCAACCCGAATAGGGTTGGCCCGAAACCCGATGGGCTGGCCCGATTGACATCCCTAGAATTGACCACACCACAGCCATGTCATCTCAGCCCTCCCACGGCCTTTCCATGGTCCTCCTTAAATTCTTTCAATTTAATTCATTTTAATTATTGGTGTTTATCAAATATTAAAAAAAAAAAGTGCAATGAACTGGGACGACTCGGTGGGAAAGACTCCTGTAGTGAATGCTCTTACTCTTGCCATCTTGCCACCATGAGGCTAGCTAAAGTCTAAACTTAGTTCTTGCTTGGGTTATATGTGCATCCAACAGGTTAGCCGATCCGATGGAAGTTGACCATAACATAAACAATTCAAATATGGTAGATAGTAATAGAAAAAACTTAAATGGTCAAAGATCGATCCTTGTCTTTGGTTACTAAGCACTTTAAATAATTGAGTCAGTTGTACTATCCTTAGAGGTGTCTACATATTAAAAAATCAAAGGGGGGCATATACTAAGTGTTGGAACTGGCAGCAGAAGCGGGCGCAAGAATAACAATCACATAATAATCAGATCTATTTATCAGATTATTTAGACAAAACCTATTCTCGTAATTTTCACATGTATCATGCTCATAACTTGAATCAATCATGCTTTAAGAATATTGAAACCTAAAACATGCTTTTCTACGGAGCAGAAAAATACCTAAATAATTCTCCAAAGAATTAAAGATGGCTAGCTTCTTCTCCACGTGATGCTTTGAGTACTAGACCACAAATCTTCTCTCTGGTTCCCGAACTGTATCCCAATATCAGTGTGGGCTGATCTTACTAGAATACTAGGACTTAAATAAAGAAAGACAGAAGAAATCCTTTTTGAAACAGGAGAGGAATTCGAAAATTCCTTCAGCTTGGGGCTGAAAATTTTCGAAAATTTTAAAGATAAAATTGTGTTATTTTTGTCTCCTTTATTCTCCTATTTATATTAAGTTCTTTTTGGGCCCAGACAAGGATCTATGGAAGGTTTTGGATATGAGCTCATCCAATTTACTTTTTACTAATTAAATTGAACCCACAATTTAATATAAGTTATAATTGGAATATTATGAGCAGCCACTACAGAAGTAATATTGAACTCTCCCCAACCAAATCCGAAATTACAAGTAATCCGGGTTTCCGTTTAACTTTCATTTCCTGCGCTTAAAATTAAAATGTCCATTAATTAATTAATGTACGCTATTGACTTAATTAATTAACTTCTTATTAATTCCAAGAGTGGACTTAGCATGAAACGCTTATTTATTATTCATAGAGTAATCACACTCCAACTAGCTAGGTTCCGAATAATAAAACCTTGTTTCGCGCTCCTCTTGAGGACATTATACCTATGCTCAATGCTAACCTACATTGATTGAAAAAAATTTTATAACCCCCGATAACCTAAGGCAAGTTTGTTGACCCGTTCTTTTAAACCACCCCAACATCTTATTTCGGGAGGCAAAATAGGGGGATGACATTGAAACCTTTCTCGTTGGATAGAAAAATTTCCCCAAACAGGGGAAATTCTTTTTTTTCTTTGTTTAACCCCTTTTTGTGAGACGCCCAAAAAAGTCTACTAAAACAAAGACTTAGACTTTGTTAAGTTAACTTAAAAATTTAAACATGCATTAACATCTATTAAATGTAAAACATCCATTATGACAAAAAATAAGTTTTTTTTTTTGGAAAATAAAATAAGATTTTTCGATTAACAAAACCCTGTGGAAATTTTCCCGCTCCCCTATTTTTCATCTGGGGCCCCGGACCCCCCGTTCGCCCTTGACAACATCTTTTTTTTGTTTCCAATTAGAAGAATGTTATCTACATATAAAACAAAAACACCTTTTCCCCTTTTCAACCTTCTTATACACAAGCTTTCTTTGGGGCTTTTTTCGAATAAAATTTTTGAATTTGTCGAAACACGTTCCATGATCTAGATTTTGCGAAAAAAGGCCTTCTTAACTTCCAAACCATGTGTTCCTTGCCCTTTCCCAAATACCTTGGGGGTTTTTCCAGTAGATGGTCTCCTCAAGACTCCCTTAAAAAAGCCGCCTGAGTCCATCCATACTTCCCAATCCATGTAAGTCTATGAAAAAAAATTATCTTTTTGAGAGGCCCCCGGGGAGAAGGTCTCATCGTAATCGATGTCTTCCTTTTGGGTATACCCTTAGCCTTACTTCTTAAAGACTTTAACTCGTCCAGGGGTCCACTTTTACGTTTGTATACCCCTTTGCCCCAAGGCGGTTTTTTGGGGGGAGAAAAATCGAGCATCTTTGTCCACCATTGTTTGAGTTCCCGAATCCATTGTTTTCACCCTTCGAATGATCGAACGTCCGCCTTCTCCAAAATTTCGGGATCAAGTACATTGGTCCAGGAGGATCCATGCACTCACCCAAACCAATGTATCTATGGGGCCAGAGAGCCCCTCCCACCGGCGCGGCACTAAAAACCCGGGTATTTTTAAATTTAAGTTGTTCCCTTTTGGTGTTGTTTTGGTTAATGGAAGTTTGACTGAGGAGCTCTTCGAGCTTTCCCTCGGCAGATTCATTACATTCTTCCTCTAAGAATGTGGCATGAGTGCTCACAATCATTTTCCCCGATCCCCGAGACTATAGAATTCAAAAAGATTTCGTTCCTCGGGGTTTCCTTAAACACCAAACCCCCGTCCTAGATTCCATTTTTTAGTGGGACCCTTTTTCCAATACTTTTAGGGACCCCCCCATACTGAGATGTTCAGATTGGGCTTTCGCCCATTCCACAACCATAGGGGTGTAGGGATTTAGAAGGTAAGTTGTCTAAGAGATAGTTTCGAAAAAACCCCCCCAAACAAACAGTAACCTGTATAACTCATATGGGACCATATTAATAAGGCCCCATTTTCTTCCCCACGCCTTCTTTGGGGGCCCCGGGACGTTGGGATTACCCCCATCGAAAAAAGCCCAAAACTCGACGGTTTCCCCCTCCGGGGGACGCGCGATCTTTTTACCATGATGTGTCACCATTTTGGGATTTAAACTCCTTGAACTTGTAAAAATTTTTCAAAAGCCATCAAATGGATGTTCCGTTTTCGGTAGTCTTTTGAAAAGGGGACGAAATATCAAAACCCCCCCTTTGTCTGGGTTGACTTTGGTCCACAAATCGATAATGAGCCAATCTCCCCTTTTCCCCCTTTTGACCTAAAAGGTCCTTAGTCATCTGCCTTCGAGCGGGCTCACACTAAAATGGTTCCTTTCGACCAATAAGATCAAACCACCCATAATCCTTCTTTCTTTGAGACCAAGTCAAAGGGGCCCAAAATACGTTTCATTCTTGGTTAAAGGGTTCTTTTTTTTTCTTAAAAATTTTTGGGGAAAGTTTGAGTTGATTTACGTTGATTAAATTGGTGGGAATTGGTCATTTTTTCCATGATACCAGGGGAAATAAGAACCATCTTTCTTAAAAAGAAATTTTCAAAAAGAAATCGAATACCCATAAAAAGACAATTTAGAAACTGAAATTAAATTTCTTCTAAAAGAAGGTATCAACAAAACTTTCTTCAAAAAAAAAAATCTATCACTAGAAAAAAAGAAATAAACGCTCCCACGAAACGCCGCCTTTTTCGAGGCGCCCCCTGCCTCGATCTCACGATCTTTAGCCGTCTTTACCCATTAAGTCGATAAAAACATATATAGGGGTCCGACAATAACCCAAATATGAGTAGATGCGAAGCCAAAAATTTACTCACTACTAAGCATGGTGCATACCTCCTTCCCCTTTTTAGGGCAACGGGCCCCAAAGACCCTTCTTCCACATTGGGGCTTTCCAAGAGGCCCTTTTTTCACCCCCTTTTTTCTTCTTTCCCTTTGCATTCTTGCCCCTTTTCCCCCCTTTTCTTTTCCCTTTTTTAAAGACAGGGAATTTGGGGGACAAACTCATCATTACCTTAGTTAACCATTCCTCCCCGACCCGGTTCCGGCCGCGTGTAAATTTCCCGTTCATTTGAAAGAGCAACCTTGGGTAAAAAACTCAAGGATTATAGTAACTTGGGACTCGGGGGTTTGTCCCCCCCCAAAAACCCCAATCGGGGGACTCATCATCTCGAGGACGTTTGGGCCCCGCGGCCTTCCTTCAAGGGTTCTTCATGATACCCGAAAGGCTTAGACTTAGCCCCGATTCCCCGGGGACCAAAGATTTGGGGGCATGATCTCGGGCGGCCATTTAATCCGGCTTTATCCAAAATAAAACCAACATATAACTTAGCCATCTCATTCGCCTTATGCCATCGTTTTAGGTCTCGCGGTTTTCGGGCCCGTCGCCGCCGGGCGTGGAGGGACAAACTTTCTCTTTTGTGAGAACGATTCCGTTTTTTTTTCCCTTCATGTAATTTTGGCCCTCAAAATTTGCTTTGAGAATGGGAGGGGATTAAAAGACATCTTACGGATTTTAACCCAAAAAAAGATTTTACTATTTTCATAAACTTATGTGGGAAAAGAGTAGATTAACCATAAAACTTTTCAAAAACTTACAACAACAAAATTAATAAATTGTATCCTCCTCGAGGTTAATACGCATTAAAATTTTGACAATTTTGGTCACCCGGACATTCAAAGCCCTTCCTCCTTCCCGGGGGTCGACAATTATTCCCTTTAACTACTACCTCGGGGTTTTCATTGAATTTTTTTTTCTACAACACACTCCCAAAAAAATGTTCATGTGTTGATAACAAAACCAATTATCTCATAAATTCCCATTAACCCGAAATTTTTTCCAGATTATTGTCCCACTCGTAGGGGGGATAATATTAGGGAAACCCCCAGTTCTTTATTTATTATTTGAGAATCCGCCCTTATGAACTTACTTTGAGATTATTGTCCCTCTCGGGGGCGATAATATTAAAAAACGCCTTCCAAAAAATTGGGGAAATTCTACCGATGGAGACCATATATAAACTTTTGTTCATAATTATCCTTTGATATTTGTTATGGTTTTAATTAATTATCCTTTTCCCAAAGGGGGTTAAAACTAATTAAAAATTGTTTATTTTAATTATGGGTAATTAAATCTTTTTTTATCTTTAATATCTTAGTTTAGGGAAATTCTATTAATCTAGGATTTAATTTTATTCATATCTATATAAGATATATCTAAAATAAAGGCATTATTTATAATCTTAATTAGACATGAAGAATTAAATTCATATAATTTCCAAATTCAAGATTGAAGAAAAATTAAATTATATTATTTAATGTAATCTTACAAAATCATCTTATTATAGATTCAGAATATTATATTTGGGAAAATATTAAATTATTCTTATCTATATCATCTAGAATATAAAATATTCATGAATGAAAATAATCCAAATATTCCTAAAATCTAGGGAAATCTTCCCAAAATATTTTATTTCATTAAATAATATTATTTTTAATGATTTTTATTAATTAATCAATTAAATAATATTAAAACAATCTTTTCAATTTCGGATTCGAGGGGGATGAATTTAACACGAAAATTTAAGATATCCACCAACGTTGGCGGCCAAATTGCCCCGTCGGCGCTTGCTTCCTCCCGACTCCGGCGTTTTGGCATCATCCAGCCATCGCCGCCGGCGCGCCCTTCCACTCCGGGGGGTTTCCCTTTTTCCCCCGCGAGCTCACAGGGGCCGGACACCCGGGCGGTACCCGGCGCGTCGATAGCTTTGGGTTTATAGGGTTTGGTTTTTTGGGTTAGGGGTTTTTGCGACTTTTTGGTGATCGCCACCCTTTTGCGCGACGGACGCGTCGCTTTCCCGGGAGGACCCGCATCGCGGGTCTCAAGGGGGCGTGGCGGCCCCGCCGTGTTCACGCGACGGTGATCGTGAAACCTTTCGTCGGCGCGTTTTTTTGGTTCCCGGGCACCGGATGGTTTCCCCGATAAGACATGCATACATAATTTCGAAAAATTTCCCAAAAAAATCGGCCCAAAGCCCCGGGCCCCATACCTTTTTGGCTGTTGGGATTCACGAAATTGCAAATTAAATAAATCCAAAGAATCTATTTAGGTGATTATGTGGGTCGATTAATTTCATGCTTGAACATGTAGGAAATATAATTGCGCAATTAATCACATAATTTAATTTAAATTATGTTGTTGAATACTTACAACAATGATTCTCCAAAGAATCGAAGGGGGGCTCTTTCCACGTGTAGATCTTAAGCTTGATTTGAATCAAAACCAAAAATTTTTAAACCCAGACCCTTTAAATCTATAATTAAAATTTCCTTTGGGGGGAAACTCAAAAATTTTGAATTTAAGGAGAAGATAAAAAAGCCCGGGGAGGTGGGTTTTTGGGTAACATGTGTTCTCCCCCTTACATTCTTATTTATAAATTTATATGGGGTTGATCTAGGGGTTTGGTTGGGGGTCCCAATGGACCTTTTTTTACTAATTAAATTATAACTCATAATTTAATATAAGGCCAATGGAATATTTCTTTCCCCTGAAGAAAAATTGATCGATCCAATCCGTGATTACAAAATCCGGGGTTTAAACCCCTTTAATATATTATTTCCCGTGTTTTAAAACTTTCATATCCATTAATTAATTTTAGCCGGGTTTGACTTTAAAATAATTAATATCTTTATTTCCAAGAGTTTTTCTAGTCGAGATGTATATTAAAAAAATATTTTTCCTTTTCTATTTATTCTTGGATTAAACCCAGGCGGGGTTCCGAATAATAGAACTTCTCTGAACACCTCTTGGGGATATAGTCAACCGTATGACACGATTCAATGTAATAATAAACGACACCATTCTAGTTATTAATTACTACTCCAAGATATCGGGAATATTGGGTTACGAAAAACCCTATTGATAAGTCAAACGTATGATCAAAAAACTGTGTCCTATTATTACAAAGATTAGGAAATATTAAATCCCCAAGACATCGTCTAACAGTAGATAGCAACAAAGACGTGTCTATACTTTAGATCCATTCAATGCTATACCACACGTGTCACTAGTCATTCTCAAGGAAAAGGGCGACTTTGGATGGAAAACGCAGCCCTTTTCCCGATAGGTGCCAAACCCTATCTAGGTTGTGAAAAAGTTTTACTTCTAAAAGGGTCCGGTTGGGCCACCCTCGTGATGACCTTCCACGACCCCCCTTTATGTAGAAGACTTAGTGATTTTACTTTAGCGTTTTAATTATATAATTTAATATAAAATTAAATACAGGTCTCCATTAAAGTAAAATACAGTGTGAAGAAAACATTTATTATTCTCATTAAATGAAGAGTGTTTTACAAATACAAGCAATTTATCAAATTCAAAAACTCGAAAAATGCTTTTTAGTATATATGTTCCAACGAGGCAGGAGCGGAGCAAAAATAACAAACTAATAATGGATCTTTGGATTATTTAGACAAAACCTATTCGCGTAATTTTCACATGTATCATGCTCATAACTTGAATCAATCATGCTTTAAGAATATTGAAACCTAAAACATGCTTTTCTACGGGGCGGAAAAATACCTAAATAATTCTCCCAAAAAATTGAAGATGGCAGCTTCTTCTCCACGTGATGCTTTAGTACTAGACCACAAATCTTCTCTCGGGTTCCCCGGGCCGTATCCAATATCGGTGTGGGTGATCTACTAGAATACTGGACTTAAATAAAGAAGAGGAGAAAAACCTTTTTGAAAGGGGAGGAATTCGAAAATTCCTTGCTTGGGGCTGAAAATTTTGAAAATTTTAAAGATAAAATTGTGTTATTTTTGTCTCCTTTATTCTCTATTTATATTAAGTTCTTTTTGGCCGAGGGCAAGGATCTATGGAAGGTTTTGGATATGAGCTCATCCATTTACTTTTTACTAATTAAATTGAACCCCAATTTAATATAAGTTATAATTGGAATATTACAATGACCTACGAAGTAATATTGAACCCCCCCATCAAATCCGAATTTCAAATAATTCGGGTTTAGTTTAACTTTCATTTCTCGCTTAATATTAAAATGTCCATTAATTAATTAATGTCCTATTGACTTAATTAATTAACTCTTATTAATTCCAAGAGTGGACTTAGCATGAAACGCTTATTTATTATTCCCATAGAGTAATCACACTCCAACTAGCTAGGTTCCCGAATAATAAAACCTTGCTTCGCCTCTCGAGGACATTATCAACGAGACTCGGCTCGCGCCGATTCAATATAATAGCAATCCTAGCACCGCTAGATATTGATCACCACTACCCAATATAGGAAAATTTAGCTAAAAACCGCACCATTTGATAAGTCAAGCATTGCATAATCAATACCGTATGCTCAATGCTAACCTACATTGACTAAGAAATAAATATTTATCAAGACCTCCCCTTTCGAGGTACTGGGAAGCATAGATTGTATCCATTGGTAGTGGAACAACTGTCTGACCGCTTGGAAGACCAATTTACGAGCGGGTTCAATGGCACACACCCAACCATCATTTTGGAAGTCGTTGCCGACCACCGCTTAATATTTTTGGTTCTACATTAATTTAATTTGGTAACATATTAAATATAGAAGTGCTAAAAAATTAAAACAAAATGATGATGATGTGGAAATGAAATGGAATTAGAGGGCTCTTCGATGACAGGGAGATAGACCCTTTGGCCAAATGCTGATGTGGAATGAGATGGTCCTTCCATTGCTAATGCTCTAACGGGGTCAACTCATTTTTCAAATATTTTCTTTAATAAAATTTTTAAATTTATCTAAAGTTTGTTTAATGATGCAAAGCACCTATTAATAATCTAAATTACTCAAAATATTCTTTGGATTAGTATTTGAAAAATATAGCACCTATACGAGTTTTTTTTCATTCAAATTCTTGTAACCAATGTTTATTACTACTATTATGAATTTGGTCATCTCCAATTTCCAAATGTTTATTCTTTCATTGACAAATACTCTTTCTAGTTTCTACTCTTTTCTTAATCCCAACCATTAGTCGCGATTTCTCGAACCTTATTATGCCTACCACTGTGTTAGGAACACTCCTCTCTCTCTCAGAACTCCTATCAATAGCACTGCCAACAAACGAATTTTCCGGCGCCCCTCAGGTTGGGGTCAGCGGTTAAAAGAAGGAAGGCTGGCGCGGAAGTTACTTCCGTCGGCAGCGATTATGAGTTTTGTGGAGAAATGCTCAAACAATTGGGGCAAAATATTTCTTCATTAACTGGAAAGTCATTAATGAATAGCCCTATTTATATACCTAGGGCCCTAGGGTTGGTTCGACCTAAACCTAAACATCGGGAAATAACCAACAAAGAAAACCCGACAGAGCTTATAAGACGCTCGACTCAAACAAGTTCAACACGAAAAATAAAATAAAATAAAATAACAAAGTACTGAATTAAACTAAACACCAACTACGACTCTGCTGTCGCCTACTTGGCGACGAAGTCTTGATAGCGATCCGGCTGTTTGAGCTGCGTTCTCGGTCTCAACTTCCTGGTTGCCTCTGCTCTTGCTTCGTCTCTCTCCTCTTCTGCCGTCTGCTCTTCATCAACATCCTTCGACGCCTCGTCGTCGTCTCCTCTAGGTGAGGTTGCATCTGTAGGGATTATGGTATCCGTAACACACTGCTAAATCGTCTCTCGCGAAATTTTGCTGTTGGTCACTTATTAGCAAGCATGTGGCCAAAGAAATGCATTAGACATCTAATTTATTCGTAAAAATTTTAAGATTATTTTGATTTAAGATCTAGAAGTCGTGACTGTGAACATGACTTCCAAAACTGAAATGGTTTGTAGCAGCAGATTTGTAAAAATCGAATTAAATACTTCATGTTCTTGGAAAGATAGAAATCATCATACATCACTACTAACAGATACAGGTAGTTGCAGTTTGTATTTGAAGATCAAACAAAGTGTTCGTGCCGTGGCTTCGCGCCATTTTCTGCAAGCAAAGTGATGCTCGTTAAATCTTCGTTTGGAATACTGCGAACACTCAAATTGGTGCACCGTACACCCCAATATTTTTACTGCTAACGACTAAAAAAATATTCTTTGGAAACATAGAATTGTAATGTTATTAGGGCATAAGGAAACTACTAAACATGAAACTCCAAAACCTCAAAAATTCTGTCATCACCATGTGTAAGAATTTCTTCATTCCATTTTCAGATGATGCTGATCTGGTATATGACTATGAGAGAGAGTTTCAACATTGGAAGAATTTCTGGTTTCATTGAATCAGAAAGTAGAGAGGAAGATAAAGCTGTAATGAATTTCTCAAATGCCATATTTCAAACCTATCTGTCCACAAGAAAAATATGCCTTGTCCCCAATAACTTAGACAAAAGGCAGTAACATTGTTACTCTAAATCTTCTTGTGGCGAAGGTGATATATATATATTTCCGTCATCAATTGAAGCCGAAATAATCAGACAAATTTGAGAAAATGGCAATCAAACTCGTCCCCACAGCCAAGATGATCACCAACACTGCCAAAGCCTTATCCCTCCTTGTGGACATGCAGTGAACATCTCTGCAAAGTTTTAGCATAAGAAATAAATCAAGTAAGAAATACGTTCATTTCACTCATCAACGTAAGGAAATTGTAAATGCAGTAGGGCATACTTGAGAACGACTGAGCTTGGGAAAATGAACATCAGAAACATGACCGTTGTTGTCCCCATGAACTGAAAGAAGTACCATATATTTGGAATTGCTATAGCTGCTGCATATATTAATGCAAGCAACGTACACGTGAGGGACAAAAATCTGATGTTTTCCGCAGCCAAGTGAGGCTTTTTGGGGAAGAGTAATTCGTCAACATTGACCCTTAGAGAATAGTTCATCACCGGAAAGACGAGCATGAGGTGAATAGCATAACTCAATCTAACAGTATTATTGAGAATGATGCCCATGACAGAATCTGAAGTTTTGTCGAAGTTTACTAGCATGTCTGCCATGATCGACTCACCAAACAGCAGGTAGCCAAAGAAGCCAACAGAAAAGTATATTGCAACACACAGTATGAGTGAGATTCGGACAGCTGCGCTCATATCAGAAGGCCTTCCCAGCTCTGCTCTTATCGGATGTACTGCACATATTGCCAATAAAAAATTGGTTATTCTGATGCATATAAATTGTTGATCCAAATCGGTCCCCTAATAGTCCTCTATTCATGCACTTGTGTTACTACACTTATCAAGTCTCTTTCTTTTTCGCTCACACACACAAATAAGGCATTAGTAGAGGATTTCTGAATGTCTCGTTCAGTGTTCCTGATAGGCTAAGGTAAGAACTGGAGGAGTAACGAAATGATGTCTCAGATTCTTTTCTGGTTAGCATGTGGTTTATGTCTCTACATTAATATTGTCAAAATCTAACATATACTATACACTATACACGATGATGGACTCTATATTAGTGATTTCATTCATGTCTGCGTTCTTACCATTTACATGACATCCAAAGGCAGTCGCAAAGACTGGAATAGTAGTGAAGAGACTGAATGCGGAAACACCTCCAGAAAAATCAGGTAACAGTCTAGGGGTTTTTGTTTCCCCTACCCATAACGCATGTATTGCCATCACAGAGCATATGACAACAAAGAACGCTGCTAGTAGTACCGATATAGCTGAGGCATGTCTTAGTGAATCTGCAGGGGATAAATTGCACACATATCAATCATTCTTGTAAAATAAATACTGATTGGCACAAAATCTACTTCTATTATCCAAGAATCTGAGAGTTCATATGATTGGAGGCCAACTATTGCATTACAAACTCTGTTTACAAAAGATAATAGTACTTTCATTGGTATATAAGATCTGAGTTCATCATGGACAATAATACATGTTATGTTTTCGTGAAATACCAAACGTAACCACAATCTAAGTTCCATAGAAAGTACTATCAATAACTATACTGAGGCTGCATAACTAATATTAGTGGACATCAACAGAATCTTGATTGATTTATGGCTTTGCACACACAATCTTAACTTAAAAGAACTTAAAAGAACAGAGAGTGAATCAGAGAGAAATGTGGTGTACTAACCTATGCGCCGTAGAAGAAGCAAGGGAAGCAAGACGAGAAGTACAACCAGAAGCAACGAGAATGCGCGAGAATTCCACCAGTGGATGCCGAACCACTCCTGCAGCACACCTAAATGGACAGTTCCGTCGGACTCATTTCCCGAGAGAACATCTCCTGCAGGATTTATAATCAAAGAAACATAGATCAGAAATCTATTAATTGACTTCGAGTTTTGAAATTGGTATGTGCATTTCTCAGTGCTAGATTACAAGTTTTGCCTATTTTTAGTATGTGAAGGTAATTGAAAAAGGTAGGAATGTAATTAAATTGATCGAGAGTGTATTGACGCAAATTGTCAAACAAGTCACGAGCACAGATCAGAAACCTAACTATGGAATTCTGAAGCAGAAAGCAACAGCTAATAACATCACCACCAATCAATAGAAGGCAAAGTAAAAAAAAAGGGGAATTATACCGATGATGATCAAATAAATAATCAAAGCGCCGAGATTGGTAATGACGACGCAAAGCTGAAGCGCAAGTGATCCCGGTTTCCCAAACGATTCAGCCATGAGCTCCCCATACGTGTTGCAGTGCCCTGACTGCGTGTATTTCAACAGGAACTCGACGGTAACCTCCACGAAATAGGACATGATCAGGATCACTAAGAAGCTGGGGATCACGCCAAGCACCTTAAACGTGGCCGGAATCGACATAATCCCGGCCCCCACCATCCCCGTCGAGATGTTGAATACTGCACCGGAGATCGATCTGTCATCGTTGATTGGCTCGAATTCCGGGAGCAACGGAGCTTGAACTTCGATTTCGTGGCTTTGGAGCTTCATCAATGGGAAATCGGGAATATTCTGTGGCGGTTGAGGGGGCCGCTCTGGTTCAGTTGAGAGTCCAATCAATATGGAGAGTATCAAAATTGATGGATTTTAGTAACTATCAAACCATGTGAAAATAGATAGCTAAATAAAACAAAATTTCCAATCATGTCTGAGTTGTATTGGAATAATGCAATCCATGAATTTGGATAACATTGAAAATTTAACTCTTCTACCAAGTTGGAAGGATCAGATAAAGATTACAGTATATCATGTGAAAAATATTTTTAGTTACTTGCACTAGTAAAATCTCTTATTTTAGGTTTCCATTATTTAGTTATTATAAGTAACTAGTAATTCATACTCCATCTTTCCACTCAAAGTGTCCATGCTTTTTACTGACACAGAATTTTATGAAAAATTGTTAAGTGGATTAAATAGAATTGAATAATTCAATAAGGAGAGATAGGAGATAAATTTATTTCCAAATATAAAAAGTGGACATTTTAAGTAGGACAAACTAAAAACTAAAAGTGGACATCATGCATGGAACGAAGGAAGTACTATTTCTTGTTCAAAGAAATTAACAATTACTTTGACGATTAAGATATGACGTCGCTTACAAAATGCTATATTTGTCCCTAAAAATTATGAACATTTGGTTCGATGAGTTTTAATGTATAATTGGTAAAATAAAAGAGAGATAAAGAATAGTGTAACTACTAACTAGTGTTATTGGAGAGTGGGCTCCACATCATTAGTAGTGTAGTGTAATTAGGGATGTCAATTCAACCGAAACCCGTGGGCCGGCCCGAACAATCCGATAAAATGAGCGGGTTAGGATTGTAATTTTATTACCCGAATATAAAACGGGCTAAACGGGTTGGCCTGAATGGGTTGGCGGGTTAAACGGGTTGGCCCGAACGGGTTGCAGGTCAGCCCGATGGGTTGCAACTTTTAATTAAAAATTATTAAGTTTTAGCGTTTTTTTTAATATTTTTGAATCTTCAATCTTTCTACATAATCAGTAGTCTTATTCCATCTTCATTCTATACTTTTCCACTCGATCCCACAATATCAGCTTTCAAGTTCCACCTCAACTCATTATTCCACCGTCCCATTATCTTGCTACTAGTGTCTTACCACCACCAAAGCCAATCAAGACAAAATTAAAAAAATAACTCATCAAAATCTTAATATAGTTATCATTTTAATAATGATTCATGTAAAATATGATTTTTAATTTTCATAAAGAATTAGTTACGAACAATGCCAAAATAATGACACGAACACAAGCTTTAATTTATGTTGTAGTTGATCAAGATGAAATGCTTCTTTCCATGTATTATTGTAGAATACTATGAAAATATGAAGATTTTATATGATTCTAACTAAAAAGAAAAAAAAATATCTATAATTTAAAATCATTTTATAGAAGAAAATTCTGATACAAGAAATTATTTTCGAAAGCTTTTAGGCCCGAATACCTCGATGGGCCCAAAACCCGGTGGTTTAGGGTTAGGGTTGAAAATTTATAACCCGAAAAGTCCATAACCCAAATAGCCCACACCCAAATAGCCCGGCAACCCGAGTGGGTTGGCCCGAACCTGAACGGGCTAGCCCAATTGACATCCCTAAGTGTAATGATGTAAGTTATAAATAAAATGTTGTGTAGGGGTAATATGTTGTTTAATTATTTTAAATATTAGAAAGTTCATATTTTTCAGAGACAAACTTAGTAAGGAAATAATTCTTATACTTTTCAGGGACGGATATAGTATATACTCACTGTTTAGTGTCTCATTTGAAATTAACATGAGTTTTAAAAATGGTGACTGAATGTGATTAAGTTAATACATTTTTCAAAATAGAAATAAAACATCAAATTTAAAATTTATGTTTAATGTTGAAACTATTGATTTGAAAGATTTCTCTAATAATCAGCTTGATATCATAAAATTGATGATGTAGATTTGGAATTAGAGTTTTTAATTCCAATCAAATGTTTAATATCACAAAAATGTTTGAATTTTAGATTGATTCTAATTTCAAATCTTCTCAATCCTATCAGTTGAATTTGATAGTTAAAGTAAAGATATAGGTAATATCTCATGGATTAATTAAAACAATTAAGGATAAATTATAAGGATTATAGTATTATTAATTATTATAATTAAGTAATAGGACTATAAGAGTATAATGATTCCACTTAGGGGACTGATCAATTGCCAACTTATTAGCAATCACAAATTAAAACTAAATCTTAGCCATTAGATTATGAAATCTAGTGGTTGAAATAATGTCACATGGATTATATTTAAAATAAAAAAAATTATTAAATAAACTTAAAGGGTATTAATGTCAATTCCCTCTAATCAAAATCATCTTAAAACTTTAAATTTACGTAACTCTCGCAATTTAAATTATTTTTTTTTGCAAAAAAAAATATCAAATTAAAAATAGTTTTAAAAGGATTCTAACGAGATCTCAATTGCATATGTTCCGACGATGTTCGGATGATGAAATTTGATAAATTATATTTCAATTTTCGTACATGTTGATAAATAGATTTTATCAACAAATGCAAAAAAATCTCAATATAGTGTATGCAAAATCTCAATATAATGTACTCCCTCCGTCCACGAATAGGAGTCCCGGTTGACCATTTTCATCCGTCCGCCATTAGGAGTCCCGGTTAGACATTTTATCTTGGGAGTATAAGAAATTACCTCACTTTTCCCTTAATTTACTCCCTCTCTCTTAATGTTAGATTTCATTATTACAAAGAATAAAGCAAATAATAATATAAATGGGTCCCACATTTCACTATCACACACTTAAATTATTACACTCAAACTTTTCTTAAAACCCGCACCCAACTCAACCGGGACTCCTATTCGCGGACGAAGGGAGTAGGTAAAATATCAATAAAACTGTATTGATATTTTCATGTCATTATGTTGATATTTGTAATACACTATGTTGATATAGAAAAATACCCACGAAAATTATCATATAATAACATAATGACGGTATTACCCTTTGTTGATATTTTGTCTATTATTTATTGAAATTTGTGAGCTTTAATCTCATCCACTAATTTTAAAATAGAGTGAACTTCAAAAATGGTCCCTGGACTATGGGTTTATCTCGAAAATAGTCCCTGGACTTTAAAAATATCACCAGTAGTCCCTGGACTAAAGGTTAATATCAAAAACGGTATTTTGAGACGAAAATGCCCTTTTGAGGGGTTTGGGCAATTTGGTCTTTTTACACTTTTAACATTTTAAATCTGATATTATTTTAGTTATGTACTAAATCTGATATTATTTCAAAATTATCATTCTTCATCCCTTTTGTCATCCTTCACTTTGTTTCTTTATTTCAATATTAGATTTAATTTTACAAAATTAAATTTTAAATTTCAATTTTTAAATATCAATAAATTTTTTTAATTAAAACTATTAATTCATGGACACTATAAATATTGATTGAAACTATTAATTTTTGTTATTTAATATAATATTAAGCTGAATTGAAGAAGTACAGAAAAATAATATTAATCATGATGGAAAAATAAGAGCTATTCTATTTAGCCTTCGTTCGGTTGTTATAATTGCTTGTGATTGAATATTATGAAGTCGACTAAAAATTTTGTATATGAGTATTTTTGTTGAAATTTTCTAGTCATTTTGATTGATTGTTTTCAAATTAATAAACGAAAATTATATTAGTCTTACATTAGACACATATTTATTTCAGAATAAATCGTGTTATATTGTCTATTTATGATTAAAGCTATTAAATATTGATTAAAACTAAGACGTTGTTATATCTTATTGATTAAATATTAGACACTATCAAATATTGATTATGACTAATAATTTTTGTTATTTAATAATTTTTATAATTAAAAATTTTTATTGATATTTAAAAACTGAAATTTAAAATTTAATTTTGTAAAATTAAATCTAAATTGAAATAAAGAAACAAAGTGAAGGATGACAAAAGGAAAGAAGAATGATAATTTTGAAATAATATCAGATTTAGTACAAAACTAAAATAATATCAGATTTAAAATGTTAAAAGTGTAAAAAGATCAAATTGCCCAAACTCCCAAAACCCCTCAAAAGGGCATTTTCGTCTCAAAATATCGTTTTTGATATTAACCCTTAGTCCAGGGACTACTGGTGATATTTTTAAAGTCCAGGGATCATTTTCGAGATAAACCCATAGTCCAGGGACCATTTTTGAAGTTCACTCTTTAAAATATAAGGGTGTAGGTTTAGTCTTAGTTTTAGATTATGATGTTATAAGCATTAGAAGATGACCCAAAGAAGATACTCCATCCGTTCGCGAATAGAGTCCCGTTTTTTCATTTTAGTCCGTCCGCAAATAAGAGTACCGATTTACTTTTACCATAAATGGTAATAAGGTCTCACCTTCCACTAACTCATTCCACTCACGTTTCATTTTAAACTAATATATACAAGTGAGACCCTTATTCCACTAACATTTTTCCACCTACTTTTCTTAACATTTTTTAAAATTCGTGCCGTCCATAAATGAGACTCCTAATGACGGACGGATGGAGTAATTAATTATA
>NC_062969.1:29760541-29805113 GCF_023119035.1 Salvia hispanica
TTTCTAGGCTACTGTATCTGAGGGAGGCTTGAGAGAGTGAAATAAATATAATGAACAGGATCGACAAAGACAACCTAAGAAATACAATTAAAAGGATGAAAGTCATAACAACAAATCTTAGTTTGTAAGGCCTAGAATTTTTCACTAATGACAAGTGTATAGTTAGTTCACTGGTAGAGAATCAAGTCTTGTTTACTGCCAAATTGTCATATATCATCATTATTATTTGTTTTAAGCTTTATTTAGATTTCCTATAAGTCTATGATAATTTCCCTGACCATTGCTATGTTGCTTTACATGAAACAAAGTTACTATTCACTGGATCAATTACTCTAGTTAATGTGTGTAAAAACTAAAAAGGCATTAGACTTCAGATTTTGTATATTTTCCATATAGGGTATAGCATGTGAGTGCATTTTGCTATGAAAAAGTGGTTTCTTAATACTCTGTCTGGGGTTGGGGATGGGAAGACAGTAAAGTAGCGCTGAATATATGAATACACGCTGTTTATGTTGAACAGACCACTATATGCTAATGTCCTGATTGAAAGCCAGCTTTGTTTTCATAGTTAACTCCGAAATCTTGATTGGTAACTTTTCTCACTGTGATGTAGGATGCTTGGAAGACAACACTTTTATTAAGAGTAAAGGAGGCCTTGAAGGCAAAAGAGATGGAGGAAGATGATCTTACTTGAGTTGTGCCTTCCTTACCATGTGGATTTATCCAAGTCTCTGAGTTTCTTCTGATAAGTCTTGTGGGATTGTGTGTGTACTATAAGAATGATACTACTATCAAGTTTGGTGTTGGAAGTGTTTGCAAGATCCATGACCATGATTTTTGTAACTAATACACCATTTCATGTTTTCGATTTTCATCCCGGGGGGAACATTGTTTCTGCTATTGAATTGCTGCATCTCGTGGTTACCAGATTACGATTACATTGATATATTTCGTCGATGAAGTGTAGGGATTTTTGATATCTACAAGTTACTTGGATCTTGTGTATGGTTTTGAACTATAGAGACCCAATCACAACCAAAAAACTGAATGCATTATTTTCACTCAGATGGCACAAAATACGGACGATGGTCCCTTGTCTCCTCACTAATGCATGTGTTCGTCTAGGTTGGTTTTTGGGCGATACATTAAATCTGTTATTAAGCAGTCGCATTTTCCACATTCAGGTTTTTGGAAAAAAGTTTGATTTTAGGGTAATTGAATTTGAAATTATTTTTGCTTGGATTGTTGTGTAGATTTATTAAATTTAGTTAGGTATAATAATGTTATTTTGTGAGTTGGTACTATAATGACTTGAATGTTATGTGGTCAGCGTTGTTATGGTATATCGTACTGAGATTGTCATACCGCATACCGTACCGAAAACTGCACTTTGGCAAAATATCATACTGATATCATACTGAATTTTCGGTAAATTCGGTATACCGAAAATTCGATATGGTTAATTTTTTATACCATTATCTTACTGTTATTGCGGTATGCCACACTTTTATGATATACCGAAGTTTGGTACGGTATACTGTAATACTGTTAGGCAAAAAAAAATCTATTTTATACACAAAATATTTAAAAAGTAGGATTTTTAGAGATTTTTTCCTTTCAATTCTATTTATTATGCAAATATTTTAAATATAATGTACATTTCCATAAAAATGGAAACTCTTTCCTTTTTGGGTCATCCCCTAAAAATAGAAACTTTTTATTTTAGGAAATTTCTTTCTCACTAATGAGGTGGAACTCATTTTTCCACTAATACACTTTTCTTTCTATCTCTCTTTTACTTTACCAATTTTTGCATTAAAATCCGCGCTCGTTTAAAAATTCCTATTTTTAGGAGACGGAGGGAGTATATAACAACGTATACAGATTTTTCGATATGTACCGAGGATTCGGTATACCGCGGTATACTGAATCTACAGTATATACCTAATATTCGGTGTACAGGCGGTATAGAAAAATTGATACCGTTACCATACCGAAATCTTTCGATATATCGGAAAAATGGTGATTTCAATACGATAAGTGCGCTATTTCAGTGATGACTTTAATTAATGACACGTTTTCTTTTTGAGTTTTCTTACTAGAAGTAGCATTTTCTAAAATAGAAACAACATAATCTAGATTTTATTCTCCTTAATTCATAAAACAAAACACATAAGATTTCATGATGAAAGCAAATGCTTCACATTTAGTAAGACAAGGAACATTATTTTATTTTCATATAATCTGCTAAACACAATTTTCTTAAATCTTGTGCTGAGAAAAAATGCATTCAATAACATGGGACGAAGGAAGTAATTCTTAACCCTAGATCTAAAAGAATATTCTATAGTATTATAAATTTCAACTACAAAATTATAATATTAAACAATTGTGGAAATATCATGCACAAACAAAAAATATGACCAAAAGCTTTAAAGAATTTGCTATAAAATTTGTCAATGGCGTGTTAAATGTGGAGTAGTAGTATTTCCAAAAGTGGATGATAAGAATATTAGAGATGTTTGATTTCCTAGATAAAATAATATCAAAAGTTCAATACATACTCTAGTATTATGTTCTAAGATTATATTAGTTAGAGTGAGTTGACTATGGCTAATTATCACATGATAATCCATCTAGCATTGAGTTGTAGAATTCAATTTTATAAACCAAATACACAACTTATTTAATCCCGATATACAATCTTACAAACCGAACAACCCCATTATATTTAAATGATATCATGCATTCTTGAAATGCATATTTAAGTTTGTGCATTCTTAGAATGAGTATTCCAATTACACGTTACATACATGCATATTTCTTCAATTACACATTTGCTTAAGGCATATTTTAAAATAAAAAAGAATTTGTTCCTAAGAACCACAAATATATTTTCTCCCAAAACAAGAAAAAAATTTATTGTTGGTGTGTTAGATAATTTAAATAAAAATTTACGCTATTTTAAATTAATCTTTGGTGTAAAATATAGAATACGATTTAAATTTTGTTTGGACAAAAATAGTTTCAGGAATATGTATGAACATTTTGAGAGTGAGATAGATGTAGAATAGCTTAGTAATTTTATCTTATTATTTTGATCCAACTGTGAAATCCGTTATTAGTGTAATTCATCAAAACTATGGACTAATTTTCTAAGCTGAAATAAAGACTTAATACTATTCACATAAGCTAAGGGGCCGTTTGGTAGCTATGTTTCGCCTAGATAAGAGATTAATCTGGGTTTATTTGTGTGTTTGGTAGTTATGTTACCAAATATAGTAGCCCGTGTTTTATTTCCGGCCCGCACAAAGCCCACTGAAAATCTTATGTTTTAGTCATATTTGTAACTACCCAAAATCCTATGTTATTTATCATGGAAGCCTAGTTAAATTAGCAAAATACAATTTTACCCATCAAAATTTCTAACCCATCAATTTTACTTAGTTGTTGTATTGAAGAACGTCATTTTCCTATTAAATCATATTAAGAATTTTGTTGATGTCAATTTGTTGTTCTAATTATATTACTTTGTTATTTTATTTACATTATATTATATTATAATATTCTCATTATATTACTTTATATTCTCATTATATTACTTTACATTAAATCGTATTATATTCTCATTATATTACTTTATTTACATTATATTATATTATACTTATAATTACGTAATACTTGAAGGCAATTACTTTTGTTTTGAACATAAATATACGATGTTGTTCAATCCACAAACGCTTTAAACTTCAAAAAAATTGAACATAGAAAATTTGGTACTTGATAAAATATTTTCATATAGAATTTGTCCAAAATAATAATTGATTATTCATAAAATTTGTCCAAAATTATTAATGCTCACAAAAATAGAATACCAAAATAAATATAAGTTTTTTGATATAAAGATGCTAATTTTTGTAAGGAGTTTAGCTTGAAAAGATGTTAATTTTAAACAAAACGATTTTATAGGAATAATTAGGGTAAAATGATGATAGTTTAGTAATTAACTTAAACTAATAAGGATAATTTTGACAATCATAATTTTAATCCTTACTTGTGACTTATTGTACCAAACACTACAATAAGATAACTCATAATTATCTTAATCTACCAAACACCTAATATATGTAAATTAACTAATCGAAACTATGATTACTATCATAATGGTATCATGTCTAGTCGAAACATGACATAGCTACCAAACGAGCCCTTAATTGTACACAAATCACGCTACTAAAAGTTTAAAACTAAATAAAAACTATACCAAAATAGTTTTGTCTGAAATTGTAAGTCAACTTTTTTGCGCCATATATTAGTATTCGATTCAAATAGATTAGGGACCAGATAGGTGGATGTAGTGGATGGCCTGAGAATTGTATTCAGTATCCAAAATTTTTGATTTCAGACGTTCAGTGGCGGACGCAGGATTTTGACAGTGGGTGATCCAAGTTATTGATAACAATTGTAGGATATTATTTTTTATGCTAGCATAGCCGACAATTGCGAGAAAAATGAGTAATGAGATAGAAATAATTAAATAATACGAATACTAGAAATATATATATTTTTATTGGAGTATAATCAGTTATGAATAAATTTTGGAATAAATTAGTATAAAATCTGAAATTTTTTATTTATAATAGTTGTAGAAAAATAAAAAAAAAACATCAAAAATAACATAAGGAAAAATGGATACTATCAATAATGGATAAATTTTAAGATAGGTTAATTAATGAAGTATACTAATATAGGAGTATGATTTTTTTTTTGTGCAAAGACATATTGAAATAATAAAAGCCAATCACAAATAACAAAAGGAAAAATTGATACTATCAGTTATGGATAAATTTTGAGATGGGTTAATTAATGAAGTACTAATATATTATTATTATTATTATTTTTGGTGTAAAGACAAATTGAAATCATAAAAGCTAAAAACTGAGCTTGTGGAGAATTGAACACGGTCATCGAAGCTGGTACTGGAAGCTGATAGGCCTAAAAGAAGACCACTTGGGCTGATAAATTAATACATAAATCTTATGAATATAAAATATATATAAGGAAATTTGAAATTCTTGGGGGTTACATGGGTCCCCCAAAGCTCTACATATGTCCGCCACTGCAGACATTATTACTCTACCGCTATAAATAAATTAGGGACCAGATAGATGGATGTGGTGAATCGCTTGAGATTTGTATTCAAATTCAAAATCTTTGATTTCAGATATTATTACTCTACCAGTTACATATAAATTAGGGACCAGATAGGTGGATGTGGTGGGTGGCTTGATATTTATACTCGAATTCAAAATCTTTAATTTCAGACACGAATACTCTACCGCTAACCAACTTACTTATACACATTTAGAATAACTATTTTCTTAATTTCACGTGAAGCCAGATATTTACCACGTGGCATTCACTTTGGCCAACATGCTTTTGCATTGTCAATGGCTGTTGTAACCTGTTTAGTTTAGTAAAACCACAATCAACCCTAATCAAGTCTTTTTTGTCATTAGATTTATGATTATCTTTCCCGTTTGAATATCTTCTTAGTCCTGAAAAAAACTTTTTCAACGCGTTTTTAAGATTTCAAGACACAGACATCAAAATTTGATCAAATTTCTATGAATCCAATAAAAAAGACAGATATATCAAACATATACTACTATTCCACTCTAGATTCAAAATGTATTTTATAAATAAAAATAAAATGTAATAAAGCCACGTTGACGACAGATAACGGTTGACCCAACGGAATAAAAGTTATAGTTATAGGAGAAGGATGAAGAAGAAGGGAAAACCCAAAATAAAAGCATCCCACTTTAAAGTTTATTCAATATTCTTTCATTTTCTTCTCTGGAACTGTAGCTGCCCAATCTCAAATTCCAACCTTCAATCACACACAAATTTTGCTCTGCTAATTTGCCCTATTTGTGAGTTTTTTTTCAAATTCATTGCTTACATATTGCTGTATTCCTTTCCTTTCTTGTATTTTTGTACTGCTGTATCTGCCAAGTTTTCCTATCTTGTTTCTAGCTGTTTAATTTAATTTGTTATTTTTGCTTTTGAGCTGTAGTAATTGGTATTTGAATGAATGGAAATCCTACTCTTAGTCTCTGTGTTTTCATCTTTTAGTTGGGGTTTTCAATTTGCATATTTGATTTTGCTTATTTTTCCAGAATATATTGGGTGAAGTGAAGTTGCAGTCATGAATTGAGTTTATTTTGGTAGCTTAATTGTCACAGTCAAGGGAAACGGGTAAAAGATTGAGAATGCTTTGGTGATCTCTAGAGAGAAAAAAACAATTATGGTTTCAATTGGTGATGGTGAGGATATTGTGGGAAGTGAGGAGTCTAGTGTTGGTAAAGTCAAGAGTCATGCACCTCTACACATCTCAACATCTCAGAGAGGTCTTATAAATGAAGATAGCTCGGGGAGAGGATCCGATGGCGGTTTCTCCGCTATCTCTAAAAGGCTAAGGTTTCTTAAATTTGGCAACTTAGCGTCGCCTTCAGCTAGGTTTCAGCGGATTGCAGAGGGGAAGGATGAGGCTTCACGTGCTGTACCTTCTTCCGGTAGTCTCCATATACGTGAGCGCTTCCATAGGATATTTTCGCGTAAAATGGACTGGAATAACCTTGTGAAAATGGGGAAAGAATGGATAAGAGATCCTATGAATATGGCACTCTTTGTTTGGATTGCATGTGTTGCTGTTTCCGGTGCTATCTTGTTCATGGTCATGATTGGCATGTTGAACCATGCCCTGCCCAAGAAGTCGGAGAGGGATGCTTGGTTTGAAGTCAATAATCAGATCCTCAATGCTTTGTTCACTCTCATGTGTTTATACCAGCATCCGAAGCGAATATATCACCTGGCACTACTGCTTAGGTGGAGGGAAGAAGATATTCTAAAGCTTCGGAAAGTTTACTGCAAACATGGTACTTACAAACCCCACGAATGGGCACATATGATGGTGGTTGTAGCCTTGCTGAACTTAAACTGCTTTGCTCAATACGCGTTATGTGGTCTTAACTTGGGATACAAGAGGTCGGAGCGACCTGCCATTGGTGTTGGAATATGTATCTCGTTCGCAATTGGTGCCCCTGCAGTTGCTGGAGTGTACACTATGCTTAGCCCTCTTGGGAAAGATTACGAGACTCAGTCAGATGAGGAAATGCAAATTCCAGTTACGACCGAGGATAGTAGTAGCAGAGACCAATCTAGGAGAGAATCGCTAGAAAAGAGATTCTCGTTTGCGATGAGAGACGATGGAAGAACACTGGAGACGAGACCAAGTTGGAGTGGAGGCATTCTTGATTTTTGGGATGACATTTCTTTAGCTTACCTTTCACTGTTCTGTAGCTTCTGTGTTTTCGGATGGAATATGGAGAGGCTCGGGTTTGGCAATATGTACGTCCACATCGCAACTTTTCTTCTGTTTTGTATGGCTCCCTTTTGGATATTCAACCTGGCTGCTGTTAATATTGATAACGAGACCGTTAGGGAGGCATTAGGCATCACCGGGATATTCCTCTGTGTTTTTGGTCTACTCTACGGTGGGTTTTGGAGAATTCAGATGAGAAAGAGATTTAATCTGCCTCCTTCGAAATTCTGCTGTGGCAAACCAGCTGTGACCGACTGTGCCATGTGGCTTTTCTGCTGTTGGTGCTCGTTGGCTCAGGAAGTAAGAACTGGGAATGCATATGAAATCGTGGAAGACAAGTTTTACAAGAAGAACTGCGAGCATATGCCTATGTCCCCATTGAATCGCGAGGGTGGTGAGTTCCGATCTCATCCCACTTCACCGTTAGGGAACAACATCCCATCTCCATCCCGTGTTACAAAGGGCAACTCGCCTAGTCCCAGCCGATTATCCAAGGAGTACAACAGCCCCGGGAGGCAGCTCGCGTTTATTGAAGAAGAATCTTCTGCGAGAGTTGAGGATGAAACAATGACAGCACCAACAATCTCAGTTATTCGACGAGAAGATGATTAGCTCAGCGCAAGTTTTGGAATCGTCAGGTAACACTGTAATATTGATACATGTAGCTTAAGTGTTGAGAATTCTTTTATTTGGAGATATATTGCTCTGTTATTGTGTGAGTTTTACTTTTGAGTATATTTCCTTTTATGCCATATTGTTTGCTCTCAATTCCAAACTGAAACACATACTATCATGTTTTTATCTGTATTTCTGTGTCAAATTTGAAAGTAAATCGATCTTGCTAGCTCATAAATCAACTAAAATTATATAGTAGTAGTATTTCTTAAGATGACTTGAGGTTGCAGAAAAGGTCCATTAGCTGATAAAGATTGAACTTTGACATCAGAAGAAAGTTTCTTAGAACGATTCATTTATCTGAAAATAACAAAGCATATGATCAGTATCAATTGATTTGAAATTAAATCCATTAATCCAAAAACATATAGTAGTGAAGTTAGTTGATTTCAACTGCTTGACTAAAATTTATGATGCATTCAAAAAATGTTCTTAAAAGTTGTGGTTATGAATAAGATAAATAATTATTAAATGTCCATATTTTAAAAATAATTTAAATAAGATCACAAATGTTATTCGTACTTGTATGAAGAAAATCACAATGCATGGGGCTTTGCTGATGGCAGGTCGTGAGAGAGCGATGTGGGATTGTGTGAGTGAGAAGGAGGGAGTTAATTTATTTTGAATTTATAAATAAATATTCTCTTCGTCCTACTCAAGCTCAAGATAATCACATTTTTCAGTGGCACGAGATAGTAGGTAGAGTTGTCGAATGTCGAGTGCAGTAAAGTAAAAAAAATAGTAGTTGAATATTTTAGTGAGAAAGATCGAAAAGTAGAAAATGATCGTCTTGATTGAGGAAAAAAAATGGAAAAATGGTTATCTAATGAGACGATGTGAATAAAAAATTTCAAAAATATCCCTACATTTTTCTAAAAATTGCATACCATTCAGCCCAACCCCACCCCCGTCTTTCATAACAACCCAATTTGTGTTGCGCATTTGTTAAGAAATGCAATTCTTTGTGACTATAAATTAAACGAACCCCACTTTGTAAGATATTTTTTTTAATGCCTGCAAGCATAATTATGCCTTATAATCAAGTTGAAAAACACTATGATTGGGTAAATATATTCATTCTCAATACGATTTAGTGATTAAGTTGCTAGTCAATAAACCAAAAGTCCTTATTTCCATTCATATTGAGTAGTACAGTACAATATTTTTATTTTATTTTTATTTCATATATACTAAAATAAATCATTAAAATTTGATATCTAAAACGTTTACTACTCTAATTATACTTCCTTTTTATTTTATTTCCTATTTAAAATGAATTTTTATATGTTATGCATTTATTCAAAAAAACTCACTTTTGGTGATCCATATTGCATCTTATTTTATGGATACAAAAATAAACATTTAAAATACATTATGGAAGGCAGACAAATGATAACTACTAGTGATCGAAGAATTCTATAAAAAATATTATTAATGAAAATTGATTGAAAGTATTCCTGTGGTTGTCCATTCTCAATGTACACTTAGCCAAAATTGTGAAAGAATGAATGGCATTTGGAAGATACTCAGCCTATTGCTGGTTGGCTTCAACTTCATCAATGTTGTTGGTAGCATCTTCTAACACTTCATACGATGTTACTACTATTTCTTCTTCCTTCTTACTAGCCTGCACTCCTGTGTACCTTGCCAAATCAATCCATTGCTGCACAAATTCAATGTATCAGCAACCATTCATCATCTCAATTTTATGACTACAATAACAATACATTCCAATGCCATATCACCTGCGTTCCCAAGTACGAGTTTATCGTTCGAGCCACAAACGATATCCCGTTTACTAGCAATGGCTGGTCCGCGATCTCCTCCGATATCCTATGCTCCACTATTCCTGCAATAAACTGTACACAAACAAACAAACTATTTTGTTTGATTTGATCTCATTGAAAGAAATGACATAAATCTAGCGCATTTCGTGTACTTGATAGCGCAGATTTGCTGATGTTCCGAGGAAGGTTGAATAGACGAGGGCGGATTTGAGTATAGGCGAGCGTTTGTTCTGCTCCATCGCAGCAAAGCTCGGATTGATGAGCTTCCGAAACAGGTACAGTATGTTTGACGAGACCACCGCGCCAATGCTGGAGACGAATCCCACACTGGCCAGCTTTAGACCACCAAACACCACTGATGCTATTCTATGGCTCACGTTCCAGTCCCTCCCGACCGGATTCTTCTGGAAAGCATTGTCCGGGATGGACCCCAACAGGCCCTTCACCGCTTCCAAGCTGTCCGGGGCAGCAGAGTCCACGACAGGGAGGAACGACAGCGTGGGCGCCGGGAGCCACACGGTGAAGAAATCCACCACGATCCCTCTAACTGTGTCCGTGATAACATAGTCCAGCTCTTGGATGAATCTGTCTCCGCGCCTCGTGTACTGAGCTACCAGGGCTGTGGTGATTGATATGGACTCTTCTATGGCCAATCTGTGTAGAAATTTGGGATCTGCCAGTAGTCTTTCTCTGAAGCCCTGTTGGTGATCAAACATCCTTAACATCTTTGACAAAAAAAATAGAGTTGAACATAATCATCGAATTACCTGGAAACGGTGTGTTAGTTCGGAGATGATCGGATATCGCTCTAGATCAAAGAAATTCTGTAGTACTTCAGGGGACACTAGACCGAGATCAAGTCCGTTTTGAAGGTCCTGATTTAGCCAAAAACAGAAAATGACTTAACTATCTTGGGACAGTCTGAAAAAAAAAATATAGTTGGCTTACCTGAGGTAAGGCTTCTCTCCTAGTTCCAGCAGCATTCATGACTCGAGCGATTTCAGCACGATCGAAGCAGTTCCGACTGCAGGGCCTGGCAGCCGAGTACCACAAGAAGTCCGCGACAGGGACTTCTCCCTCCCTCCTGATATACTGGCGCTCAGGGTCAAGCAATATCACTACTTGATTTTTCTTCTGGATCTTTCTGGATATTCTTGCGGGTAGACCCGTCCCTCTGGCCCCGTAGGCGACATGGTTGGCGCCCGTCACTACTACCAGCATCCCGTTGCTCCCACTGGCTGTAACGGCCTGTAGAATGATCTGAGACATGGAGTAGTCCTCCACCACTTTGGCTTGCATGGAGAAGTAGGAGCTTGGCTCGAACGGAGCAGGCGGACTTGAGAAATTTATGTCAAGAGAGGAGGAGGACGAAGAAGATGATGAGGATCGCCTTGAGATAGACCGGAACCCTGAGATGAAGCCCGACCCTGCAGGCGGACCATATTTCTTCCGGTCACTTTCCGAGAGCCCGCCTACCCCTTCACCTTGAATTGTCCTCAAAACCTATAAAAACAACGCCATTAAACTTAATATAATCAGCTGACATCACAAAACATATCATAAATATATAAACGCACCGCACCTCAAGGGGGAGGCCGCAGGCAATAACCGGAACTCCATTATCGCGGCAGTAAGTGAGCAGAGGCTCGTATTCCTGCCAGCGCTGTGACGGCCAATGCGTTAGTAAAGACTCGAGGGCGTCTGCAGTGATCCTGCCTTGGATATAGCTATTGAGGGGGGACTGCAAATCACAAGGAATAGCCTCCAAGGCCAACGACAGGGGCCTCTCAGCTTGAGCGCATCTCTTCCTCAGCTTGCTCACGATCTCCATCTCCACCTCTTTGTCGTCTCGCGTCGGGACCTGCTCGGCCTCGCCTAAATACACGATCCGCGCGTTCATCATCTTCTCCCACGCCTTGCTCTTGTCCTTCCCCAGCGCCAGCGGCTCTCCTATCGCCGTTGCGTCGTAGATCCTCGAATTAATCGTCTCGTCCTTGACATGCTGCTTAGTTGATTCTGCCGTCTCGTCCGCCTTGGCCGCGGCCGAGTGGAGCGCGTACGCTCCGAGGGCGAGCAAGGGGGCGATGAGCACATCGCGGCGCCCGGCCGGGGGGGTGCATTCGGCGGTGACGACGCGGCGGAAGGAGACGTGGCGGCGGGGGAGTTTGTTTGTTGGGAAGTGGAAGCCGGGAGGTTTGACGGTTAAAGTGCGGGGCTCCATCTTCATCTTGTGTTGTCGTTTGAGCTAAGCTGTATGCGGCATTTGCACAAGTACGTAGAGGGGGACCAATCGGATTGATTGTGAGCCTTGGAATAAGATTTCAATTTTTATGCCAATAAATGTTGTGATTGGTTCTTATTGGTCTCGTTTTGTGGCGTCAAGAGTTACACCACTATGCATTTGGCCTTATAATGTACTACTTACCATACTCATTTCAAATATCGTACACAAGTAGTACTACATTACTATTTAAATTTGATTAGTTTCACATTCTAATTTTTAATGATTAAACTAATGTTACTCCCTCCATCCCCAGGAATCGACACCAATTTTCTTTTTCATCTATCTATAATTAGTAGACATCCTACTACTTTTAGTAATGGATCTCACAGTCCATTCACTCATTTCACTCATATTTTATTATAAAATTAATATATAAAAGTAGGACTCACTGACTCACATTTCACTAATTCTTTTCACTTAGTTTCTACTATATTTCTTAAAACTCGTGCAAAGTCAACTAGTGTCAATTAATGAGAGACGGAGGGAGCATAATTTTATTGTGTTCTTTTATTAAAAAGAAGTTACTTTCTCGATTTTGCACCTATCTAAATACACTAGTACGATTGTATGAGTCCACATGATTATAAAGGTGTCAATGCAATCCGTAATTCGTGGACGGGCCTGAATAAGCCAATTAGCCCGCAACTCGAATAGGGCTGGTTCATGCATCAACCAGTTGTCACCAATTCACCCAGAGTTGAAGCCATTGCGCGAACCGTGCACATGGCTGTTTGATGCACGATCGTGCGGGAATCACGCACAGAAGCAATTTCTTTGACGAAATCAAGTAAAAAGGGAGGATCATTGAGCGGTTATGGTCATATTCTCTCTTGGATGAAAAAACCCAAAATTAGCCAAGAAAAACTGGGAGAAAAGATTGAAGAAAAGGAATATAATTAGATGAAGTATTTGAGCCAATGTTCTTCATCATCACGACGCCTATTTGTCATTTTCCATTGAATTCATCATGAAATTCAAGGCTTTTGGTATTGTTCATAGTGTAATGTGTGGCTAAATGTTTCCATTGCCAATAATTTGTAATTAGTTTGTGAATAGTTGATTGAATGTCATAATCCAGTTAATCCAGTCCATGCTTTTCACTTCAAATATTTACTTTAGGCTACCATGGGTGCATGAGTGGGTCTACAAATATAGATGTCTTTAACTTTAGACCCACACGCAAATATTGATGAAGATCTTGAATATGACAATAAAGACTTCAAAATCCCATCTCTTTATTGTTTAATTTTCTAGCTTTTCGTAAAATCTTTCTTCAAAACCTTAATATTCAAATTAAATAATACCAGTACTAAAATTGACTCTATAATCTCGCAAAGTTGTATTATTTGGGAGTTTTATTCAAATTGTGTCAAGTATTAGATTTAATTACAGCTCCAATCTAAACATCATACATAACATTGCATAAATTGAAATTATAATTAATATAGACGTTTTGGGAGCCTTCAAAATCTTTTGGTGTAAAATTTTAATAATTTTTTAGCTAAGGAGTAAAATTTCACATAATTCCTTGTGAAATTATTTTAATCAATGTTACAGATAAATCCTTACGAAACATGATACACCAAAACGCAAACAATTTGAAGGAGTATCCATTTTCAAGAACATAAAGAGCATCATCGATTGCAACAGGGAGAGTTCAAAGGAGCAAAATCCATTAATGAAGAAATATTAAACATAAATCGATCCAAAACAATTACATTGATAGACATTGGTAAAGTATCCTGAATTGCAAACAAGAAACCCTAACTACACATGTCCATCACAACAACGGATGAATCACAAATATTTTCCGAGTAAAATTCAATTCACTTCCACATATTACCTCGTGTGTTGATCTCCGCACCAGATCTACAATCAGACGCGCGCTGCGACAACCGTAGGAGCAGCAGCCGCGGCGGCAGAGGAGGCGGCGCCGCCTAGAAACGAGAGGAAGCCGGTGTTGACCTGCTCCTGATCATCCAAGAACAAATCCTCAGGCATCCGGAACGCGCCGTGCGTGCAGACCACGGCGAGGCCGAGGAGCAATGCGGAGATGAGCAGAGATCCGACGCTGGTGAGGAAGACCACGACTATGGTGGAAACCACCAGAATCCCCACAGTTTCGGGATCGGAGAAGGTGCGGCCGGCGAGGACGAGCGGCTGATCGGCGGGGCGGAAGAGGTAGAGGAAGATCCAGGCGGCGAGGAGGGCGAGGAGGACGAGGAGGGAGAGGGGATGGGAGAAGAGGGAGAGGGCAAGGGAGAGGGCGATGAGGGAGACGTAATTGACGCGGAAATAGGAGAAGTTTTTGCGGATGCGAGAGGCGGCGTCGGAGAGGGAGTCGGGGCGGGAGAAGGAGGAGCGGTCGAGGAGCTCGAGCCAGGGGCGGCGCTGGGCGAGGCCGTTGCGGATGTTGGAATTGAGGCGGGAGATGAAGGCGCGGAAGGCGGGGGTGGCGATCGGGGGCTGAGATTCGGATTGGGGGTTGGAGATGGGGAGAGTCGCCGGAGCGGCCATTTGGGGTTTAGAGAGAGAAGATTTGGTAGATATTTTTGCTGGGATTTCGATTTTCACGCGTCGGTGAGATTTGGATTTGGCAAGTGCTACCAAAAAGTGTTTTACATATATATTCACTTTTCTTAGGAATTAATCTACGCGTTTTAATCCAAACAATTCTGCTTACCGTAATTAAAATATTTTGGGTTGGGCTGGATGCCTAAGGCGTTGGATTGGGCTGGATATATTTCAACCCACCTTAAAATATTGGTACTATCATGAATTTTAGATTCTCAATTCTCAAATATTACTGTATAATTCAAATTTGATGCATTAGTTAGATAAGTTAGTTGAAGATTGTTTAACTAATTATGCAAATATAAATAATAAAATAAGAGCATCTACAATGCTGCCCTTCCCGGCGGACGTCGAAGAGGCTTCGGGGAAGGGCGCGCAGGACGTCCAGCATTAGGGCGGAGAGGGGCGGACACGGGAGGGGCGCGGCCGTCGTGCCGACGTCCACCGCGACATCCGCCATTGCGGCAATGCGCGGACTTCCCATTTTTTGATTTTTTTTTAACAAAATCTATATATACGACTCGTTGAACTTCATTTCACTCGCTCCACTTGTGTTAACAAGTTTCTCTCTCTCTAAATTTCTATTGTCAAGTATATACAGAATGACTAATGGTGGTGCGAATGAGGGCCGACGAATTAATGAAGAACTGCAGGCTGCTATGACATGGGCTACGCGAGGCGATGCAGCGGCAGTAGCAGGCGGTGGTACCTCGCCCCATCCGTCGTCGAGCTGTAGTACCCCGGGACCACATCGCTGCACATCATCGGTTGTTTGCAGACTACTTCGCTCTGGAGCTGCGTTTTGGGGATAACTTATTCCGACGACGTTTTAGGATGCATTGTCTGCTATTTCTCCGTATCGTGAGTGCTTTAGAGCATCGATACAAGTATTTCAGGTTCAGGGAGGATGCGGTTGGCAAACCCGGTCACACGCCCATAAAGAAGTGGACTGCCGCAATCAGGCAGCTGGCATACGGAGGCGCGACCGACATGTTCGACGAGTACCTCCACATTGGCAAGTCGACAGCTCGTGAGTGTCTGCAGTATTTTTGCGAGGGCATTAGAGAGATATTCGGAGAATGGTATCTTTGGAAGCCCAACCCCGTAGACTGCCATCAGCTAATAGATATGCACGGGTCGGTGCACGGGTTTCCCGGGATGTTGGGCAGCATAGATTGTATGTATTGGGAGTGGAAGAATTGCTCTGACGCCTGGAAAGGGATGTACACTACCGGCTTCAAAGGCAAGCATCCCACGATGATCCTTGAAGCTGTAGCTGACTACTGACTGTGGATATGGCATGCGTATTTTGGAATAGCCGGATCGAACAACGACATCAACGTCCTCCGGTCGTCTCCCCTATTCAACGATCAGTGCAATGGCGTTGGTTCCGCCATCAGTTTCGTTGCCAACGACAACCAGCACAATACGGGCTACTATTTGGCGGATGAGATATACCCAAACTGACCCGTCTTTGTGAAGACGATTAGATGCCCATCAAAAGATAAGAAGATCTACTTTGCGGGTTGTCAGGAGGCAGCACGCAAGGACGTGGAGCGGGCATTTGGTGTGCGTCTGAGTCGATGGGCGGCAGTGTAGGGTCCTTCACGGATGTGGTATATTGACAACATCGCTGATGTCATGTACGCATGTATTATTATGCACAACATGATTGTCGAAAGTGAAGGTCCTGCACTGACTCAGTTGACCAATGAAGGTGCTATGAATGCGGGTTCAAGCCACGGCGGGCCACCGGGAATGTACGTATGAGGATACCCCACGGAGAGGCCGATCGGATCCGCGCATTTGCCGACATGCGCCAAACACAAGCCCATATACGACTTCAGAACGATATCGTTGAAGAGCTTTGGACGCGGAGTGGTAGACGTTGATATTTTAATTTTCTTTTGCTTGCATTGTAATTTTTTTTTATATAATTATCTATGTTTTTTTTAATGAAGTTGTTGTATTTTCCCGTCCGTATTCGTGTCGAAAATTTAATTCCGTAACGTAATTGCATATTTGTGAATTTGTGATTTTCTTTATTGTGGGAAGTCCGCTCGGGAAGTCCTTGGGGATGTCCGCCATTGTGCAGTGGGAAGTACTTATGACGTGGCAGTGCAGTGGGAAGTCCTTATGACGTGGCAAGAGGTGTTTTTGGGAAGTCCGTCGGGAAGGGCGGCGGGACATCCGCAACATTGCATGCTCTAATACTAGCCCACGAAAGTTCAATTTAATTTCACATGAATTTTAAGAAATATAATAAAAAATTTATGGAAAATAATAGTAAAAGGTGAATCTTTATTTTATAGTAGTTTATTTCATATTTTATCCATTTTTTGCTCTTTCTCTTTTACTTTTCTCATCTCCCTTTCTCATACTTTACCCATTTTTTCTCCACCGCTCTCTTATTTTACTAATTTACCGTACCGTCCACAAATATGAATATTTTTTTGGACGGAAGGAGTATATTAGTTTTATAATAATAAAATATAAGCGAAATAAAGTTATTAGAATATGAGGCTGATTATCAAAAATAGTAAAATGACAAATGAGATATTTATTAATAGACAGACAAATATAGTAAAATGGAACGATTATTAGTGGACGAAGATAGTATTTTTTTTCTTCTATATAGATATACACTGTATAATAGAAGTTGGCATAACTTAAATTGCAGTGTTTTGAAAAATAAATTTATGTAGATACAATATCCATGTATGAAGCAATATTAATGAATCGGTCCGACCAATCTTTTAATCGTTATCAAGGTCCCAATCTGGCCACGTGTCATCTAATAATGTAGCTCGGCTAATAATATAACGCTTTTAGGTGACGTTCGGTTGCCATGACTAATTATCATGAGACTATCCATCTAGGATTAAGTTGTAGGATTATTTTAGTTGGAGGGGGGAGGCTATGACTAATTATCATGGGACTATTCATCTAGGATTAAGTTGAGGGGGTCAACTTAGGGTTGGCACGGGTTTTAATGCGTAATTTGGTAAAGTAAGAGAGAAGGAGAAAAAATAGTTGAAATTGTGTAGTGGATGGTTGACCCATAAATGAAAAAGTAAAAAAGGAGAAAAAAGTTACCATAAATGGAAATGTGACTATTTCTATGGGAAGGATGAAAAAGGAAATATGGTCAATTTCTATGGGACGGAGGGAGTATATAATATTAATGCAATACATTATTGATTTTTGAAGTTTCGGGAGATTGGCTGAGCAAAGGGGCGAGACGAGTACCTCTTATGAAGACGCAGAGAAAAGGAAGCCGAGGGGGAAGAAAGTCGACCATCTCTACTGTCGACGGACCCCAACCGAGTTCCTGAACTGTTTAAAAACCTAACTCCACAGCAGAAGGAAGCCGTCCATGAACTGGGTTTTGGAGCTTTTGTCTTCCTTGTTCAGGAGGTGTCCAACTGATTTGAAAAAGATTTGTAGGGTATTTTGTCTAGATTTACGACGATGTAAAGCAATTGGGATGGTTTGAATTCAATTTCCTTTCAACATTATTCTCTTCAATCCGTGCATTATTCACTGATCCGAATGTACATTATTAGATACTATTGGTACATTATTTACCGTACCAAATCTTAAACGCATTAAAAAATAAAATTTAATTCATGTGGTGTTGCTATAACCTAGCCCCATGGGTTGCTAAACCCAAGGGGAATGATTCAAACTCTCTGCCCTTTGTGATGGTTCTGTCTGTGAGTGAGTACTACAACCTAACCCCATGGATTGCTAAACCCAAAGGGCATGAATTCAATTTCCTTTCAACATTATTCTTTTCAATCTACATTATTCACTGATCCGTGCATATTATTAGATACTTTTGGTACATTATTACTGTACCAAATCTTAAACGCATTAAAAAAATGAAATTTAATTCGTGCGGTGGTGCTATAACCTAGCCCCATGAGTTGCTAAACCCAAGGGGAATGATTCAAACTCTTTGCCCTTTGTGATGGTTCCGTTTGTGAGTGAGTACTACAACCTAGCCCCATGGATTGCTAAACCCAAAGGGCATGAATTCAACTCTCGCCAAACATTAAATACTTACACAAGTACATCATTTAGACACATGTACATTAAAGGCCACTTGGCATACATTCTTTAGTTCTACTTAGCTTAAACATTTATTCCTGAAACACGTACATAATTCAAAAATGAATTTTGATGTATGGGTTAGTAATATGCCCTAGCCCTATGGATTGCTAAACCCTATGAAAATGGATCTAACTCCCTTCCTGTAGTCAAGGTTTTGTTAGTGAGTCGGTACTATACCCTAGCCCCATGGATTGCTAAACTCTTTAGGGAATGGATTTAACTTCTGTCACACATTAAACCCATTGTAATATACATTATGCAAAGACGGCGTATACATTATACAACAATAATCGTACATTAATACAATCTACATTATACACATAATATAGTACATTATTTGTCAAAAATTTACAAACTGTAACTTATGAAAACAAAACATGAAAATCTGTAAATCAATGAACGAATTAATTAAATTACTTTCTTATTGTTGAAAAAACGAAACCAATTGAGTAATACTTCTAGAATTCGGTTTAGGCGAGAAACTACACCACCAGACGTGTTCAACGTAGAAAATCGAGTCAGTTATATGAGAGAAGAAAGAGAAATTATGAAGGAATACGAAATAAAAACAAACTAAAAAACCTTCGTCCATTGTTGAAGAAATCGAAATCAATGAACGAGTGCTCGAAATTATTGACAAGTTACGATAAAAAATAAAGAGATGAAAGTTTAGGGAGAATGACTTCAATGGAGATTGTCTTCAACGGAGAAAAAAAGATGAAAGTTTAGAGAGAGAAGAAATATTGTAGCGTGATATTGTGAAACAAAAACCGTAGTGAAGAAAGATTGTAACGTGATATTTGATAGAGATAATCAAGGAAGTTACCATAACCAACTCATTTGAGAATACCAAAATTGGCCTTTCGAATTTTTAATGTAATTTAATTAAATACAAGTGGCATTATTTTCGGCCATCAGATCTTGAAAATGGAGGGCCGAGATTGAGAAGGACAATAGAACAAAAGATGGAAAAAGGATGTGAATACATCCTTATATATATATATATATATATATATATATATATATATATATATAGGGTGCGTTAGGCTCCTTTGCACCCTAAGTGTCCTATTTCCTTCTTAATCTCAGCCCTTGGATCCTTGAACTGGATGGTTGTGATCAATGCATTATTAGTCTATAATGTTGCATTATTAGCCGTTGTGCATTATTAGAATGAAAATGTGCATTATTAGTCTATAATGTTGCATTATTAGCCGCTTGTGCATTATTAGAATGAAAATGTGCATTATTAAATGACACGTGGCATTAATCTAACCGTCAGATGACAAAATCGTGGGGCTATGATTAAGAAGGAAAAAGGATAAAAGATATGAAAAAGATTTGAATACATCCCTATATATAGGGTCTTGTTAGGTTGAGATTATTTAGCTAAATTGAGAAATGAGATGCAATATGGGCCACTAATCCACAACATTAACAAAATGTCAACAAATACTATATTATGTCAACAAGGGGGTATAATTGTAATTTCAATAATAAAAAAGCTTAAAACATAAAAACGTATTTCAATCCAATTTCTTAAAACCTCTCTTAAACTCTGCTGAAAAATCTTCAAATCTTCATACAATTCATACAATTCGAACCCCTTCAAAATCTGCAAAATCTCGCTGATCTTCAAAATTCAAACCGTAAACATTCAAACATAGTTTTCTACAATGACGATTGAAGAGCAAAATCGAAAAGAATCGGTTGAAACATCGATTGAAGCTGAATTGGCTGAAGCAGCGATCGAAGAGAATAGGCATTCCAAATCGGCGACGGTTGAAGCGACTTCTTCAGGTTAAGAAATTGATTCAAATTTTAAGTATATTGCTTCGATTTTTGGTGTATTAAAACACATCTGGATTTTGTTTTTTATGAATTCGATTCCTGCTAAATTTTTTTGTTAATTAGCGATGGTAGAATCGGAAAAGATGGAAACGAACAATGCTGCTGGAAAAAACGAAAGAGAACAAGCATCACCTTCCAGTTAAGGATTTGTTAAAATTTTTAAGATTATTGACATTTTATATACTAGCTATTGACATAACTATAACAATATACTGTTAACAGTAGTGTATGCTTGTTTGAATAGGTGTTGACATAATTATATTGACATAGTGTATGATTGTTTGAATCGCCGCAGTTGATGCCGTGCTCGTCGCAATTTACCTCCCAGAATTTGGCGCCGATCTGGTTGCGACATTGATGTGGAATTGTGGATGATTTCTCTGATTTTCCTTGATTTTGGGGGGATTTTCCTTCTTCGATTTCATTAGTAGTATGATTTTGATGTGATTAATACTAGAATAATCAGTTTTCTTATGAATTCAATTTCTGATGATTTTTTTGTTGATTAGCAATTGAAGAAGCGCAATTGAACATCAGAGAACATCAAGCATCACCTTCCAGTTAAGGATTTGTTTAAATTTTTAAGATTATTGACATTTTATTCAATAGCTATTGACATAGCTATAAAAGTATACATCTGTTAACATGATATTGTATATTGTTGACATAGTGTATGTTTGTTTGAATGGCTGTTGACATAGTTATATTCACATTATAAACAGGATCAATTTCACTAATTAGACTGTGCATTATAAACAGGATATTGACATAGTGTATGCTTGTTTGAATGACTGTTGACATAGTTATATTCACATTATAAACAGGATCGATTTCACTAATTGATTGTTGACTGTTGATATGGCGCTGGTGGTACCAGTCGTTGCCGTTAGCCATCAAGAGGCCGCGGCCGATGAAATGCTTGGAGCCCTGCTGCTGGAGCCAGGATTTCACGGAGAGGCTGCTGTATTTGGACAGAAGCTCTTTGATGAGGTGTGTTTCGGTGAGGCACAGCCGTGGCTCCACTCCGTTCCAAAATATGAAGCGTTTTCCTGAATGAATAAATGAATGAATGAATGAATGATGTGTGGTATATATATATATATATATATACTGTATGTTTTGGACCAGAGGATGTAATGGGGGAGGAGACGGGAGATGATATCGTGGTGGAGAGAAAGGCAGTCGTTGGCGGTGAAGTTGGGTCCATTGAGGAAGAACAAGTGCCTCAACAACAAATGCCTGATGTTGATGACAGTGGTGTTGGGTCTTCCCAGAACCTACTCCCAAAAGAATTCATACAGAATGTAGTGAAAAACATTAATCACATGAATTACGGGAAGATCAATCTTGTCAAGGTCCTTAAAGAAGCTCCCTCACACATCAAATCTAATTTTTTATTTGGATTGGTGTGTGATATGGCTAGATCTGCACTTGGAAGCCAAACGACTCCACTTGAATCTGTGGCCGACAAGTTTCTTCATTTGTCCAAGACGTTCCTTCAAGACAAGCCTGATACTTTTGATCACTGGAAAACAATATCTGAATCAATAGTTATTGCTGAAAAAGAAAAGGAAGTTCTTGAAGATTTGACTGAATTTCCAACTTTTAAATTTGGACATTTCTTTGATGAAGTAAGTACATCATTTTGTTTACATATGTTTCTCTGAGTTGACATTAGATTACTCCTACATTTTATATACTAACATTGTAGAACTAATTTACAAGCAGTATGCAGAAGAAAGAAACAGAGAAAATATCCCTACATCGCCAGGTTATGATCCTAAAGGGGTGAGCCAATGAATCAGCCTCTCCTATCTCACCACCAGCTGCAGGCCCAATGGATGACGCACAAGTTGAAAGGAACAAAGAAAAACAACAGGAGAAAGGGAAAGAGAAAGAAGAGAATATTGTTAAAATAAAATAACTAAAACTAAGATTAAATAGTATATTGTTTTTATAAAATGACTGAATTGTTGTTGACATGGCTTGAAAGTGTAGTTGACATTTGGTTATAATTGTTGTTGACATGATTTGTATGTGTTGTTGACATGACTTATAATTGTTGTTGACATGGTTTCTATGTGTAGTTGACATGGCTTATAATTGTTGTTGACATGACTTATAATTGTTGTTAACATGGTTCTATGTGTAGTTGACATAGTATGTAACATAGTTGACATGGCTTGTACGTGTAGTTGACACGATATGTACCGTAGTTGACATGACTTGTATGTGTCGTTGACACGATATGCACCATAGTTGACATAATTATATTAGTTGTTGACATGACTAGTATATATAGTTGACATGATTTTTAACTGTAACTAACCTTAAAAACATGAATTATAATTGAGCATAATTAAATTATATGTTTAAGTAATCTTAAATTATATGACTACATCTCCATGTGTAAGTAATCTTAAATTATATAGTTGGATGGGTTTTAAAACTATTATTGTGGATTCTGAATTTTGAACTTAGCAGTTATATCAAATGTTAATCAGTTCAACAAATTGTATTGAAATGTCAACAACCTATAACCAAATGTCAACAGCTTGTATAAAGTGTCAACAACTCAGAAAACAAATATTATAATTAATAAAGAAAATTATAAGATAGATGTCATTAGAGAGCAAAATCAAATATCAACAACTAATAAGATAATGTCAATAACTTTTAGTATATGTTAACAACTAAAAAACAACTCTGATTGTTGTTGACATGGCTTGTACGTGTAGATGACATGACTTATAATTGTTGTTGACATGGTTTCTATGTATAGTTGACATGGCTTGTACGTGTAGTTGACATAGTGTGTAACATAGTTGACATGGTTTGTACGTGTAGTTGACACGATATGTACCATAGTTGACATGACTTGTATGTACCGTTGACACGATATGCACCATAGTTGACATAATTATATTAGTTGTTGACATGGCTAGTGATAAGGCTAATTTCATGCGTCGGTTATGTGATGAAAAATCACCAATTACTGGGTCTAACACAATTTTTAAGCCAGGTGTGTGAAGGAATTCGCTAGGTCCAGGAAGAACTGAAGGCAGTGGACCAGCGGAGGAAGGAGACGAAAAGTGAGCAGAATCAAGGAAGAAAATGGCTAGACGAAGGGAGTCCAAAGCTGAGGGTAAAGAAGACTATTCACACAAAAGAGCCCCTGCTGGACCCACTTCCACGCCTATATAAAGAGGAGCATGCAACACACAAGATATACATGATTTAGCTCTCAGCTCACACACACACTCACACACTTGGGAAAAATGGGGATTCTGGGGTAGTTTAGAGGTTCATCTTCGGGAAATTCGGTTGCAACACCGCCCTCAAGGAGGGCGAATATACAATTGTTTACTTTTCAGCTTTTGCGTTTTGATTTCCGTCGAACTTCACCGTTTCGAAGTCGATTGCTCGTTTGCTACTTATCGTTTATCTATGAATTTTGTTTTAAGTCACGATGATGTTGATTTTGAGTTGATTTACGTTGATTCTATGTTTTGAGGTTTTGTTTCGGAGGTGGATTGTTATTCTCTGCGTTGGATGTTTGTGTACTTGGTCTGGGAAATCTGAGTTGATCTGTGGTTATTGTTGTTAATCTGTGGTGAATCGGCGAATCTGTAGTTATGGAGATGATTTTGATCGGAGTTTGTCTCGGATGCTTGGATCCGGAGTGGATTTAGCATCCGAAGTGTGGATCTGAACAGGGGAACTGAGTTGTGCATGGATCTTTGATTTTCTGCTTTCGTTTTTTACGTTGCTTCGTCTAGTAGCCGTAGATCTACCTTAGTTTTAACTGTTCTTCGGTTTTGTTGCTTTTAATTCCGTCTGCTTCGTTTCGATTTACGTTTTCGCTCTATTTTTACTGGTTGTTTCATGCCAAATGTTGGAGAAGATGATGTCGTTGTTAGTTAGTCCTTTAGTTAGTTATTTTGCAGCTTTTCAACCGTACTCTACCTTTTCAGAAAATGGTCCCCACCTTCAGTTGTTTTTCCAGTCCTAGGTTAATTTAAGAAATAGTTCTTTCGATCTAGTAATCGTCTCGCTTATTCCGGTTTTATATGCATGTTTTTAAGTTTATGCCTAGATCTAGTTGTTAGAGTAACATATTTCAATTACCAAGTCTAGGATAAAAAACTCAACCCTAAAATTGCGTGGCAGCAGCCAACACAAAAATAGTCCCCAAGTCTTTGAACATGTTTACTTGCGCATTCATCTCTGTGGAATCGATCCCTACTTCCACGTACTAGTTTGTTTTAGCTGAACGGGTTGAGGGTTTTTGAAGAGGAAGTTAAGGAAGTGATTGTGTGCCCGACGACAGGTAACTCAAGGTTCTCTGAGTTCCTTAGACCGTTTCTTCAGTATTTTTAAGAATACGCTTTCACTAACCATCATTAGCTTCTAGACACACAAAAAAAACAGCTCTTCAAATGGCGCTGTTGCTGGGGATGGATGGCGTAAATTGTTTACGTGTTTGAGAATTTGGTGTATATAGTTTAATTTATGTTATTTGTTCTTCTTGGCAGTTTATGAACGCGGGCTTCCATTTCGGAAGTTGAGCTAGTTCATCTGGGTCAGGGACCCCCGATACAAGTGGCAGGTCACGGAGTCTACATCCACTGTCACCACCAGATCAGGGTTAAGGACAGTAGATCCATTCCCATTCGAATCATAAAGTGAGAAGGAATGGAACTCATCGGGAGAAGAGGTCCCAAAGTCGTCTACAGAAATAGAGTATTCCGAGACCGAGAGAGGAGAAGACGTAAACATGGCACACTTGGAGGATCCCGATCCGGAGATAGGTTCACTCACCGCGCATCTGGACGGTGATTTCGCCCATGCCATAGTCTCGAACCAGCGCCGGAGGTCTATTGATATCAAGACAAATGTGCTAGGAGTTTTACCCACATTCTCTGGGCGAAGGAATGAATGTCCTTACGAATTCCTAAACGAGTTTAGTAAGTTGTGCAGCATCCAAAAGCGACCCAACGAGGCGACTGAGGAGGACTACCGTTTGTGTGCAATCCCATTTGCCCTTAAGGGGGAGGCTAATACTTGGATGCTGAGGCTCCCACCAGACTCGATCAACACATGGAAGGATTTCAAGCTGGAGTTCTTGGATGATTTTTTCCTGTCCAACAAGACGAACACTCTGAAGAAGGAAGTCCAGGAGTGCAAGCAAGAGTATGATGAGTCTCTGAGCTCTTACTGGTCCCTGTTCAAAGGACTGTTGGATGCTTGTCCGAACCACAAGATGATCGAGGCATAGACTTATTATCCGTTTTACGAAGGTGTAAACCCTGAATCAAAGGATTTGATGAATTCCTCGAGCGGGGAAAATTTTACCAAAATAAAGCAAGTGAAGCCAGAGAAACCTTAGGGAGATTGATCGAGGCGAAGAAGGCCTATGATAACCTGCAGAGCTTTATGAGAATTGGATCAGCCAATGCAGTGACATAGCAAGATGATAAGAAAGTGGAGGCCAGGATAGATAAGTTGGAGAAAGCACTGTTGAATGCAATTGAGAAGTAAAACCCTCATGCCCCACAAGAGAATGAGAAACCCCCAGGTCTAGAGGAAAGGCAACTTCAACCTTATTACGGTCAACCCGGTGAAGGAGAGTACCAAGCCCAGGCGAATTCGATGGGGAGCTGGAATCCAGATGGAAGTTGGAATCAGGGAAGGCAAAAGGAGGCCCCATGGAGAACTCACCCTAATTTTAGATGGACTAACAATGATCAAAGTCAACCGCCTCCACTGCAGATCACAAATTATGCACACCCTCCAGAGAGGCAGTCCAACTGGTCAGGGAGGAATCAGGAGGGGCAACTGCAATTGGGATACATGAATCAGGATCATACTAATTGGGGAAGCAAAAATCAGAACAATCCAGAGAGCTCCTATGTGCCACCACATCAGAGGAATAACCAAGGGAATTACCAAAGCTCCCAACCTAACAATCAAGGGAATCAAGGATATGGCAACCAGTACAATAACCACCAAGGGAATCAAGGGAATTATCGGCAGAACTAGGGACAGAACCAAGGTCAAGGGTCGAATTCGAATCAATTCAACTCCAAACCACAAAGGAGTTTGGATGACATGGTCCATGACCTAGTGAATTCACAGCAGTTCATGCAGAATAACCTGCATTCCAACAATGACGTGGTGCACAAACTGCAAGACGCCCAGTTGGAACACAAAGCAGCCATGGACATGATGGCAAAGCAGCTGTCTCAGATTGCGGTTTCTTTAAATGAGATGCGGGGAAATGAAGGAAAACTTCCTGCCACCGTCAAGCCACCTGACCGAGCAAACATTAGTCAGATCACCTTGAGATCCGGGCGGGGCAATGAAGGACCGACGCTGGAGATCGAGGAAGACGTACCCGCACAGACAAGTAAGGGGAAGGAGAGCCAAGTGTTTCACAAGGACAGCCCTACCCAGAGAAGTTCATGCTCAGGATGACCTCCAGGAGGGAGATTTAGATGGATCTTTACCTCGAGCAGCTGATCCATTTTTCCTAGATCCAGAGCCTGAGTTAGAAAGTAAGGGAGTGAGCAGGGAAACTGGCGAAACCCCAGCTGGGAGTTCCACAAATGCGGTAAAGCGAGCAAAGCCGTTTCCATACCGAGGGGAAGCCAAGAAAAAGAAGGATGATACAGAGGACCTCATGGAAATTTTTAGCAAGCTGGAAATCAACCTGCCTTTCTTGCAAGCCCTGAAGATGCCTGCCTTTAGCAAGTTCATCAAGGAATTCATAGCTGGGAAGACAAAGCCAGACGGAAAGATTGTGATCGGGGAAAACGTATCTGCTGTGATACAAAAGAGAAGGATGCCTTCAAAATGCACTGACCCAGGTATGTTCACATTACCCATTTCTCTAGGGGACATCAGAGTCGAGCATGCCATGTGTGATCTAGGGGCGTCTATAAATGTTTTGCCACTTTCAATCTACAAGAAACTGACAGGAGTTAGGATGGTCGCTACCAAGGTGGTAATCCAGTTAGCAGATAGAACTTGCATCTGTCCCGAGGGTGTGTTAGAAAATGTCATAGTTAAGGTGCATGATTTTCTATATCCTGCTGATTTCTATGTTATCAAAATGAATGATAATGAGTCTGCTGAGTCCAGTGGCGTGCTTCTAGGGAGACCATTCTTACGCACTGCTAAGACCAATATCGATGTCTTTGATGGAACGATTTGCTTGGACTATAATGGGAAAAATATACATTTAGCATAGATGAAGGAATGAAAAGGCCATTAGATGTTGAAAATTTGTATGCTATAGATGTTATTAACCCCCTGGTCCAAGAATATCTTGAGACTGAATTGATACAGGAACAAATTGACAACTCGGAGTTGAGCCATTTAATCGACCGAGAAGTTGTAGGGTGGTGTGCAACAATGAATACAATGGAATTGACAGATGAGGAACTAGCAGAAGCCATCATGAAGTTTTGCAAAAATCCCGAGTCAGCTAGATCAAGGGGATCGGCCCATGTGGCCAGTCTGGAGAATTCTCCTGGGTCTGGGAATGAGACATTACCTGATATTGCAGAAAAAAATTCCTTGCCCCAGGAGACGAACGACACAAAGAAGGAACTAAAGACATTCCCAGTGATAGTCAACAGTAACTTGACCAAGGAGCAAGAGAAGGAATTATTGGAAGTAATCAAGCGGAACAAGAAAGCAATAGGATGGACCCTCTCCGATTTAGTAGGAATTAGCCCTGATCTCTGCATGTTAGGTTTGGTATACTGAAAAGCATGTTTCGAGCAAGTTTCGTGCGAATAGAATCTTGCTTGTATACGTAAAACTCTACAATCCACTTTTAACTCGATTCAGTATTATTCGAGCAGTCTCGCACGAATAGAATCACTATTATTATTACATTGTGTTTGCTTGTGCATTTATAAGATGTTTTACAAACATTTAAATGCATAAGAAGTAAACAAAGTCTAAGTCTTTTGCTTAGTAGACCGGTTGTGGGCGTTGTCCACTTTAAGGTAACACGGTCAGATCTATGCAATGCTTTGCAAAAGAAAAAGAAGAATTTCACAACCTAGATAGACTTTGGCTACCTATCATGAAAGGTTGCAATATCAGTCCGCATATTTCTAAGCATTACTGAAATAAGATGACATTAGTGTGGTATAGCACTGAACGGATCTAACAGCAAGACGTGTCTTTATGCTATCTACTGAAAGACTAGGTCTTGATAAAATGTTAATTTCTTAATCTGCATATGTTAGCATTGAGCATACGGTATTGGTTATGCACTACTTTGACTTATCAAATTGTGCGGGTTTTTCGCAACCCAATAATCCTGATATATTGGGTAGTGGTGATTAATATCTAGCGGTGCTAGGATTGCTATTATGTTGAAACGTGCGCGAGGTGAGTCTCGTTTGATAATGTCTTCAAGAGGAGCTCGAACAAGGTTTTATTATTCGGAAAACTGGCCAGTTGGAGTTTTATTACTCTATGAATAATAAATAAATGTTTCTTGCTAAGTCCACTCTTGGAATTAATAAGATATTAATTAATTAAGTCCATAGCAGACATTAATTAATTAATGGACATTTATATCTTAAGCGCGGGAAATAAATAATAAATAACGGAAACCCGGATTACTTGTAATTTCGGATTTGGATGGGGAGAGTTCAATATTACTTCTGTAGTGGCTGCTCGTAATATTCCAAAATAAGCTTGTATTAAATTGTGGGTTCAATTTAATTAGTAAAAAGCTAATTGGGGGAGCCCATATCCAAAACCTTCCATAGATCCCTGTCTGGGCCCAAAAGGAACTTAATATAAATAGGAGAATAAAGGAGACAGAATTAACACAATTTTTATTCTCAAAATTTTCGAAAATTTCAAAAATCTCCAGCTGTGGAGAATTTCGAATTCTTCACCTATTCTCAAAAGGATTTCTTCTGTCTTCTTTATTTAAGTCCTAGTATTTTGATAAGATCAGCCCACCCTGATATCGAGATACAGTTCGGGAACCAGAGAGAAGATCCGTGGTCTAGTATCGAAGATCATCACGTGGAGAAGGCGCGAGCAATCGACGATTCTTTGGAGAATCAAATCGGTAACTCTAAACCGTAGAAATCATGTTTTAGGATTTATATTTTCTAAGCATGAATTATTTGCGTTCTAGCATGCAATTATCTGTTTAACATGTGAATTGATTAATCGCATAATCGGTCAAATAGATCCGTGTCTGATTTATTTGTTTTGTACAAGTCTTCCGCTGTGCAAGGAGCACCAAACCCTGATCACTGCATGCATCACATCCGATTAGAGGAGGGTGTGAAGGCTCACCGAGACGCACAACGGAAGCTGAATCCGAACATGCGGGAGGAAGTTTTGAAGGAGGTGTTGAAACTGCTCTCTCTAGGGATCATCTACTCCATCCCGGATAGTGAGTGGGTCAGTCCTGTCCATATGGTGCCCAAAAAGTCTGGAATACAGGTTGTCAAGAATGAAAAGAACGAGTTGGTGCCCACTAGGCTGGTGACTGGGTGGAGGATGTGCATCGACTATAGGAAGCTGAATGAGGCCACGAAGAAGGATCACTTCCCCCTACCTTTCATTGACCAGATGTTAGAAAGGTTAGCTGGCAAACAGTATTTTTGTTTCCTTGATGGATACAGTGGCTATTTCCAGATCTACGTTAACCCAGAGGATCAGGGGAAGACCACGTTCACGTGCCCTTTCGGTACGTATGCATACCGAAGAATGCCGTTTGGGTTGTGTAACGCACCAGGAACGTTCCAGCGGTGTATGATGAGTATTTTTTCGGATTTGCTTGAGGTATGCATTGAGATATTCATGGATGATTTTACCGTATACGGGAATTCATTCGACACTTGTTTGGCCAGCCTTGACCTAGTATTGAGAAGATGCCAAGAGAAGCACCTGGTTTTGAATTTCAAAAAATGCCACTTCATGGTGACTGAAGGTATTGTCCTGGGTCACGTGGTTTCTGAAAGAAGGATACAGGTGGACAAGGCAAAGGTGGATGTGATATCGAAGTTACCTTACCCCACAAACCAAAAAGAAGTTAGAGGCTTCCTGGGTCACGCGGGGTTTTACAGGAGGTTTATCAGGGATTTCGCAAAAATCGCGCAACCACTCACCCATCTGTTGCACAATGATGTGGAATTCATCTTTGATGAAGGATGCAAGCAAGCTTTTCAACCGCTCAAGGACAAATTCGTGTCAGCACCAATAATCAGGGCGCCAGACTGGAATCACCCTTTTGAGATAATGTACGACGCTAGTGACTTTGCTGTAGGAGCTGTCCTAGGTCAAAAGATAGATGGGAAAAGTTATGTGATCTTCTATGCATCCAAGGCTCTAAATCAAGCTCAGAAGAACTATGATACCACGGAGAAGTAAATGTTGGCTGTCGTGTACTCGTTCGAGAAGTTCCGACCCTATTTGCTTGGGTCGAGGGTTATTGTTTTCACAGATCACGCAGCGATAAAGTACTTACTGGCAAAGAAGGAGTCTAAGCCAAGGTTAATCCGTTGGGTATTGCTTTTGCAAGAGTTTGATTGGGAACTGAGAGACAAAAAGGGAATAGAAAATAGAGTAGCCAATCACTTGAGCAGAATTTTTCAAGGGGAAACGGAAGAGGCCATACCCGATGCTTTTCCTGAAGAACTTTTGTATTATATAGGGGAATTCCCTAGACCGATAAGTTGGGAGGCAGTTTTGGCATTAACCGGTCTAGGAGAATCCGACAAGGGGAAGTGAACACTAAACGCAGAACCATGGTTCGCTGATTTGGCAAACTACTTGGTCACGGGAGAGGTGCCAAGTTCAGAAGAAATTTCCCGGGCCCAGAAGATGAAAATTAAAAGTGAAGCCAAATATTACTTTTGGGATGATCCTTTCTTATGGAAGATGTGCTCAGATCAAGTTATCAGACGTTGCATTCCCGAATGGGAACAAAGAGATATGCTGAATCATTGCCACACCTTGGCGTGTGGAGGTCACTTTGGACCAAGGAAAACAACGAGGAAAGTATTGGATAGTGGGTTCTACTGGCCGACGCTTAGTAAAGATGCCTTCGAGTTTTGTCAGTGTTGCAAAAGGTGCCAACAGACAGGGAGAATTTCAAGGAGGGATGAGATGCCCCAGGTCCCGGCGATTGTCTATGAAATCTTCGACGTGTGGGGGATGGACTTCATGGGACTGTTTCCATCATCCTATGGGAACACATATATATTGGTCGCAGTGGACTATGTGTCTAAATGGATAGAAGCCAAGGCCACCACGACATGTGAATCGAAGGAGGTAGCAAAGTTTCTGAAGGCCAATATCTTCAACAGATACGGAGTTCCTCGAGCCATCGTCTCGGATCAGGGAACACATTTTTGTAATCGCACCATCGAGGCTCTGATGCGGAAATATGGTGTGCACCATAGGGTATCTACCCCTTACCACCCTCAGTCTAACGGCGAAGCAGAAATTTCTAATCGAGAGATCAAGGCAATACTGGAGAAGACAGTCAATCCCTCGAGGAGAGACTGGAGTAAGAGGCTCGGTGATGCATTATGGGCCTACAGAACTGCTTTCAAGACTCCTATCGGAATGTCGCCTTATAGGCTGGTGTTTGGCAAAATGTGCCACCTGCCCGTGGGTATAGAGCACAAGGCGTACTGGGCAGTCAAGGAGATGAGTATGAAGCGTTCAGCTTGTGAAGAGGAAAGGAAGTTACAGTTACAAGAGCTGGAGGAACTAAGGCTAGAGTCTTATGAGTCTGCTATGTGGTATAAGGAAAGGACAAAGTTATGGCATGACAAGAATCTCCGAGTCAAGGAACCATGTGGGACAGAAGGTGCTCCTTTTCCAATCCCGGCTCAAGCTTATGCCAGGAAAGTTGAAGTCTAAGTGGATCGGTCCATATACCATTGTCGGCCTCCGCGCGAATGGAGCTGTAGAGATCCAGGGAAGTGCCTCTAACTCTATCCCTTTCCTTGTTAATGGTCATAGAGTAAAGGTCTATAGGGATAATTCTGAGTTGTGTGTAGTGGAGAAAGTGCCACTACGCACACTCCCTATTATCACCTAGATGGACAAGGAAGTGTTCTCGATGAATTCCCGGGTCAGGTAAATTAGGTTACAGTCTTTTAATATATACACTGAACCAGGGGATCTCGGGAATACTCCAACAGATTGTGTAAATAGTTTAATTGCGTTATGTAAATAAGTAAAAATCCAAAAAAAGAGAAAATCTAAATCTTCCAAAAATATTTTCGAAGCACCAGACTCCATAGGAAAATTGTTTGTCTTGTATTTTATCCTCGACCTGAGAGTCTTGTTTTTCCCTTTTTTATATATGTGTAAAGTCGTGGTCAGGGAAATTAGCTAGGGGAAGGAAGTCTAGAGAAGGAATTTTAGGGGGGATGGAGAAAATTTGAATTTCAAAATTAGCCGATATTTATGGGAGGTGTACGGTTGCTTACATCATGCCTGCAACCGCACCATCTTTTCACCAAAAAGGCTAACCACCAGTTTCTCTCTCCAATAATTCCAAATGACGAACCGCAGATTCTCTCCCTTCTCTCTACTTTGTTTCTCTCTCAAGAATTGCAAACCCTAACCCGATTTCTATCAAGTTTTTTTTGATTTCAGATAACAGTGATGGATCCAACTCACACCACAAGGAGTTCACGGCCGGAAGTGTCAGCCACAGGATCGGAAACCGTACAGGACCAATACGACGCGGTTCTTCTGGCGGAATTAACGCAAAAACTGGGGAGCGTCAAGAAAGCGAAGGAGGTCTACGCCCTATTCTCAGCCAGCCTGATGACACCCGCGGCTGCCGCACCACCGCCGACGATCCCTGTTGATTCGACGGCTCAAACCGCAATTCCCCACGACGAGAGGCCTCAAGCTTCAACCAGAGTACCGGACTCTGGTCTTCAACAGGCGGAAACCGTTCCAAGCACAAGTCTACTGGAAGCGGGCAAGAGGGAGGCGACGGGTGAACTGGCGGCAGATGGTGGGCTGAATGATGGTGATGAGAAGGTGGAGTCCAAGGGACAAGGAAGTGAAAACCCTAACTCTGAGGGTGAGAAAAAGGGGGAACCCCTGTTCGAGAGGAAGTTGCTGAGGGGGAAACCCCTGTTCTGGTAGAGTTTGCTGAGGGGGAAACCCCTGTTCCAGAGAAATTTGCTGAGGGGGAAACCCCTGTTTAGGAAAAGTTTGCTGAGGGGGAGACCCCAATGGAGACCGGGGATGAGACCCCGAAAGATTTTAGGGGAACGACCCCTGAGCCAATGGAGGAGGGGGCAACCCCGAGTGATGTCACGGGGGAAACCCCTGTTTATATTGAGGGGGGGGGGACCCCAATGGTGGATGATATGGGGGAAACCCCGCAGGAGCCTTTAAGGGAGACGAACCCCGACGATACTGGAGTACCATAGCCCGTCGAAGAAGGGCAAGATTTGATTGTGGACCTGGTGGATGACCAGGATGAAGACGAACCAAGGATTGACGAAAGAGCAGAGAAGCGGAGGGCCAGGAGGATTCTACTAGACGAAGTGGACGACTTGGCCTATTCTGAGAAAGAAGAGTTCACAGCCCGAGGCACAGCAGTTGATGAGGCGGAGGATAGCCGCCTGGCCAAGGAAAGGACAAGGAAAGGGAACCAAGCAGCTGCGACCCAGTCAAAGCTGTCAAGGAAAACTCCATCCGTCAAGGAGGTTGAGGAGCCACTTTCCCCACTGACCGAAGTTCCCTCCACCGAGGAACGAGCCGAGCCTACTCCTGGGTCCGATTCCGAACCCGGAGAATCTGATGGTCAATGAGATGCTTTGATGATCAGAAAAGGGCCGCCACATACAAAGAGATATGCAGCGCAGGGAAGATGGCAAAATCAGGGAAGCAGTACAGCTCCAAAGAACTTAAGATGATTGCATGCGATGAGGAGTTCCGCGCGTGTATCTACGTGATAAGGCTAATTTCATGCATCGGTTATATGGTAAAAAGCGTTACAATTTGCTGGGTCTAACATGTTTCCTAAGCCAGGTGTGTGATAAAATCGCTAGATCGAGGGAATGCTGAAGGGAACGGTCTAGCAAAGGAATGAAGTGAAGTGAGCAGAATTAAAAAAAAAAGAAGGCGTGACGGAGGGAGTCAGTAGCTGAGGGCAACAAAGTCTATCTATAACTCGCTGGACCCCACTCCAACGCCTATAAATAGAAGAGCATGCAAAGCACAAGGATATCATTTTTCACTCTCTTTTAGCTCACACACATAACACACACTTGGGAATGGGAGATCTGGGGTAGTTCGGGTTACGAAGGTTTTATTTCTTTAGAAGGTCTCAGTTGCAACACCGTCCGCGTGTGGACGAAGATACAATCTCTTTTAATTTCAGTTGTTTTGCACTTTTGCGGTCGAACTTCACTTTCGGGAGTCGACAGGACTGTTGATGTTACTTGTTATCTTTTCGCTTTTGTTGGTTTGCGTTTAGTTGTGATATTTTGAGTTGATTTACGTAGATCTTGCTGCTGAGAGTTTATTTTAACAAGTATTATGTCGATCTCTGTTTTATTTTGATGTTGTGGTACTCGATCTGGGAATTTGGTGATAGATCTGTGGTTTATTGATCGATTGGAGGTTGTTGTTTAAATCTGAAGTGATGAAGTGTTTCTGTTGGGAGGAGTTTGTGTCGGACGCTTAGATCCGGAGTGGATTTAGCGTCTGAGGTTGGATCCGAAGTGAGAAAAGGAAGTTGTTGGATGGATTTGAGTTTTCTGCTTGTTCCCTGTTTTACTTCGTCTAGCATCTGTAGATCTGTTCAGTTCTTCATTGTTATGCATCAATTTGATTTAGATTTAGTTTGCTCTGCTCTGATTTCGTTCATGTTGTTTTTCTTATGAGTTTTTTTTACGCAATTTGGTTGAAGAAGATGATGTCGCCGTTAGTTAGTACCCGAGTTAGTTATTCTGCCAGCTTTTCGTCCGTACCCTGCTTTTTTCAGTCATGGTCCCCACAGTCAGATTGTTTCCTAGGTCTAGGTATTTAGAGTAGTTTTCTTAGATCTGGTGATTGAGCAGTTAATTTTCTTGCAACGTTCTCTTGTTATTTCGCCTAAGTCTAGCTATTAGCGTAGGAGTTTTAAGATTTCCAAGTCAAGTTTAATTTGTTTCCTCAACCCAAGAAAAATGCGTGGCAGCAGCCAACACCAAAAACAAGTCCAAATCCTTGAACATGATTATTACGCATCCTTCTCTGTGGGATCGATCCCTACTTCCCTATACTAGGTTTAGTAAAGTGGTTGAGGGTTTTTGAAAGAAGTGCTCTGTGTGTCCGACGACCAGGATTTCCTACGACCAACGAGTTCCTAGACCGTGTGATCTAGTGGATTTGCTGGACCAAGGGAACCTGTTTATTTCCTTCTGTGTGCACCGTGAACACATATACGAACTTTCACTACGCGATCGGATTTGAGTGGTTATTGAAGCACAACCAGGCAAAGGTGTTGGTGGACTTAGCTCGAGAGTTTTTCTCAACGTTCCGACTAAAGAACACTTCTGACATCGACACAGACTCCATCACATTCAGGCTTTTCAACGAAGAACATGAGATGAGCATCAGGGAGTGGTCCTTGAGGATGGGGTTGTTTTCCAAGGCCGATGATGACGAAGACATCTGGAATGAGAGGATGGTCGGCATACCAAAGAACACACCAGGGTTTAAAGTACAGGCAGCATGGGAGCTAGTCACCCACTTTAATGCGGGGGCGTTCAAATCCAGCTACTCCAAAGCCTCCCACATTGAAGACCGCATCCTCCGATTCGCCTAGACATTTATTAGCTATAATCTGATGGGAACGGCGAACTCAGCTCTGACAACCACTGACCTCTACTTCACCTAGTGTATGGCGAAGGGTGTGAAGGTACATCTCGGCTACTGGTTGGCCCAAGCATGTCATCAAATGACAAGCAATCCCGCGCGACATATGTACACATGCCATCTCCTCGGCGCTTATCTCCAACGGAACATCAACATGAAGATAGCCAAGACCGCTCCTCTAGTCGTGATGTGTGAGCCCCCAGAGACATTTAGCGTTGAATATTTCTTTAACAAAGGGCTGCTCCAGGCACACGGCAAGGAAACCTTCTTCTACGAGGTGGGAGATAAGGTGAAGACGGAGTCGGAGGCTGTGGAGGCTGTGCCCAGTGAGGAGGTTGAGGAGTTGAAGAAGGAGATGCAAGTGATGAGGAAGGAGATGATGAAGGAACTCGGTGGGATGCGGAAAGAATTGAGCGGGGGCCGAGAGGAGATAAAGGCGCTGCGGGGGAACATTGCAGACCTGGCAATGAAGTCCTCCAAACAGAATGAGCGGATAGCAGAAGCCGTGGAGCTGATGATGACAATGTCAAAATGGGTGGAGAAGACACTCTCCCTGACCCAGCAGAAGGCGCTTCCTGGATCCAGCAGTGAGGTCAAGCAGCCCGGCCAGGGCAGTTCCTCCATCCAGCGACCCCCACACCCGCTCAAGCCAGTGGTCACCCCATCCGCGTCCAAGCCAGTGTTAATCCCATCCAAATCAAAGTCCCTGACGTTAAAGAAACCAGTGTCCGATCAGCAAGAGAAGGAGGAAGAAGAGCCGGAGCTGCCGGCGAAGAAGAAGGTGAAGATGACCCGACCCGAAATCCCACCCCGGTCTGGCGTCTGGCTCTCGAGGGGGCCAGACCCAGAAATGAATTGCCCCCCCATGACCAAGTAACTTTTATTTTCTGTATTAGCGTAATTTTTGTTTTTTTTATGTATGTGTTATTGTCTGTGTCTATGTTGATAATTGCTATATGTGTTTACCTTCTCCCACTTAGCCCAATGCTTGGTCTAAGTGTGAGAAGTTTATATTTTCTGTTTTATTGTGTCTTCTCCCACTTAGCCCGATGCTCGGTCTAAGTGTGAGAAGTTTTATTTGGTTATGTTGTTTGTTTTATGTTGGATTGCCTGCCCTGTTTCCCCCCTTCACGACGATGGCTTGGGGACAAGCTTGAGTGAAGTGGGAGGGAGAGTGGAGTCAATGCTTGTATGTGTTTTAAATGTTAAGAGTCGTTAAGTCTAGGTTTTGTTTGTGTCGCATGAGCTGGTGAATATAATACGGCATGATCTCCTTAGTGAGAGAAATTGAAGACATGATGTATTTCAACTTAGAAGCCTTTTCCTTTAATAAACCGAGGTCAGTCTGGATGAAGTAAGAACGATAGAAGATGCCTTAGCTGACTTAGTTGTGAAGCCCCACTATAAGAACGAGTTATAAGCCTAAAAACAATTTTGAGCTAACATATGTAAAATGGGGCCGCTACTGAATGCTTAGGGAGAAGAGTCATGGAGGAGGAAAAATAGGGGGAAATTGGGTTATGAAGGTATAAGCTGGACGAAGTCCAGGTCTTTGAAAGGAGTTATAAGCTAGACGAAGTCCGGAGGAAAAAAAAAATAGAGGAATAAGCTGGACAAAGTCCATAGAAAAAAAAAAGAGAAAAAAAAAGAGGAGGTATAAGCTGGACGAAGTCCAGGGGAAATATGTCTAAGGGCAGGAAGCAATAGTAACCTGACCCAGGAATAAAAGGGGGAACGAGGTGTAGAAAGGAGAAAACTCTCATAACCCGACGCTTCAGTGGTATGTCATTAACTTATGAGAAATTTGGTCCTAACATCCCTGTGAGGAATGAGCGATCGAGTGAATCTAACAATTGGGGAAGTAAAAGGTTATCTTGACGAACTGACAGATTGATTAGGTAGAAGAAGGGAAGGGGCCAATTTGGAGAAGTGCAGCCTGTTGGATTGACCTTAATCTTGTGGGGACGGTTGCCTAAAAGTTGAAGCTAGTTCATGCATATGTGTTTATGTGTTTTTCTTTTAAGTGTTTGTTATTTTGTGTGTCAGTTTGTGTCTAGGTCTAGGAGTCTGTGTTAAGATAGAGTCTAGAGAGTCGGTCAGGGGATAACCATGCGTTGAAATTCGCCTTATTTCCTTTTCTTGTCTTTATACTTGAGGACAAGTATGGTTTAAGTGTGAGCAGTTTGATAAGGCTAATTTCATGCATCGGTCATGTGATGAAAAATCATCAATTACTGGGTCTAACACAATTTTTAAGCCAGGTGTGTGAAGGAATTCGCTAGGTCCAGGAAGAACTGAAGGCAGTGGACCAGCGAAGGAAGGAGACGAAAAGTGAGCAGAATCAAGGAAGAAAATGGCTAGATGAAGGGAGTCCAAAGCTGAGGGTAAAGAAGACTATTCACACAAAAGAGCCCCTGCTGGACCCACTTCCACGCCTATATAAAGAGGAGCATGCAACACACAAGATATACATGATTTAGCTCTCAGCTCACACACACACTCACACACTTGGGAAAAATGGGGATTATGGGGTAGTTTAGAGGTTCATCTTCGGGAAATTCGGTTGCAACATCGCCCTCAAGGAGGGCGAAGATACAATTGTTTACTTTTCAGCTTTTGCGTTTTGATTTCCGTCGAACTTCACCGTTTCGAAGTCGATTGCTCGTTTGCTACTTATCGTTTATTTATGAATTTTGTTTTGAGTCACGATGATGTTGATTTTGAGTTGATTTATGTTGATTCTATGTTTTGAGGTTGTGTTTCGGAGGTGGATTGTTATTCTCTGCGTTGGATGTTTGTGTACTTGATCTGGGAACTCTGAGTTGATCTGTGGTTATTGTTGTTAATCTGTGGTGAATCGGCGAATCTGTAGTTATGGAGATGATTTTGATCGGAGTTTGTCTCGGATGCTTGGATCCGGAGTGGATTTAGCATCCGAAGTGTGGATCTGAACAGGGGAACTGAGTTGTGCATGGATCTTTGATTTTCTGCTTTCGTTTTTTTACGTTGCTTCGTCTAGTAGCCGTAGATCTGCCTTAGTTTTAACTGTTCTTCGGTTTTGTTGCTTTTAATTCCGTCTGCTTCGTTTCGATTTACGCTTTCGCTCTGTTTTTTTTGGTTGTTTCATGCCCAATGTTGGAGAAGATGATGTCGCTGTTAGTTACTCCTTTAGTTAGTTATTTTGCATCTTTTCGACCGTACTCTACCTTTTCAGAAAATGGTCCCCACCTTCAGTTGTTTTCCCAGGCCTAGGTTAATTTAGGAAATAGTTCTTTCGATCTAGTAATCGTCTCGCTTATTCCGGTTTTATATGCATGTTTTTAAGTTTATGCCTAAATCTAGTTATTAGAGTAACATATTTCAATTACCAAGTCTAGGATAAAAAGCTCAACCCTAAAATTGCGTGGCAGCAGCCAACACAAAAATAGTCCCTAAGTCTTCGAACATGTTTACTTGCGCATTCATCTCTGTGGAATCGATCCCTACTTCCACATACTAGTTTCTTTTAGCTAAACGGGTTGAGGGTTTTTGAAGAGGAAGTTAAGGAAGTGATTGTGTGCCAGACGACAGGTAACTCAAGGTTCTCTGAGTTCCTAGACCCAGTGTCTAGCGGATTTCTTGGACCGAGGGTTTTCTTCAGTATTTTTAAGAACACGCTTTCACTAACCATCATTAGCTTCTAGACACACCAAAAAAAAAAGCAGCTCTTCAGCTAGTATGTATAGTTGACATGATTTTTAATTGTAATTAACCTTAAAAATATGAATTGTAATTGTAATTACCCCTCCAGTGGGGCAGCCTGGACTCCCTCATCAGCGAGTAGCACGGAGGCAAGTTTGACTCCAACTTGTATTGAAATGTCAACAACTTATAACCAAATATAAACAACTTGTATAAAGTGTGTACAACTCAGAAAACAAATCTTAAAATTAAAAAACAAAATCATACAATAGATGTCAATAGAGAACATAATCAAATATCAACAACGGGTCTTGTTAGGTTGGGATTTTTTAGCTTAATTGAGAATTGAGATGCATTTTCAGCAACTCATTCACAATTTTCGCGCAATGTCAACTACTCAAGCATTATGTCAACTAGGGGGCATAATTGTCATTTTCGCGATGTCAACTACGAAGACATTATGTCAACTACGATGTCAACAGCGAACATTATTTATGTCAACTACGATGTCAACAACAAACGTTATTTATGGGAACCACGATGTCAACAACCAACGTTATTTATGTCAACTATTATGTCAACAACAACATTTTACAAATAATTAATGTCAACAACGAATATTTTCATGTCAACGACCTATATTATTTATGTCAACAACAACGTTTTACATATAATTCATGTCAACAACAACGTTTTACATATAATTCATGTCGTTGAAGTCGGATTTGACTGCAGAACAATACGGCAACGATCCAAGGGCCTTTGCTGCGAAGTCCACTATACGCTCCCTCACAGCTGCTTTAAACTTGTTAAATGTCACCTTCCCATGAAATAGTTCCTGTTTTAATTTTCAATCAATCAATCAATCTTAAGTGCAGTTAGCATGTTATGCAGCATTGCAATCTTCAACTAAGTAATTCGAGCTTTATACTACACAACCGCGCTTGAAAAAAAAGAACCACACACAAGATTTCATGAATTATAAGATCAAGAACTGATGTAGGAGATTCACAATGTACCTGATGGTGGAAAAAGGCTTCCAATACATGGAATGTTGATGAAGAGTTGATCTTATTAGCTATATGCAGAGCCTTAGAAGTTGCAAATGAATTATCATGGTAATTGCAATCCAATCAGATTCATCTCTCAAATTATGCAAATTGCATAAGCAAGCAATCATAAATTGGAATAACAAATCCTACAACATAATGGGAAAATATGTAAACAAACTGAAACAAATAATGTCAACTAGCATATCTTAATTGACCCACACCAGCACCAACATCTCAGACATCATATCATGGACTCTCAACCCTATCCATAACACCTTCCTCCACCAACAAACACCACAGTAGAGGCTGTTCAGACAGGGGAGGTTGCATTTTGCATACAACTATTTTGTATATCAACAAAATGTCAACAAAGAGTATAGCTACATAGAATATTTAACAGGTAACATACATCAGACATCCTCTCATGGACTCTCAACACTATCCATAACCCCTTCCTCCACCAACAAACACCACAGCAGGGGCTGTTCAGACAAGGGAGGGTTCATTTTGTATAAAACTATTTTGTATATCAACAAAATGTCAACAAAGAGTATAGCTACATAGAATATTTAACAGATAACATACATCATGCCAACAGATTTGCATTTATGTCAACAGAACATCAATTTAAATATAAACAGGGGCATTTATGTCAACAGAGTATAATTCACCAACATAACACAAAAAAATCATGTTAATGAAACAGAATATCAACAAAGAGTATAGCTACAGAATATAATTCACCAACATAACACAAAATTTGACAAGTAACATACATCATGTCAACATATTTGCATTTATGTCAACAGAGTATAATTCACCAACACAACGCAAAAAAATCATATTAATGAAAATCAAACCAAATTACCTCCACCATTCGTGGATGTCGACTCGGAATAAGATGAAGAATCCATCAGATAAAACTTAGGTGTTGATTATGAAGTGAAATCGAAGCTAAAGATGAAAAAGCAAAAAAAATAAAAATTGATTAGGAAGAAATTTGACTGGGCATCAACAAATAAAATATAAAAACAGAATCAAAGTAGATAAAATCGACCTAAAAACTTCAGATTCAACACCGAAATCCGTCGATTTGTCTTCTGTTTTTCGAAAATTGATATCCTCAGGAATCGCCGAATCAGATATCGTTCAAATCGTAGAAATCGTCTGCGTTCTAATTTTGAGTCAATTGAATCAGAAATCGTTTCAATCAATTGAATCAGAGATCTCACGAAATCGCAATTCTCACCAAAATCGCAATTGAAAGCTGAAGAACTTCAAAATCGATAAAATCGACCGAAAAACTTCAAAATTAACACAGAAATCCGTCGAACTGGTCGTCTGTTTTTCAAAAATTGAATCACAAATCAGATATCGTTGAAATCGTTGAAATCGTCTGAGTCTAATTTTCGAATCAATTGAATCATAAATCGTTAAAATAGATTCAATCAGTGATCTGACGGAAATCGCAAAATCTCACAAGAATCGCCAATCTCATGGTAATATGCTGAAGAACCCTAAATTAAAACGCGAAAAGACAGTTTTACCCTTTCATATTAAATTAATCTAAAAATATTTATTGTGTGGCAAAATCTGGACCACTCATTTAATAAAAATGAGTGGCTAATATTGCATCTCAATTCTCAATTAGGTTAATAAATCTCAACCTAACAAGATCCTATATAAATATATATATATATAGGATTGTGATCAATTGAGATTTTTTATGCTAATTGAGAAATGAAATGCAATATCAGCCACTCATTTTTATTAAATGAGTGGTCCAGATTTTTCTACATGGAAAATATCTTTAGATTAATTAATTATGAAAGGGCAGAATGGTAATCTCATGGTAAATTTTATTCAATAAATATTTTTTTTTTAATTTTTAATTTTAATTTTTTTTTATTATTTTTTTATTATTTTTATTTTTTTTAAAAAAATTTTTTAAATTTTTTTTTAATTTTTACATTTTTTTTTAAAATTTTTAAATTTTTTTTTTCAACTACATATACAATTCATGTCAACTACACACATATAATGTCAACTATTTGTACAATCCATGTCAACAACACACACAATTCATGTCAACTACACACATATAATGTCAACTATGTGTACAATCCATGTCTAACTACATATACAATTCATGTTAACTACACAATATAATGTCAACTACATGTACAATTCATGTCAAATAGTATTTATTGAATAAAGTTGTTGACATTTGATGTGTAGTTGACATGAATTGTATATGTAGTTGAAAAAAAAACATTTAAAAAAAATAATAAAAAAACGAAAAAAAATTAAAAAAAAATTAAAAAAATCAAAACAAAATTAAAAAATTAAAAATAAAATTAAAAAAATTAAAATAAATAAATATAAAAAATTAATAAAATTACATTTATGCCCCTCTGTTGACATAAACTACATGCTGTTGACATTTCACAAATATTCTGGATGAGTGGCTGAGATTGCATCTCAATTCTCAATTAGGTTGATAAATCTCAACCTAACAAGACCCTATATATATATATATATATATATATATATATATATATATATAAGATGAGATAATTTTTATTAAATAAATATATATAAAATATATATATTGCATACCACCATTTTAGGCCATTGGATCTGAAAATCGTGTGCTTGTCATGCTACCACGTGTAAAAACATAGGAAATTTCTAATTTTACGTTACCAGTTGGTTGCAGTCTTTGTTCATTGAATATTGCAGTCTTACCACAACAATATTGCAGGTTTACCACGACTGCAATATCTAATACATAGATAGGATAACACCATACCACCAATATAGTCCGTTAGATCTCATCTATGGACGCCTAGGATTATGTTTCGTGAAAAAACACGGGTTTGCAGTCTACTATATTAGATATTGCAGTCTATCTGTATTAGATATTGCAGTCGTGGTAAACTGCAATATTGTTGTGGTAAGACTGCAATATTCAATGAACAAAACTGCAAACTGGTAACGTAAAATTAGAAATTTCTTATTTTACCCCTCCGTGTTTTTACACGTGGCAGCATGACAAACACACGATTTTAAGATCCAATGGCCTAAAATGGTGGTATGGTGTTACAATAAAGAGGGTTGTCATCTTAGTACATCCCTATATATATATATATATATAGAGTTGTGATCAATGTCGAACCAATTTTAAAGACCAAACTAGAGACCAAATCTGGGCCATTAGATCTAGTTTTTTTGATGAGATGTGCTGCTGTGAAAATTTTTTCTGCTTCAT
>NC_062969.1:29805213-29838567 GCF_023119035.1 Salvia hispanica
TAGACCTTAGAGTGAAGTATATGATGATTGTTACTATGGTGAGCGGGAACAAGATTGGAAATGTATTGCCTAAAAGAAGCAGCAAGGAAATATCCAAAGGCTAAGAGTAAAGAATTGCAGCGCATTAATGTTGTTGGAAACAAACCATGAGTCATTGAATATCTTGACGACAACATCAAAACATTATCGAGAATGTAGCAACAACATGGACATAGATGTGGAAAAATGATTGTAAACTTCAAGCGTTCATGACCATTTGTTTGAAACTGATATAGTTCATAATATGTGTCATTTAGTTCAATATAAAGCTCATCATTTTCAATTAAATTCAATATTATGTTAGACTATATACTTCCTGTAGAGCATATTTGCATCACTATAAAACATATTTACTTCACTGTAATTCACTGTAAAATTATTATACTTCACTATAAGCATATAATAGTTCACTATATGCACAATATACTTCACTGTAGTGAAAAAAATAATAAACTATAAGGCATGTTCAATTTACTTCACTTTATGCTCAATATACTTCACTATATGCACAATATACTTCACTTTATGTCCAATCTATTTAGTTCACGTATGAATACTTGTTAATTATTTAACAAAATATAGTTCACAACTTAAAATTGTAATCTGATAAGTTTTGGTACGAAGTGAACAACTATAGTAGTGAATTAAAACAAGTACGCAGTGAACTATACATATGTAAGAAGTGAACAAAAAACAAGTTTGCAACAAAATAAAACTCACGTACATAACATGTACGCATTGAACTAAAAACCAGTAAAAAGTGAATTAAAAATAAGCTGACAATGAAATAAAACTCACGTTTAGTGGACTAAAATATGTACACAGTGAACTAAAAATAAGTAAGAAGTGAACTAAAAATATGATGTTTAATATTTCAGCGAAGAATATAATTTACAGTGTACAATTTTCAGTGAAGTATATTGAGCATACAGTGATGTATATTGTGTTTATAGTGAAGTATATTCTGCATCCCTTATAATGTACCCTTTTTTCATTTCAGTGAAGTATATTTTTTATATAGTGATGTATATTATGACTATAGTGAAGTATATTTTGCATGCCTTATAATGTACCGTTTTTTCATTTCAGTAAAGTATATTGTTCATATAGTGAAGTATATTCTCATATAGTGAAGTATATTCCTAAACCCTGAACAATGCGCCCAAACTTTTATCTCTCTCTCTCACAACAGCAACGCCTCTTTTCTCTTTCGCCTGGTCGCGGAGGACCACCGCCGTCACCGGCGTGTGGCGATGCGGGCGTCTCCCTCCTCTTTCCCCGACTGCCCTCTCTCTCACTCTATCACTATTTCTCTCTCGACCTCAACGCAGGCCTAGTCGACACCGTCACCATCGTCGGTGAGCGGCAGCGCACGGTGTTGGTCTCCTGCCTCATTGCGAATCAGAGGCGAAGCTTGGCTGTGGCATTTGAGCCAGCCGCCGGTACGCCATCCTGTCCTTCTTGCTTCAGCCATTGGATGATGCCCGCCGTCAGTCCCGACTCCAGACGTCGCGATTCGACCGGGAAGTGACGTCGCGATCAAACGTGAACGAATTTGGACAGGAAGCTGAATTTGGTTTAGAAATAACGCAACACAATTCACGTTAATTTTGCGAACAAATTTGGTGAAGATTGGAAGAAATCGGCGCTTGAATTCTGGAGGAATCTACGCTTGAATTTTGGAAGAAATTGCACTTTGAATTTGGGAGAAATCGTTGCTTGAGTTTGAGATGTTGACATTCAATTTCCAAAAATGCCCTTGGGCTATTATTTTTAACAAAAATCTGAAAATTTGTTTAACCTTTAAGATTAAATTAGAGTAACAAGATGTGTGGCTGAGATTTATTCTCTAGTTATACACTTAAAATTAGTTAGACCTTGATCACTCCTCTATATATATATATATATATATATATGGACGGAGGTTTGTGTTAAAATGACACCGTGACACCACATATAGAACAATATTCAACACGCTACACAACAATCTAGGGTATTGAATATTGTTGTCTGAGAAAAAATTTTGTATATTGTATAAAATATTGCTGGCCGTTTTTTTTATCCTTGAACATTTTTTTATTGCCACGCGACAGCTGATTTTTCGTCCACGTGTACAAATGATTGACTAAAATGGTGGTATGATGTTACTTTAAGAGGTGGTGGCACCCTAACACTCCCCTAGGGATGTATTCATATCATTTTTCTAATTATTGTTCAACTTTCTCCTTAAATCTCAGTCCTACAATTTAAAGATCTAATGGCTAAAAAGAGCGCCACTTGTATTTGATTAAAATATTTAAAAAATCGAAAAGAGTGTTATTGGTATACACAAATCAGTTGGTTATGGTAAGTTTCTTGATTATCTCTATCAAATATTACGATAGTTTCTCTACAGATTACACGATACAATCTTTCCTCTCTCTAAACTTTCATCGTTTTTTCTGCGTTGAAAAAAATTCTTCGTTGAAGAAAAACGCTTCTGAATCCATTCTCTCTATACTTGTTTCGTTTTCTTTCCCTCGTAAAAAATCGGTTTGTTGGAGCACTCGTGCATTGTTTTCATTTTCTTCAACAATGGAAGAAGGTAATTTAATTTGTTCCTTTATTGATTATGAAACTGATTTGTTCACTTAAATACCGATTTGTTGGAGTAATCGTTCATTGAAGAAACTTACTGTTTTGTTTTGGTTGTGTTATACAATTTCATGAGTAGTTTAAGATTGGCAGTGTTTGATTGTACGTCGCAAGTTTTAATTTATTCCCCTAGGGTTAAGAAATATTTGGGGCTAGGGTGTATTATGGAGTAAGTAACACAACGTCGCCAAAGTCCACGAGTTTCAGTCATTCCTCTAGGGTTTAGATATCAACTCGGCAGGGAGTAGTTTTAACTGATAAATATAATGTACAAATATTTCAGTGTAATGGATTTTATTTACTCAGTAATGGACGATGTGTGTTCTGTAATGTATATTTTTCTGAGCCGTTGTTGTTGTATGTCGCAAGTTTTGCAAGTTTTACAACAGTGTTTGATTGTATGTCGCAAGATTTAATTTATTCCCATAGGGTTTAGAAATCCTTGGGGCTAGGGTGTAGTATGGAGTAAGTAACACAACGTCGCCAAAGTCCACGAGTTTCAGTCATTCCTCTAGGGTTTATATATCATCTCGGCTAGGGAGTAGTTTTAACTACAAATATAATGTACAAATATTTCAGTGTAATGTATTTTATGTGCTCAGTAATGGACGATGTGTATTCTATGATGTATATTTTTCTTAGCCGTTGTTGTTGTGATTTTATACAGTATTGGTTGTACCTGAATGTTCTCCAGAACTGAAGCCTGTGGTCGGTCAAAAGTTCCAATCACTAGATTTCGCTTTCGCATTTTACAATGTGTATACTCGCACTGTTGGATTTGATACGCGCAAACAAGGAATAAGGAAGACGGGCTGTGTTACTACTTGGTATTATGTTGTATGCAATAGGGAAGGCAGCAAGAAGACAAACGAGCATGACCAATTGAATGCACGTTCAGGTTTTTCTATGAAGCGCAGACGGTTATCCAAGCATTGTGGTTGTAAAGCGAGCATATCGTTCAAGTTCTTCTCCGAAGGAGGACTCCCAGGTTATATTATTCAGGAGTTCAACGAGGTTCATAGCCATTATATGGTTGAGGTTCAGCATCAGCAGTTTGTGGAATTTAATCGCAAGTTGGATGATGTACATCACAAATTCATTCTTGATTGTTCGAAGGCTAATATAGGCCCCACACTTACCTTCAAGGTGTTGAAGGAAATTCTCGGTGGATTTGATCTTGTTGGTTGCACTGTCGGGGATATCAGGAATGCTTCCAGAGACATCAAAGCATACACACATGAGTTCGACGTATAAATGGTGTTGGATGATATGGCTAAGAAGAAGGAACTATCCGAGGCGTTCACATATCACTACGAGGTTAATGCTAGTAACCAGTTGGTTGCTCTGTTTTGGTGCGATGGTTTGATGAAGAGGAATTACCATATGTTTGGTGATATTGTGGCGTTTGACTCTACCTACAACAAAAACATGTATACATTATTTACTTATTAAACTTCATTACTTACGGTTACATTACAACGCTGGGATATGTACATTACTATGTGCATTACTACATTACAAAAACAGGTGCTAATGATGCATTTTTGTGCTTGTGATACGCAGGTATTATATGATCTTCACGCCATTCACGGGAAAGGACAATCATGGAAGACCTGTAACTTTCGACGCTGGTTTGGTGTGCAACGAGAAAATAGGGGCTTTTGCTTGGTTATTCAAACAATTCGTTGAATGAATGGGTGTTGCTCCAAAGATGATTGTAACAGAACAAGATTTGGGGATGAAATCAGCTATTGAAGAGGTTCTTGTCGGGACTCGCCACATATAGTGTATGTGGCATATTATGCATAAGTTGGCCACCAAGGTTCCGAACAGGTTACTGAGGGATGAAGATTTCAAGAAAGAATTCAATGCATGTGTCTGGTCAGAGCTGCTTGAACCCCACAAATTCAAAGAAGAGTGGAATGGAGTAGTGGAACGTCATGGCTTGGAAGACGTTGATTGGTTCAACACCGTGTATGACTATAGGCATGTTTGGATACCTGCGTACTTCAGAGATTTTCCACTTGGGTCGATGATTAGGACTACCTCCATATCTGAATCGGAGAACAGCTTCTATAAAAACTTTTTGAAGCCACGTGCCAACATTGCCGAATTCTACTTGAATTTCAACAATGCTCTGGAATTTCAGCGGAACAGTATAACAAAGTTGGACTACCACGATGCAACAACTCTGCCCATATTGGCCACTACCTTGACATTTGAGAAACATGTTTCGACGATGTACACCGATAGTATGTTCAAGAAAACACAAGAGGAAATTGTTGAGGGTAATGATAGATGCCGCGTTCTAGGTTTTTCATCTACAGATATTGTTGACACCTACAAACTTGGGGACAACAATCGCAATTCATACTTTGTGAGACACGATAAGGCTGATGAGTCATACTCGTGCAATTGCAAACTGTTCGGTAGGCAGGGATATTTGTGCAGCCATATCTTTTTTTATTTTGTTCAGGAACAATGAATTAATCTTGATAAATACTGCGAAAGTAGATGGATGAAGACTCCATTAGTCAAGGCTATCCATGATCAGTTTGATGACACTTAACTTACCAAATCCATCGGTGATAACAGGCAAATCGTTTTAAAGCAAGTGTGTAGACGGTAGTGGAGCTTAAAATATTTTTTGAAAAAACTATTACATACTATAAACAAAAATATATTTACTAACACATTTGGTGTGTAGAAACCATTTCTTTTTACCAAATGCAAAAAATTCATTTTGGACTTCACTGTAAAATCAAACTGACACCTTTTTATGATTCTACTATCCTAAGAACTGAAAGCTGCGAAAACAAATCCTAAAACTAAGCTAAAATCCCACCAAAGATGAGGTTTATCATTTTATTAAAACAAAACAAACTTATTAAAGAAATAATTTGATAAGCAAGAGCGTATATATTTGAGAACATGCATATTAAAGTGTAAAACAAGTATCTTAGATCATAGTGGGAAGATACTCATTCAAATTCATATACACAACAAGGTTACAAAATCTAATATTTAGTGTTAACATAACACTCCAAGATCATCAAATTCATATACACAACATGGTACAACATTCAACAATTAAAGAAACCCAACTACAAAATCCAACATTTAGTGTTAACATAACACTCAGAGATCATCAAATTCATATCCACAACAAGAGTGAGTACCAGAAGTACAAAATACACATTTACAGTCGGAATGAAAAAAAAACTAGAAAAATGATACCAATTCCTTGTTCATCCAACATAAGGTATCCAAATCATCTAAAAATGAGTCATGTCCTGTGCCAAAAGTTTTCATATCAAAGGCATTCACACGATGTTTCTTAAGCCTCCTTGAATGCTTTACAATCGCATTCAACAACTTCATCTTTCCTTCTCTACTTTCAGGAGAACTTATTTATATAGAAACCTCTATCAGCCCAGTATCAAAATTCTCCAAAGAATCCAAATCAAACTGAGTCGCAAAAGACTTGAACAAGCCACCAAATATATCAAAATATTGTAATTTGAAATGATCAACAATGGAATTTTCCAAATTAAAGACTAGGAAATGACTTAACACCGTTAATCTGCTGAACTAATATGATATATATAATCAACTTCCGAACAGAAATAGCAGTCTCAAAAAACATCTTCACAATATCCCACGACCATATACATCCCTTCCTATCTCTAACAGTGACACATTCGAATCCCAAACTAAAAGGGCCAATTTGGATGATGAAATAGTAAGAATGCCATCTCTGACATCCAACAAAAACACTTTGCAACTCTCAATATGCACATTCTCTATCCTAAAACCCCCTCGTTACTTGTAGGTTTTCGGGTAGTTGTTTGGCCACTTTGTTTATGCATGTGTTACAACTCTCTTAAGAAACTTGAGTTTTTTAGGTGATAAAGTTAGTGAATTAGACTGCCCGCACAAGATGCATGTTGTTAGGGGCTCTCTGAGTAAGTGTGTCTAAAAGTGTCTGCTTTAGAAATGAGTGACCCCCCTAGGTGGATTCTGTTTCCATGTCTTCACACTTTAGAGTAGGGCTGGGTCGATACGGTATATTGCACCGAAATTTTTTTATCGTTATCATATCAAAAATATCGATATGAAAAAATTTCATATCGTTACCGTATCAAAAGTTTCGGTATACCGGATTTCGGTATACCGAAATTTCGGTATAGGTAATATCTATACCGTTACCGTATCGAAATTTTGATATATCGTACCGAACTTCGGTATACCGTTTTGAACGGTATATCGAAATTAAATGGATATCTACTTATGATTTTAAATTCTAATCTTAAAAAAAATAATTTATACTCCCTCCGTCCACGAAAAATAGGACACATTGTGAAATGACACGAGTTTTAATGTGGAACTGGTAAAGTAAGAAAGAAGTAGTGTTAGTGGAATGTGGGGTCCATATTAAAAGTAAGAGAGAATGAAAAAAAGTAAGAGGCAAGTAGTGTTAGTGAAATGTGGGGTCCATATTATTAGTAAGAGAGAAGTTGTTGAAAACTTTCCTTTTTTAAATGTGCTATATTTTTCGTGGACAACCAAAAATGGAAAATGTGCTCTATTTTTCGTAGACGGAGGGAGTGTTATTATTATAATCAGTATAAACGGTATGTATTTATAATTCAATACGTATTGATTTTTGATATATTTCGGTATACAGACAATATCGATATATATCGTATATTCGATATAAAACGGTATATCGCGGTATAAGAAAATTCATATCGTTATCGTATCAAAAACATATGATACGGTATTGTATTGTACTGAAAATTTGGAATACCAAAAATTCAATATTTTTCGATATTTTTCAGTACGATACGATCGATATACCGTTTTTCCGGTATATTTACCTAGCCATACTTTAGAGATAGGAGGGGTCTTTTTGTTTGAGAATGCACTTAATATTGCACTCAAATTTGGAAAAGCCTTAAGTGCAATATTAAGTGAATTCTCAACCAAAAAACCCCCTCCTATCTCTAAAGTGTGAAGACATGGAAACGGAATCCACCTAGGAGGGACACTCATTTCTAAAGCAGATATCTTTAGACACTCTAACTTCAGAGAGACCCTAACGACATCCATCTTGTGCGGGTGGTCTAATTCACTAACTTTATTATCCAAAAACTCAATTTCTTAAGAGAGTTGCAACACATGCATAACAAAGTGACCAAACAACTACCCGAAAACCTACAAGTAACGACCAAAGTCTCCAATCTATGCACATATGACACCATACTAAACATGATCCTCTCAGAGGATCTAATACGCTGATTCCCAAACTTTTCAGTAAATTCCAGACTCTTTCTATGAGCCATAACATCGCGCCACTTTTTAGACACACAGCTGGAATAAGCAACATCTCTTGCATCAGTTACTTGGCACATAATAGCCATGAAAATATCAGCTGGCAGTTTGTCAAACAGACCCATCATGTAAACCTGAAAAAGGAAATTAGATTTACATGATATAATGATTTTCAAAAAGCATCTTTACTGGATTAAAAGCATCTCAACAAAGGAAATTGTTGTGCATGAACTAAAGATTTCAGAATCAAACATCGAAAAAATAGAAAACGTGCAAAGGTGTACATTGTTTTCATATATTTCAAGATAAATGGCATTTGAACTGTATTTATAACAGCATAAAAACGAAGAAAAGAGGTATTTCAAAGTGGCATTTGAACTAGATTTAAAGAATTTAAACAAAGGAAAACTGATGCACATGAAACAATGACTACAGAATACATGACGAAAAGGTAATCCAAAAAGTTATTGGTCATACAATGATAAATATCGCAAAACAAAAAAATAAGACATTTAGTGTAATCAAGGTTTACATGTTTGACATTTCTCTCTTAAATGGGTTAACAAAGAATTGAGTTTTAATTTTGGGAGGGAGAATTCAGAAGACTAACAAAAAGAGAGAATTCACTGCATTTTGCAAGAGAATCATCGCCAAAAGAGAAGACAAGATAAAAGGAATAATATGGTTAATAAAAAACATGACAAAGGAAATATAGAGAAGGCAGCAAGAAGTCGAACGAGGATGACCAAGTGAATGCACATTCTGGTTTTTCTATGAAACACCGACGGTTATCCAAGCAGTGTGGTTGTAAAGCGAGTATATCATTCAAGTTCTTCTCAGAATGAGGACTTCCAGGTTATATTAATCAGGAGTTCAACGAGGTTGATAACCATTATATGGTTAAGTCAGAGCATCAGCAGTTTATGTCACTTAATCGAAAGTTGGATGATGTACATCACCAATTAATTCTTGATTGTTCGAAGGCTAATATAGGCCTCACACTTTCGTTCAATGTGTTGAAGGAAATTCTCGGTGGATTTGAGTTTCTTGGTTGCAATGTTGGGGGTATCAGGAATGCTTCTCGAGACATCAAAGCATACACACATGGGATCGACGTACAAGTGGTGTTGGATGATATGGCTAAGAAGAAGGAACTGTCCGAGGCGTTCACAAAAATATCATGACAAAGGAAAAATAGAGAAGACAACAAGAAGTCGAACTAGGATGACCAAGTGAATGCACGTTCTGGTTTTCTATGAAACGTCGACGGTAATCCAAGCGGTATGGTTGTAAAGCGAGTATATCATTCAAGTTCTTCTCCAAAGGAGGACTTCCAAGATATATTATTCAGGAGTTCAATGAGGTTCATAACCATTATATGGTTGAGTAAGAGGGTGTTAAGTCATTTCCTAGTCTTCAATTTAGAAAATTCATTGTTGATCATTCCCAATTACAATATTTCTGTTCGGAAGTTGATTATAGATATCATATTAGTTCAGCAGATTAACGGTGTTAAGTCATTTCCTAGTCTTTAATTTGGAAAATTTCATTGTTGATCATTCCAAATTATAATATTTTGATATACTTGGTGGCTTGTTCAAGTCTTTTGCGACTCAGTTTGATTTGGATTCTTTGGAGAATTTTGATATTGGGCTGATAGAGGTTTCTATATAAATAAGTTCTCCTGAAAGCAGAGAAGGAAAGATGAAGTTGTTTAATGCGATTGTAAAGCATTCAAGGAGGCTTAAGAAACTTCGTGTGGATGCTTTTGATATGAAAACTTTTGGCACAGGACATGACTCCTTTTTAGATGATTTGGATACCTTATGTTGGATGAACAAGGAATTGGTATCATTTTTCTAGGTTTTTTCATTCCGATTGTAAATGTGTATTTTGTACTTCTGGTACCCACCCTTGTTGTGGATATGAATTTGATGATCTTTGAGTGTTATGTTAACACTAAATGTTGGATTTTGTAGTTGGGTTTCAGTAATTGTTGAATTTTGTACCCTGTTGTGTATATGAATTTGATGATCTTGAAGTGTTATGTTAACACTAAATATTAGATTTTGTAGTTTGGTTTCTGTAATTGTTGGATTTTGTAACCTTGTTATGTATATGAATTTGAATGAGTATCTTCCCACTATGATCTAAGATACATGTTTTACACTTTAATATGCATGTTCTCAAATATATATGCTCTTTCTCATCAAATTATTTCTTTAATAAGTTCGTTTTGTTTTAAATAAAATGATAAACCTCATCTTTGGTGGGGTTTTAGCTTAGTTTTAGGATTTGTTTTCGCAGTTTTCAGTTCTTAGGATAGTAGAATCATAAAAAGGTGTCAGTTTGATTTTACAGTGAAGTCCAAAATTAATTTTTTGCATTTGGTAAAAAGAAATGGTTTCTACACACCAAATGTGTTAGTAAATATATTTTTGTTTATAGTATGTAATAGTTTTTTCAAAAAATATTTTAAGCTCCACTACCGTCTACACACTTGCTTTAAAACGATTTGCCTGTTGTCACCGATGGATTTGGTAAGTCAAGTGTCATCAAACTGACCATGGACAACTTTGGCTAACGGAGTCTTCATTCATCTACTTTCGCAGTATTTATCAAGATTTTTTTTCACTTCATTGTTCCTAAACAAAAAAAAAAGAAGATATGGCTGCGCAAATATCCCTGCCTACCGAACAGTTTGCAATCGAACGAGTATGACTCATCAGCCTTATCGTGTCTCACAAAGTATGAATTGCGATTGTTGTCCCCAAGTTTGTAGGTGTCAACAATATATGTAGATGAAAAACCTAGAACGCGGCATCTATCATTACCCTCAACAATTTCCTCTTGTATTTTCTTGAACATACTATCGGTGTACATCGTCGAAGCATGTTTCTCGAATGTCAAGGTAGTGGCCAATATGGGCAGGGTTGTTGCATCGTGGTAGTCCAGCTTTGTTATATTGTTTCGCTGAAATTCCAGAGCATTGTTGAAATTCAAGTAGAATTCGGCAATGTTGGCACGTAGCTTCAAAAAGTTTTTATAGAAGCTGTTCTCCGATTCTGATATGGAGGTAGTCCTAATCATCGACCTAAGTGGAAAATCTCTGAAGTACACAGGTATCTAGACATGCCTATAGTCGTAACTGGTTACTAGCATTAACCTCGTAGTGATATGTGAACGCCTCAGACAGTTCCTTCTTCTTAGCCATATCATCCAACACCATTTATACGTCGAACCCATGTGTGTATGCTTGTCTAGAGCCTTTGTCCTAGCGGCAAGGAGCTTAGACATCAATGTATGCGGTGCCGAGTTCGAGCCCTCTTGACCTCAGTTGTAATTTCCTCCTTACTTAGGAGTTTATATATAATATCCCCCATGTGTGTATGCTTTGATGTCTCTAGAAGCATTCCTGATTTCCCCGACAGTGCAACCAACAAGATCAAATCCACCGAGAATTTCCTTCAAAACATTGAAGGTAAGTGTGAGGCATATATTAGCCTTCGAACAATCAAGAATGAATTTTTGATGTACATCATCCAACTTTCGATTAAGTGTCATAAACTGCTGATGCTAATCGCCAACCATATAATGGCTATGAACCTCGTTGAACTCCTGAATAATATAACCTGGGAGTCCTCCTTCGGAGAAGAACTTGAACGATATGCTCGCTTTACAACCACAATGCTTGGATAACCGTCTGCGCTTCATAGAAAAACCTGAACGTGCATTCAATTGGTCATGCTCGTTTGTCTTCTTGCTGCCTTCCCTATTGCATACAACATAATACCAAGTAGTAACACAGCCCGTCTTCCTTATTCCTTGTTTGCGCGTATCAAATCCAATAGTGCGAGTATACACATTGTAAAACGCGAAAGCGAAATCTAGTGATTGGAACTTTTGACCGACCACAGGCTTCAGTTCTGGAGAACATTCAGGTACAACCAATACTGTATAAAATCACAACAACAACGGCTAAGAAAAATATACATCACAGAATACACATCGTCCATTACTGAGCACATAAAATACATTACACTGAAATATTTGTACATTATATTTGTAGTTAAAACTACTCCCTAGCCGAGATGATATATAAACCCTAGAGGAATGACTGAAACTCGTGGACTTTGGCGACGTTGTGTTACTTACTCCATACTACACCCTAGCCCCAAGGATTTCTAAACCCTATGGGAATAAATTAAATCTTGCGACATACAATCAAACACTGTTGTAAAACTTGCAAAACTTGCGACATACAACAACAACGGCTCAGAAAAATATACATTACAGAACACACATCGTCCATTACTGAGTAAATAAAATCCATTACACTGAAATATTTGTACATTATATTTATCAGTTAAAACTACTCCCTGCCGAGTTGATATCTAAACCCTAGAGGAATGACTGAAACTCGTGGACTTTGGCGACGTTGTATTACTTACTCCATAATACACCCTAGCCCCAAATATTTCTTAACCCTAGGGGAATAAATTAAAACTTGCGACGTACAATCAAACACTGCCAATCTTAAACTACTCATGAAATTGTATAACACAACCAAAACAAAACAGTAAGTTTCTTCAATGAACGATTACTCCAACAAATCGGTATTTAAGTGAACAAATCAGTTTCATAATCAATAAAGGAACAAATTAAATTACCTTCTTCCATTGTTGAAGAAAATGAAAACAATGCACGAGTGCTCCAACAAACCGATTTTTTACGAGGGAAAGAAAACGAAACAAGTATAGAGAGAATGGATTCAGAAGCGTTTTTCTTCAACGAAGAATTTTTTTCAACGCAGAAAAAACGATGAAAGTTTAGAGAGAGGAAAGATTGTATCGTGTAATCTGTAGAGAAACTATCGTAATATTTGATAGAGATAATCAAGAAACTTACCATAACCAACTGATTTGTGTATACCAATAACACTCTTTTCGATTTTTTAAATATTTTAATCAAATACAAGTGGCGCTCTTTTTAGCCATTAGATCTTTAAATTGTAGGACTGAGATTTAAGGAGAAAGTTGAACAATAATTAGAAAAATGATATGAATACATCCCTATATAGGGATGTGATCAAATGAATACAGACTCAAAAATATGATCTAGACCATTGAAATATGTCAACAGATCACAAAAAAGCATCAACAGGAAAATGTCAACAGAATTTCAACGGTAGTCAATGATTGATGCTGTGTTGATACTTTGTTGAAATTAAAATCTTGAAATTTTACACTGTGTTGATATTGTATTGAAATTGTGTTGAAGCTGTGTTGAGGAGTTTTGAATTTGTACAATATATACGTTTGCATTTTATCACTACCATATATATATATATAGAGTAGTGATATGGGGCAAATGCCCCTTAAGTATATAACTAGAGAACAAATCTCAGCCACAAGATCAAGAAATCAAGGGCTAAGATTACTTTTAGAATTCTAGCATTATATTCAGGTTTTGAATTACTATATGAATAATTTAGTTCACTCGGGGGTATATTGGTCATTTTACTGAATTAAAATGAGAAGGGTCTTCTATTTCCCTCATTTGAACATTTCATTTCCGTCTGTCTCTTCTCTATTCTCCCTCCGTCGATTCCTCGTCGTCATCAAAATTAGCAAAGAAGAGAAGGGATTCCACCCAACTCATCTCCATGCAATCATCTTCGGTCAAGCACAGCCCGGGAAACTGCTCTTCCATTATAGGGAGGAGGTCATGGACCCCACCAAGGTACAAGGACGTGAATAAGGCGGCGACTGTTAGGTTTCCAGTCGCCGGAGGGTTGGTAGGGTTTAGGAATAGTATGAGGAGGAGATTCTTGTCGCGATGTGTTGTCATTTATCGACAAGCTCCATCACGTTTTCCTCCAACGTTCATGTCACGTTGAAGACGGTGATTGAAAACTATTTTCAATCATTTTTTTATATTTGTGGTCGTTTCTAATCTTGCTTTTATTTGATTTTCTATATGGTTAAGCATTTCGGTTTTGCTTAATCCAAATCGATTTGGAAATTCAAATTTTGAGATATGTATCTGGATCGAACCAAAATATTTTAAAAATGAATGTGAAAATTCAGAACTTTTATAACCATGGTTAGAGTGAAGTGTTTGTGATCCATGCTTAATGTACACTATTTATTTCATTTCTGTGAAGTAAAATGTGCTTAAAGTGAAGTATTACATGCTTAGAGTGAAGTATTTGTGATCCCTGCGTATAGTGCACTGTTTTTAATTTCAGTGAAGTAAAATGTGCTTAAAGTGAAGTATTTCATGGTTAGAGTGAAGTGTTTGTAATTCATGCTTATAGTGCACTGTTTTTTCATTTTAGTGAAGTAAAACGCGCTTAGAGTGAAGTATTCCATGGTTAGAGTGAAGTGTTTGTGATGCATAAAATTTGCATAAAGTGAAGTATTTCATGGTTAGAGTGAAGTGTTTCTGATACACGCTTATAGTGATCCGTTTTTCATCTCAATGAAGTAAAACGTGCTTAGAGTGAAGTATTACATGGTTAGAGTGAAGTGTTTGTGATCCGTGCTTAGAGTGAAGTGTTTGTGATTCGTGCTTATAGTGATCTATTTTTTTCATCTCAGTGAAGTAAAATGTGCATAAAGTGAAGTATTACATTCTTAGAGTGAAGTGTATGTGACCCATTCTTAAAGTGCATTGTTTTTTAATTCTAGTGAAGTAAAACATGCGTAGAATGAAGTATTTCATGGTTAGAGTGAAAAGTTTGTGATGCATGTTATCAGTGATATGTTTTTTCATCTCAGTGAAGTAAAATGTGTTTAATGTGAAGTATTCCATGGTTAGAGTGAAGTGTTTGTGATCCATGCTTATAGTGCACTGTTTTTTCATTTTAGTGAAGTAAAATGTGTTTAATGTGAAGTATTCCATGGTTAGAGTGAAGTGTTTGTGATCCATGCTTATAGTGCACTGTTTTTTCATTTTAGTGAAGTAAAATGTGTTTAATGTGAAGTATTCCATGGTTAGAGTGTGAAGTGTTTGTGATCCATGCTTATAGTGCACTGTTTTTTCATTTTAGTGAAGTAAAATGTGCTTAAAGTGAAGTATACTATGGTTAAAGTGAAGTGTTTGTGATCCATGTTATTTGTGATATGTTTTTCATCCCAGTGAAGTAAAATGTGCTTAGAGAGAAGTATTTCATGGTTAAAGTAAAGTGTTTGTGATCCATGCTTATAGTGCATTGTTTTTTCATCTCAATGAAGTAAAATGTGCTTAAAGTGAAGTATTTCATGGTTAGAGTGAAGTATTTGTGATGCATGTTATTAGTGATCTGTTTTTCATCTCAGTGAAGTAAAATGTGCTTAGAGTGATATATTTTATGATTAGAGTGAAGTGTTTGTGATCCATGTTATTAGTGATCTGTTTTTTCAACCTAGTGAAGTAAAATGTGCTTAAAGTTAAGTATTTCATGGTTAGAGTGAAGTGTTTGTGATCTATACTTATAGTGCACTGTTTTTTCATCTTAGAGAAGTAAAATGTGTTTAGAGTGAAGCATTCCCTGGTTAGATTAAAGTGTTTGTGATGCATGTTATTAGTGATATGTTTTTCATCTTAGTGAAGTAAAATGTGCTTACAATGAAGTATTTCATGGTTAGAGTGAAGTGTTTCTGATGCATGTTATTAGTGATCTTTTTGTGTTTGAATGTTGTTATGTCCAAGTATATTGTGTTTGAATGTTGTTATTAATCATTTTTTACTTTCTTTATATGATAGGATAACCAATGAATCTTTCAGAAGCTGCTGATATACGTAAAGAAAGACGAAAGACGAAGAAAAAAATAAACAGTAGGGGAAGCTTATGCATGTATGGAGAATGAAACAATTGTAGAAACTGATATAGTTCATAACATGATTCAGTTCATTGTAATACCTATTCGGTTCATTTACATTCAACAGTTTCATAACTTACATTAATATTTTGTTCAAAATTTTTATTTATGTAGTTCATAGATATAGATTCAATTGATTTTTAATAGCTCTTTTGTTCACAAATGATATTTAACAAAATATAGTTCACAAATAAACTAATTAATTGTTGATATGAAGTAAACAACTAAAAAAGTGAATCAATTCGCAATTACAGTGAACTAAAATAAGTACACAGTGAACTAAAAACATGTAAGCAGTGAACTAATTCACACTTGTACTGAACTAAAAAATAGGTACGCAACGAAATAAGTATGTTGAACCAAGAAGTTTTCAAACGAAACAAAACTCACTTACAATGAAGTAAATATTGTTTATAGTGAAGTAAATATGTGTTTGATATTTCAGTGAAGAGTATTATTTAGTGTACTAATTTTCATTTCAGTTAAGTATAATGAGCATATAGGGTGATGTATATTGTGCGTATAGTGAAGTATATTCAGCATTCTTTATAGCGTACTGTTTTTTCATTTTAGTGAAGTATATTGAGCATAGAGTGATGCATATGACGTTTATAGTGAAGTAAATGTTGTTTTCATTTCGGTGAAGTATAATAAACGTATAGTGACGTATATAGTGCATATAGTGAAGTAAACACATGCTTAGAGTGACGTATTCCATGGTTACAGTGAAGTGTTTGTGATGCATGCTTATAGTGCTCTGTTTTTTCATCTCAGTGAAATAAAAACATATTTAGAGTGAAGTATTCCCTGGTTAGAGTGAACTGTTTGTGATGCATGCTTATATTGGCTATATTGCGTTTATAGTGAACTATATTGGCTTTATAGTGAAGTATATTTTGTGTACAGTGAATTGCACAGATGAACACATATTTGAAAAAAATATAGCTCACTACATTAAAAATGAGTTCAAAGTGATCTAATTATGTTTTAAAGTGCTCAATCTTCGATCAACAACACCACAATACATAGATCTGCATCTCCGTTACAACAATTCATCCCACGCAAAATCCTATAAATCCAAATGATTTCAAATCCAAACGAAACTACAAAATATAAATCTGTTCATAGATCTGCATCACACGCATAGAACTACAAAGATAGAGATAGATTATTCAGTGTGAGGACATTATTGAGTGAGAGACATTATTGAGCGAGAGAGATTGAAGAAGTTTTTCAGAAGTAAAAAGCTTCTCCATAAGAAGCGTGATCTGAGCCCTAGATTCCATGGCGTGATCGACAGCCTCCGCCTCCAGCTCATCAAGCTCGTTGCAGATCCGCTCCTCCACCAACCATACATGCTGCCACGTCACCGCAACTCCTCTTCCACTCTCTGCTCTCCCTCCAGGCTGCTCTGGAGCTCCCTCTCTAGCTCCACGTTCCTCCGCCAAGCGCCTCCGACGCATCACGGTGGCGGCCAGAGATCGGCACACAGAGAAAGAGAGAGAGATAATGATAATAGAAATAGAGAGAGATAATGCGTGAATGGAATGCGTATGTCAGAATATAGAACAAAGTTGATTTCCCAAACTACCCCCTACAATTTTTATTAATAGAAATTGAATACTTCATTTAGTCATTAGATTAAGATAATGAGTGGCTGAGATTTATTCTCTAGTTATACACTTAAAATTAGTTAGACCTTGATCACTCCTATATATATATATATATAGGATTGTGATCAATTGAGATTTTTTATGCTAATTGAGAAATGAGATGCAATATCAGCCACTCATTTTTATTAAATGAGTGGTCCAGATTTTTCACATGAAAAATATCTTTAGATTAATTAATTATGAAATAGCAGAATGGTAATATCATAGTAAATTTTATTCAATAAATATTTTTTTTTATTTTTTAATTTTAATTTTTTATTAATTTTTTTAAAATTATTTTTTATTATTTTTTATTATTTTTTATTTTTTATTTTTCAACTACATATACAATTCATGTCAACTACACACATATAATGTCAATTATGTGTACAATCCATGTCAACCACACACACAATTCATGTCAACTACACACATATAATGTCAACTACATATACAATTCATGTTAACTACACAATATAATGTCAACTACATGTACAATTCATGTCAAATAGTATTTATTGAATAAAGTTGTTGACATTTGATGTGTAGTTGACATGAATTGTATATATAGTTGATTTTTTTTTAAAAAAAAATTAAATTTTTTTTTAAAAAAAATAAATAAAAAATAATAATAAAATTACAATTATGCCCCTCTGTTGACATAAACTACATGCTGTTGACATTTCACAAATATTCTGGATGAGTGGCTGAGATTGCATCTCAATTCTCAATTAGGTTGATAAATCTCAACCTAACAAGACCCATATTTATGGTGATAACCTAATAACCCTCATTTTATGGACGAAAAATATCATTTTATGGAATAAAAGTATCATTTTATGCATGCTGAAAAATATCATTTTATCGTGTATAAATATCATTTTTAGTAAAAATGATACTTTTGACCCATAAAATGATAGGGTTATTAGGTTATCACATAAATATGAGTTATGATATGATCGCATTATATATATATATATATATATATATATATATATATATATATATATATATATATATATATAACCCCAAATCACATAATAACTCTATAACCAAATCTGGACCACACATATTTGATAATCTTGTGGTTGAGATTCAAACTTAGATTTACTTCATAAAAAAGGCGCAGGGGGGTAAAAATGTAATTTCCTCATTTAATTTCTGAATTTTTCTCCAAACTCGTTTCAAACTTTCATTCTGTTGGAACTCAATTCTCTCACCTTCTAACAAATCGATTCTCTCATCTTCATCTTCCATATTTCTCGCCTATTTTATTTCAACATCTCCAGATTTTCTTCGATTTGGTTCACTATTCCTCCAGATTTTGTTTCCATATTTCTCGCATAATTGTGATCGCGGAAGATGTTTTCAATTTTGCGTTCTTATTTTCATTGATTACCTCTTCAATTTGTCAGAGTTTGCTTCGATGGAGTCTGTTCATTATTCTCTCCAGATTTTGTTTCCATATTTCTCGCATAATTGTGATCGCGGAAGATGTTTTCAATTTTGCGTTCTTATTTTCATTGATTACCTCTTCAATTGCTGTCAGAATTTGCTTCGATGGAGTCTGTAGCAAATAACGAAGGTACAATCATTATCTATGTACATTCCTGTTTGTGATGATGCTTTGAAGCCAATGATTGGTATGAAATTCAATACATTAGTAGAAGCAGTTGATTTCTATGAACATTATGCTCGTTCAGTTGGTTTTTGGCATTCCTCACGTATTGAATTTGATTTTAGATTAATATTAGTTGTCGATTTGTTTATGTTTCTGATGTACTGAAATTCTTATTTGATTATATTACGTATTGCCGATTATGTGTTAAGATGATACTTTTGGCTTATAAATGTTAGGTTTACTGCATAACATGATAGTTTTGTCGGATAAAATGATACTATGATAAAATGATACTATTACTGATTTGTAGGTATGTACATTCCTGTTTGTGATGATAGGTTTACTGCATAACATGATAGTTTTGTCGGATAAAATGATACTATGATAAAATGATACTCTGATAAAATGATACTTTTACTGATTTGTAGGTATGTACATTCCTGTTTGTGATGATAGGTTTATTGCATAACATGATAGTTTTGTCGGATAAAATGATACTATGATAAAATTATACTTTTACTGATTTGTAGGTATGTACATTCCTGTTTGTGATGATTCTTTGAAGCCAATGATTGGTATGAAATTCAATACATTAGTTCTGGGTTTGGAGCAATGTTTGGATTAGAAAGACGTGCACTGATTTGGATCAATGTTTGAAGATAGAGAATTCTGGGTTCCTGCTTATTTTCGAGATTTTTCCATGGGGTCGCTTCTTAGGACTACATCGATGTCTGAATCGGAGAATAGCTTTTTTAAAAACTACACAAAGCCACGTGCAAATCTTGTACAGTTCATCAATTTCTTTAATTATGCTGTGGGAGATCAAAGGAATGCTAATTCACGATTGAACTACTTGGATTACTCAACTATTCCTGATTTGTCAACCCAATTGCCTATTGAGAAGCATGCATCTACAATCTACACTGATTCTATTTTCAAACATGTACAACAGGAAATAAGTACGGTATGTGAGATTGTTTCTATAACTGTTGAGGATAACATCAAGATGCATCAGGTCAAGGACCAATATGGTAGAACATGGGATGTTAAGTATGATTGTAAGCAAGACACATTCGACTGTAGTTGCAAGAAGTTTTCCAGAATTGGTTTGTTATGTTGTCATATATTTTGTTTGTTGAAGAATAAGTCTGCTAATCTCATTCCTATCCTTTAACTGTTGGATAACATCTTGGCACCATTTTTTTTTCAAAGACAATCCTGTCCACGTAACAAGCCTACATTAAACAAAAACTAAATATTAGTTTTTCTGTAAATAGATTCATAGACAATGGAAAACAAATATATTCTTACCACTACAAAGATAACTGGCCCGGTAAATATCTTTGCTGTGTTTTTTTTCCACCTCTTTTGTGTTTCATGCAATCTAGATATGACATAGCTACACCAATTGTATTGTTTGATCTTCTCAACATCAGCTATGTAATCTAAAATTTTTGGCCTCATATTTCCATCAGCAGGAGTGTTAATCAAGGCATACTCCATGAGAACCATAAAAGTCCATTTAAACAACTCACCACCTTCTTTGTCTCTCTCCATCTGCTCTACAACATACTTTGGCACCATTTTTTTCTCTCCACCTTTACAGAATCTAGCAATTTCAGTTTTGATGTGGATATTTTTCTGAAATTTGGTTTTATTGATAGGTAAAGATCCAATCGGGAACCCAAGAGTTATGTGAACATCTTCATCATCTAAAAACAGTGATTCCCCACTGTTCAACTCAATTGATGAACTTTTATGGTTAAAGTTGTAGATCAGATAATACGCTAATGCTCTTGGGAAACTTCTTATATTGAAGTTTAGGAGTGCGCCAAACCCAATCTCTCGAACAGCTCTTCTTTGATTCTTGTTTAGAGATTCAAGCATGTCAACGAAGAAGTCAGTATTCCTTCTTCCTGCCAAAGTTGCTGTCTTAATGACTGTACTATCTTCAACAACTTTTTCCTTGCCCTTCTTTGAAGCTGTCTTACCATCAGTTGCATCATCATTCTTTCTTTTCTTCTTATTTCTTATATGTTCTACTTCTTCTGCTAATGTTCTATGTTCATCATCATCATCATCACGAATGTTCTTTCCTAATAAACAAAAGATTTCAGTGTGTTAAACAGTTTATGTCATTATATAAAGTCAAAGTATCATTTTATCCCATGAAATTATCATTTTATAATGTAAAACCATCATTTTATAATCTGAAACAATCATTTTATCAAGGGCAATTATCATTTTATCTTCTGAAACTATCATTTTCTAAATTTCAATGAGTTCAAAAAAGCAGAGAGGGCATAACTTGTCACTTAAGTAGAACAAAACACTATTCACAAAGTATCATTTTATCATTTTCAGAAACTATCATTTTATGCACCCAAAGTATCATTTTATCAAGCAAAAGCACAATTTCTACATTTAAACAGATCATCCAAACACATACACACACACACACACACACAGCAAAACACACATAAACAAAGCAAAACACATACACAAACACAGAAAAACACACACCAGCAGCACACACAGCAAAATGTAAATCTAAATATATAGATTGTTCTCAATATTGTCATGCATGAACGATATTGTATAAATATAAGAAATATCTACACTAAAAAACTACAGAATCTAAAAAAAATCGAGAAAATCTCCAGCAAAATGATAAATCGAGCAAAATCAAAAGTGAAATAAGTAATAAACTTCATCCAACCTTTCTTCGATGATGCTCGAGCGTTTTCCTTCGACATATTCCAGAATTTTGATGATTTTTCCTTCGATTCGTAGGGTTTGAAACGCGATTCAGAGGGTTTTAGTGTGAGAGAAATTGAATGCAGGGTTTGAGTGTGAGAGAAATTGAATGGAGCGTTTGAGTCAAGTTTTCTTCTTTCCCACCAAATTTTAAAATGAAATGACAATTTTGCCCTTAATATATCCGAAAATGATAGTTTTGTTAGATTAAATCTAGACCACATATTTTAAAAATGTGTGGTGGAGATTTAGTTATAGGGTTATCACACAAATTGGGGTTATCATTATAACGCACCCCTATATATATATATAATATGAGTTGCGATCAATGTCAAACCCTTCTTAAAAACCGAACTAGAGACTAAATCTCATCCATGTATTAATCACATCTAATGGTTATAAATAATTTCTGAATTTTTTACTCAATTAAATTGGTAAAGGGTAGTTTAGTAATGTGCAGCTCATCCTCACTTCCCAATTCCAACCAACTTCTTTCTCTACAATTCTCTCTCATCGTAGAGAAGGCGCCACCGTATCCTCTTCTCTAGCTCTCTTTCTCTCCCTCATTAGTGCTTCTACGACCACCGCTCCCTCCACCTCGCTACTTCGCTGCCCGCTTGCCACCGCCAGCCTGGCCGCTTCGCTATTGGAATTCTCATCGGATGCATCCTTGCCTCCGCTCAATAGCTCGGTGAAGGAAGCAACATAAGAAGATTTCTCTTTCTCATTTTCCTTAACCGTCTTCTCAGATCTGGAAATCGAGGTCTCGAAGCTGCTGCTACCACCGACCGCCGCCGGAAAGGGGGAATTGATCGGCGGCAGCTCTGCAATCGAGCTAGCTGCTGCCGCGAGCAGCCACTCCACCGCCTTGCTCGGCTGATCGTAGCCTAATCGGTCCTGCAAATCATAGAATTCGATCGCGGTGTTAACCGCTAATCGAACGCAGCGGTCTCTTAGCCCTCGCGATGTCAGGACCTTGCTGTGGCTGTCCTTCCCGCCGGTGGCCGTCAATTCGCTTTAAAGTAATAATACATAAAAATGAAGTAAATCACAGTAAAAATGAAGTAATAAAATATTATAATGAAGTAACATCTTTAATTGATGTGTTGTTTGCACATTAAAGTATGCCATCAATTCGACTCTTATTGAACTAAATTGTTGTTACAACACATTAAAATGAACTACATATTCTTTTTGATAAAATAGTAAATTGATAAGATGAAGTAATAAATTATGATAATAAAGTAATATAAATGATCTGTTTTCCTATTAACTATAATCTAGTTAGTATGAAGTATTGGATTCATATAATGAAGTAATAAGTTATGATAATGAAGTAATATAAATGATCTATTTATACAGTAGGTTTTATTACTAAAATGAAGTAATAATACATAATAATGAAGTAAATCACAACAAAAATGAAGTAATAAAACATTATAATGAAGTAACATCTTTAACTGATGTGTTGTTTGCACATTAAAGTATGCCATCAATTCGACTCTTATTGAACTAAATTGTTGTTATAACACATTAAAATGAACTACATATTCTTTTTGATAAAATAGTAAATTGATAAGATGAAGTAATAAATTATGATAATAAAGTAATATAAATGATCTGTTTTCCTATTAACTATAATCTAGTTAGTATGAAGTATTGAATTCATATAATGAAGTAATAAGTTATGATAATGAAGTAATATAAATGATCTATTTATACAGTAGCTTTTATTACTAAAATGAAGTAATAATACATAATAATGAAGTAAATCACAACAAAAATGAAGTAATAAAACATTATAATGAAGTAACATCTTTAACTGATGTGTTGTTTGCACATTAAAGTATGCCATCAATTCGACTCTTATTGAACTAAATTGTTGTTATAATGAAGTAATAACACAACTGAATGAACTAAATTGTTGTTATAATGAATCCAGTTGTTGCGAATTCACCGATGAACTTATCAGTAGTCTCTTCTCAAATACATACTTAATTATTTGGAATCTAAGTTTATAATCTCAGGCCACAGCCACTACTCCAGTGCGTACAGCTTTATTGATGTCAGATTCGTCGGAGCTCTGTCTCGCAGCGCTCGATCTCTTGGAGGAAGAAGACCTCTTCCATTTCTTCTTCTCCATCGCCTCATCCATCTCTATCTGTTCCTGCCTGCACTCCTGGCTACAGAACGGCGTGTTCCCTCTGCAAAAATCCACCAAATTAGAAACTCCGCTAACCAATTCAGCTCCAAATCTCTTGGATTTTCACCTAATTTTACCTGTAAATGAAGATGTCGTTGTTTTGGCAGAGCGATCTGCCGCAGAGGGAGCAGGAATCGAGGAAGTGCGGCTCGTAGTCGTGTTCGCATCCGGTGTAGTAGTATGCTGCTGCTGCAGCTGAGCTCATCGGAGGAGGAGGAGGAGATTCAATTTAATTGATGATAAGATCCGTTGATTTGCAGAAGATTCGTCGATTTGTAGAAGAAATTCGTCGATTTTGGAGAAGAAGATAAAGAGAGAATTGAAAATGAAGAAAATCACGTGAATTGAATGAAGGTTGCTGCAAAATTTTTACCCTAAATGTATTTTGGCCAAAATACCCCTGGATTGAAGTAAATTGTTTACCTAATGAAGGAGTGAAATTAATAAAGCATGGTCTAATCTCATCCATTAAAAACTACATCTAAGGGCCCAAATTTGATCTCTAGTTCGGTCATTAAGAGAGGATTTGTGGATAATGAGACTCTATATAATATATATATATATATATATATATATATATATATATATATATAGTTATGCACTCCTTTTGCACTTCTAAGTGTCCTATTTCTTTCTTAATCTCAGCCCTTGGATCCTTGAATTGGATGGTTGTGATCAATGCATTATTACTCTATAATGTTGCATTATTAGCCGTTGTGCATTATTAGAATGAAAATGTGCATTATTAGTCTATAATGTTGCATTATTAGCATGTGTGCATTATTAGAATGAAAATGTGCATTATTAAATGACACGTGGCATTAATCTAACCATCAGATGACAAAATCGTGGGGCTAGGATTAAGAAGGAAAAAGGACAAAAGATATGAAAAGGATTTGAATACATCCCTATATATATATATAGGGTCACTTGTTAGGTTGAGATTTTTGGGCCTAATTGAGAATTGAGATGCAATCTCAGCCACTCATTCACAATTTTCGCCCAATGTCAACAACGTGTAGTTTATGTCAACTAAGGGGTATTATCGTCAATAGCCTGCATCAAATGTCAACAACTTATAGTTGACATTATATTTGTATAGTTGACATGAATTATATATGTAGTTGACATTATATGTGTGTAGTTGACATGAATTGCATATGTAGTTGACATGGATTATACACATAGTTGACATTATATGTGTGTAGTTGACATGAATTGCATATGTAGTTGACATGGATTATACACATAGTTGACATTATATGTGTGTAGTTGACATGAATTGTATATGTAGTTGATATTATATGCGTGCAGTTGACATGAATTGTATATGTAGTTGACATTATATTTGCGTAGTTGACATTAAAAATGGAGACAACTTATTCCCAACTGGGGAACATCACGAATGATTATGACTAAGATTGATTCCCCAATCCAACTCACATCCAACACAATTGATAATCTAAACCCTAAAACTTCCAATTCCATAAACGAATCAATAATCAAGTTTGCAAAAAGTTCAAATCATATAACAAAAGCAAATTTTGGAAAATCAATCTCTCAAATCGCCACCACCTCCCTCGCCGGAGCCTGGAAGTCACTATCATGCGATCAAATCCAATTCCTCCCAAACACCTTCGCCCAAAATCAAATCGAACGTACCACACATACAAATCAACATTGAAGGTTGAAGAATCAAAAATGGACAGCAAAATTCACCAAAATAAGCACTGCATCTAAAGATAAAAAACATAAGAAGTTCAACGCATGTGACATTAAACCAGATTGATATTCAATTTGATAGAAAAAAAAACAAAAATATCTCCTCACAAAACACTCAGAACCTGAGTTTGGTGAAGAACCAACAGTTTTTCCTGTCTTGAAGCGCTCCTCGAAGCACGATTTGGTCTCCTTGGCGGTTGTGACTTTCTTATCCTTGGACTGGAGGCAATCGGCGGTGACGACGATTTGGAAGAAATCGTCCAAATCCGGAGAGCCCCGGTGGGAGGAGGAAGAGGAGGAGCAGCATCAGCCACTTCAGGATCACGAGCACCACCGAAAACGCCGTCGCCGCGCAGATCGGATCTGGATTTAGAACTCTGCCGCCTTACGTGATTACTCCGACGAAGTTGCACAAGGAGATGGTGAGATTGACAAATTACCACGAAATTACCAATCTACCCTTTCATAATAAATTAATCTAAAAATATTTTTCATGTGGTAAAATTTGGACCACTCATTTAATAAAAATGAGTGGCTGATATTGCATCTCATTACTCAATTAGCTATTTAATAAAATGTATTCATGCCAGAACGCTAAATATTGTCAGAACGTCAAATCATGTACATTTTATGCACATATAATGTACCACCCCATATATAATAATGTACCGCCCCATATATAATAATGTACCGCCCCAAAATAATGTATATATATATATATATATATATATATATAGAGGAATGTGATCAAATGAAAACTCTAAATATAGTACAAACTCAAAACTATGATTTGGACCATTGAAAAATGTCAACAGATCGCAAAAAGGCATCAACAGGAAAATGTCAACAGAATTTCAATGGTAGTCAATGATTGATGTTGTGTTGATATTGTGTTGATACTGTGTTGACATTAAAATCTTGAAATTTTACACTGTGTTGATATTATATTGAAACAATGTTGAAGCTGTATTAATGAGTTTTGAGTTTGTACCATATATAAGTTTGCATTTTATCACTACCATATATATATATATATATATATATATAGAGTCTTAATCCATCCAAAAACACCTCTTAGTACAAAAATGTAGGACAATTTTCTGCCATTGGATATACTAAATAACGGATATGATCGATTCAAATTTGTAACAATGTTGTAGCATAACTAAACAAATTTTGGTCATTATAAGGGTAGTTTGGGTACTAACAATAAACGAGTCATTTGACCATTTGTATTGCATTCATTATGCTCAATTAATGGGATTTAATTAGACACACTTTCCAAATACTCCATATTCCCGCTACGCCTAAAAAACGCAACATAGAAGATTATGACGGACGATTCACGCGACTCTTCAACGATTCGCCAACGCTACTCTCCGACGATTTGAATCTAGACATCGTCGGCAACAATGGTTGAAACTCGGGGTTCTGCAACATCAAGCAAAGAGGGGAAAGGTCAGTAAGGGTTTTGATTGGGTGTTTTCTTTTCCCGAATCTATACAATGCTGAAAACTGATTTCTGGTTGCCACAATTTATACTAGTTTACGAAAGATCTACAGCGTGCCGGAAGACCGAAGCAAAAACGGAGCCCGCAAAAGGTATTATTTGGTTCATATTGTTGAATCCTTATGTCACTTGCATGCTGTAAGCCATTGCGGATAAACCACAGTGATGATGCAATTGAATTTTTGGAAGTGTGAAAATGTTTGAAATTTTGGGCCATTAATTGTTTGGAGGTAGCGTTTGTTGATAAAATAGAACATTCCAAATTACATACAAATGATAAAAAAAATACTTTCTGCATAAATTATGTTGAATTATACTTTGGAGTAATGATAAGATAGAGCTTCCCCTAATTTTTCTTTTAATTATGATTATTATTCAAAGCCGTTAAGCATCGAAAGCCACCTTTAAAGAGCAATGTTGAGGGACGCAATGTTATCAAACCACACTCGTCAACAGCTGACGGAGATGCATCTGCTGACATTCTGAACAAGGACAAAGGTATAACATTCTTAATCAATACTGTGCTTTGCAATGACATACTTGGCATCTTAGTATGTCAACTATATTTGATATAATTGGCATCTTAGTATGTCAACTATATTTGATAGTTAAACTGTAGTCCATAAAAAAAAACCAATATGCTAGTATATGATCAAAATAACATGGTTTACAGATTGGGCATTAGTTTGAGTCAGACTAAATTACGATGACATAAAAGTTCTCATTGTATGACATGTGTGGAATTTAATCATGACACATGTCTAATCTAATCCCACTGATTATGTAGCAATTATATTTGATTTTCCACTATATTTGCTATTAGTTTTGTTTTAATCTATCAAGTTGTATCTATAAATTTTTTGATTTCCTTAATAGTCCTTAAACATGATCTATTTGTTGATTCTGAATGGCGTATCTAGGTGATTATGTAATAGTGTATATTGTTGTTGTCTGGTTTATATAACAAGTTGATATATTTCCTTAATCAATTATTGCAAAGAATCATTTTTTAAAGTGGTTTAGTGTTCTATTCTACCAGATTAGGAAAAATGGCGAAATAAGAAAGCTTAATTTATGATGGGTGGTACTCGAAGAAAATCTATGCAGTACTTGGCATAAATTGCAATGTTATATATGGCATGTTTATTTCCAATTATAATTTTGTTGTTGTAAACATGGTTATATTGTAAATGATGTACTAGTTAAATGTGTTGATTATACTCGAAAATGAATTTGATAATGAGTGTTTACTGTCAGGGCAAGCTGTGAATGAGTTGTCTGGAAAGGGTATAGTATTGGAAGGTTCAGATACTATGAGCAAGTGTACAACACAAAAAGTGAAGAAGCCGCTGTCATTGAATGTGTTGCATGCAATTTCAATACGTAAACAAACCGAAGCAACAAAGAGATCAAAGCTAATCGGTGGTACAGTTGGAAGCAAAGGTAATATATGAGGAGTTATATGAGTTAGTTCCTAAAAACACCTCAACAACATCTGAAAATCTATGTTTTTCAGATGTGGACAAGGAATCAAGTGCCAAGAAAACCACAGGTTGTGGTGTTGAGCATGAAAAGAATAGTTCTGATAGCATCCCTGAATCAGACAAGAGTACTAACAATGAAGGTATTTAGGTTATTAGCATGGAAAATATTTTACTGAATTTGTATGCATTTGTAGCCATATAATTTGATTTTATATATGTTGGTTTATGTTGATTTGTAGATGTTTTTGGTAAACAAACTGTGGAGGATACGACTGTCAAGAAAACTAATAACAAGGGAACCTCTTGTATGTCTGGTATGGTACAAGAATGATCTATCTATGACTTAATTAATTTTTTTTTATATATTTTGAATTTTTGAATGGATGGTTTGTGCATATCATATGATTTTGTAGGTTGGGAAAAGAATAAGGTAACAATGAAAAATGTGTCTTTAGACCAAGTTTCCGGCAAGGAGATTGTTGAACAGACCATCACAAAAGGTATTTTGGCGAGATATAAATCTAGTTTGACCTATATGTTGATACTAATTGACGTACTTCACTAGATTCAATGATGGGTGCTTTTCCTTTGTGGGACCACTTTTTTTTGTAGATATTGTTGGTGAAAAAATTGATGGAGATATGGCTGTCGGTGAAGCTTCTGAGAAGGGATACTCTGGTGTGTCTGGTATGATATAGGAATGATTTACTTCTGACATATTCCAATATTATAACAACTAAATTTAATGATTATTGTATTTCAAACATTGAAATTATAGTATATTTTAACTAAACAAAGCTTTATTTCGATAGACAATGAGGTTGGTGTAAAAAATTGCAGACTAAACCACATCATCCACAACTATACACATAATAATAAAGAATATAAAAGTATTATTCATTAAATATTATTTGCATTTCGACTGAAAGAGAAAAACATATTATTAAATTCAAACATTGACATTATTGTAAATTTTAACTAAACAAAGCTTTATTTCGATAGAAAATGAGGTTGAAGTAAAAATTGTAGACTAAACCACATCATCCACAACGTTAATAAATTCAGAAAAATCAATAGTGATGGTATCATCACTAATCTTAATGATCAAATTAGAGACTAAATACATATCATTCTTATAACGTATATGAGTCAGTATAAGAAAAAGTCTGTATACATGTCATTCTGATTACATATACGAGTCATTAGAGGAACATATACGAGTCATTAGAGGATGAAAAAATCCAAAAACTACCCAAACAAAACTAACATCTAAGATAACAGGGTGGTGAACAAAAATTTCTCACAAAATGAGCAATCTGAAAATGATAAGTAGTATAGAATTAAGTCATATTAGCTGATGTCTAGTTCAAATTACAAAAAAAGGTCTGAATGGTTAAAGTCAACATCAAATTGTTCCAAAAAGAGTGATAACAGATGGTTTGATAAGGAAAAAAAAAATGAAAATATGCAAATGCATAAAATCAAATTTCAGACTCCCTTCTTGATCTCCGAAGTTCTTTCTCTTTGATTTTGTCGCAATTCCTTGAATCGTGGTGACCCCACTCATGGCATTTCTTGCATTGGCGCAAAGGTTTTTTCTTTAGCCGCATAGCTTTTTCTAACCTTGGTTGGAGCCTACTTGCAGGTCCCTTCGTCTTCACAACTTCAGGAGGATGAACTTCAACAACAAGGGGTTTCTCCCCACCATTAAAAGACTCAATACGCTGCTTCTTTTGTGCAGCTGACAATACCACACCATCGGCAAAAATCTGCTGCCTTGCATCACGAAGTATAGAAGTCAATTCATGGGTTTGATCAATGTCGACGGAAACAGCTTGATACAAAGACAACATTTCACCCAACAAGATAGACGAAGCCTTCTTCTTCTCATCCACATAGACATGAGTAATCACATCTTCACTGTCAACACCATGAGCTGACTTTACTAGTGGGGACTTTAACCATCGACCTCCAATCAAATTGTCAGGAATCAACTTAAAGTTTTTGTGTTTCAACACAAGGAAGATGTGACAGCATACAAGACCAGTTCTCAGAAACAATTTGCAACCACAATCAAAGGCAGAATCTAATTCTGAGTATGTAACATTCCATGTGTTTGAGAAATGATCTAATACCTTGTAGATGTCATGAGTAGATTCATTTGATATCGCCAAAATACTGCAATGATTGTATGCCTCCAGTATTTGGTCTTGAATTTCCTTGAATGCACTGTCAGTGAATATTGTAGAAGCATACTTCTCAATAGGCCACTGTGTTTTCAATGTCGATGTGGTATTAGCATCCATATAATCAAGCTTTGCCGTTTGGTGTCTTTGAGCCTCCAAAGCATTGTTGAAGTTCATTAAGAACACAACAAGGTTGGCTTTGGCCTTGCTATACCTCTTGAAAAAACTATTCTGGGACTCAGAAACAGAGGTTGTCTTTATCAAAGAACTAGCAGGAAAGTCTCTAAAGTATGCTGGAACCCAATACTGTCTTGATCGAAACATTGTAGAAAACCAATCAGTGTCTTCAAGTCCATATTCCTCCATAATCTTATGCCAAGTGTCTTCAAACTCGGTGGGTTCAATCAACTCGGACTAGACACATGAGTTTAACTCCTTAAAATCTGCATCACCAAGCAATGATTTTGGGACCTTCTCAGCAACTTTTGCCATGATGTGCCACATACACCATCTATGACGTGTGTTCACTAGGACCTCCTCGACTGCAACCTTCATTCCCAAGTCTTGGTCAGTAATGATCAATTTCGGAGCTATACCCATGCACTTCACAAACTGCCGGAATATCCAGGAGAAAGAGTCTGCACTCTCACTACAAAGAAGGCCGGCACCAAATGTCACAGCTCTTCCATGATTGTCCTTACCAGTGAACGGAGCAAATATCATAGAGTACCTAAAAAAAAGATTCTTTCTAAAATCAGGCATGTTATGTTAGTTTGACACCATAGAATATCAAACAATAGGCCAATTCAGAAAAAATGAATGTCATTCCATGAAATGTAGAACTAAATGTGAAAACAAATAAGCTTACAAAAATGCACCTGTTGGTTGAGTAAGTAGTGTCAAATGAAACAATGTCACCGAATAGCAAAAAATTCTTCTTTGATAGTGGATCGCACCAGAATAAATGTGACATTCTATCACTAGAATCGACCTTATATTTTCGTACGTGAAGGCGTCACAACTTTCCTTCTTCTTCCTTAGCTCATCTAATATCATCTGAGCATCATGTCCTTCAGCATATCTCCTAATGTCTTGGGTGTAATTGCGAACGTCCAATACAGTACACCCGACCGACTCATATCCACCCATCAATTCAGTCAACAATTTAAATGTTAGTGATGGACCAATATTGACACCGGCACAATCGGTAATAAATTTTTGGTGGACATCGTCAAGAACTCGATTGAGCCTCATGAATTTCTGGTGGTTTGGAAGTACCATAGGATGATTATGTTCTTCATTCAAATTATTGATTACGTAGCCTCTGTCGGAATCAAACTTGAAGGCAACCCTAGCATTACAGCCGCATTTCTTGGATTTACGTCTGCGTTCAGCTTGCTTGTCTTGCACTCTTTTTTCACCTTCTCTACTACACGCCATATAAAACCATATGGTGAGTTGATCAATTTTTTTAGAGCCGCACTTGATGGTATCAAAACCAACACGTCGCCCATAATTTTCATAAAACTGAATTGCCTTCTCCAATGTGGGAAAGTTACGACCAACAAAGGGTTTTACTTCGATAGGGCAATCAGGGGTATGTAAATCTGAAATAAACAAAAATAGAGCATAAGAACACAACATAATAACGGAAGCGAGATGTGAAATCCGTTATGTGAGAAAAATGCAGCGAGCGTATGCAAAAAAACACATGCGACCAGTTAAACAACGATGACAGATTGCATACAACGAAGAGCATAACTACTGTATATTAAAGTCAAAACATAAAAATAAAATATAAAACTTATGGCATAATCAAGAAATAATAGTGAAATAAAAACAAATCAATATAATTAACCTCCATAATTTGTATTATCAACACTTTCATCAGATGAAGAATAATTGTCACAGTGCGGCAGTGGGGGTGATCCCATCTCCATTAATGTGAGGCTCGATAGAAACAAATCTGCAAACAATTTATGCATTCACAATCACATATCAAATGATAAAAAAAAATGAACAAAAGAGAGAGAAGCTCTGAAACGGGATACATAAGAATAATAAAAAACTTATCTATAGAGTGATGAAGGAGGAGATGTAAAATGGCAATCTGGTAGAGAAACTAAAAACGATTATGAAAGAATAGCTGAAGATTATGAACACACATTCTGAAATGGGAAGTTAAAAGATATTCATATTTTATGGAAGAAGGTGAAAAAATCGCTGGAGAAGAGGATGAATAAATTGACAGATATTCAAGAATATAGAATCAGCTGAAGAAATAAAAGTATAGGACGTGAATCGTGCTTAGGAATTTCACGCAGATATGAAGTGAGAGAAAGAGATC